>NC_041392.1:283511619-283737419 GCF_002162155.2 Triticum dicoccoides | reverse complement strand
CTAAGTTTGAAAAAATCCCACCGAGTGGAGAGCAATCCTCCCACTCGGGGGCTTAGTTGCAGTCGAGCACTCGCCTAAGTTCTCTCACTAAGAGGCTTAACGGCAGTCCAGCACTCGCCTAAGTTTGGAAAAATCCTACCGAGTGGAGAGCAATCCTCCCACTCGGGGGCTTAGCTGCAGTCGAGCACTTGCCTAAGTTCTCTCACTAAGAGACTTAACGGCAGTCCAGCACTCGCCTAAGTTTGAAAAAATCCTACCGAGTGGAGAGCAATCCTCCCACTCGGGGAGCTTAGCTGCAGTCGAGCACTCGCCTAAGTTCTCTCACTAAGAGGCTTAACGGCAGTCCAACACTCGCCTAAGTTTGAGACCCATCCCCATCCGCAAGGACGATGAGGTGCAAGTCGATTGCAACCTTCTCCTTCGGAGCCGCGGCGCAAACACAACGTCCGCTCCATCCCTATCCGCAAGGACGACAAGGTGCAGGTCGACTGCAACCTTCTCCTTCGGAGCTGCGGCACAAATACAACGTCCGCTCCATCCCTATCCACAAGGGCGACGAGGTGCAGTGAGCAAAGTCCATCCAGAGGCAAACACAAGCGCATTCGGAGATAAACCAAATTCAAATAAATCCTAAAATGTTCCAAGCAGCGAATCAAAAGTACTCGGGCTCCAAGCCCGAAGGAGTTTAACGGTTACAGAAACCACTCAGCATTCCGAGGCAAATTTAAAGCGTATCCAAGTTTCATAAGATTGTTCACTCGGCCGGAGGAGGGCTGGCAGGCTCCACGAATGAGTCCGGATCGATCCCATCAGCGATCCGAGTGGCGGCAGCAATGAAAGTCTCCCTGAAGGACTAGAAGTCGTGCTTTTTTGTGTTAGCAACTTTGATTGCAGCCAGCTTGTCTTCACGAGCCTCCTTGCAATGAACTCACACCCAGGACAGCGCCACATCAGCACCACACCGAGCGGAGGATTTCTTCCATTCTTGCACTCGGTCAGGGATCTCGTTCAGACGAGTCATCAGAGATTCCAGATCATTCTGAAGTGTCGCCCCCGGCCAAAGCGTCGAGTCGATTCGAGAGACAACCTCCTTCAGGCGTGCGAGGTAGCTTGTGGCGCTGGAGATACGGGACTCCAGTCGGAGCACGTTCATCGCAGTTTCATCGCAGACTGGAGAAGCGATAGGGTCCAGACCCGTCTCGACCCTTCCAGTTTCTTTGTTGAAGTCTTGGCAGAGTTCTGCAGCCAAAAGCCAGTCCATCAACCGAGCAAGACCCAATTGCAAGCATCAACACAGTCGGATTAAAAGAAATACCTTCAAGCACGAGATAAAGCTTCTTGGCGAGGGTCCTCAGATAAGCTTGTGTCATTCCTCTTGCGGATCGCAGACTCCAACTTTTCGTTCAGGACGACCTTGTCCTTCTTCAGGCTGGTCACTTCGCGGTTAGCTTCATTAAGACAAGATTTCAGTCTATTCACCTCTCCTTCAAGCGTTCCGACTGAAGCAAGCTTCTTGTCTGCGAGAGCGGTTTTGTCTTGGGCTGCTTTTTGCGTGGCGGCGAGGTCCGAGTCCTTCTTGTCCAAAGCCAACTTCATTTTCTCTGCAAAAGAAATAATCGAATCAAAGAAGGGATCAAAGAGATATATTGAAATTCAGTCAGCAATCAGTTACCTTCCATACCAACGGCCTCGTCTTGAGCTTTTTCAGATTTTGCTGAGCCAATTCCAAGTCTAAGTTGAGTTGCCTTCGCTTCTCTTCGAGTTCGGCAAACTTGGAGATAAGAGTACAAGACTTCTGCAGGAGACAAGAGACAGATCAATCAATAGGTTCGAAGGCAGTTCATTTCCGAGTGAATAAAACCTAAAGAAGTGGGCAACAAGCTGTTCAGACCCCAGTCGACTGCCAGCAGTCGACCGTGGTCTCGGGGACTACACCCAGTGGGTGCACTTGGCGTGCCCCCACCGGTTCTGATCCGACTCGACCGGCCCGCCGGAGTCGAGTGCAAGGAGTAAAAAAAAGAAAAAAAAGAGAGAGAAAGAACAATTGCGCCATCAAGAAAGAAGAACTTAGACCACAGTCGACTGCCAGCAGTCGACCGCGGTCTCGGGGACTACACCCAGTGGGTGCACTTAGCGTGCCCCCACCAGTTCTGGTCCCACTTGCCCAGACCGAGTGGAAGAGCGAAACTACCAAAAACGATAGCGACACCCAGTGGGTGCTCTAATTCGACGCGAACAACAAGAGATTGTGCAGAAGAAGATTTTTTGAGAACAAAAACAGTCGGAAAGTCTACTCACCTGGACATTGGCCCGAAGGGCAGCACTAGCATCGTAGGCAGCCTGACTGTTCTCGTGCACTATCTTCACCCGCTCCATCATCATGTCAGCCTGTCGGATGGCTTCTGCAGCCGCTTCCGACTGGTTGTCTGGGACAGGGTAGCTGGTGAAAAAGTGTGCAGACGACCCAGGTGCGGCTGCTTGAAGCTCCGTGGTGTGGAGTTGGATAGTTGAAGGAACCACAGGCGCCGCGTGGGATGCCCACTCGGCAAGGGTGCAGCGAACGTCACAGTGGCCCTGCCCGCGTCTTCAGCTTGACGGACGAGAGGCATTGCAGTTGGTTCTTGCCGAGTCACCCTGCCAGCTGTTACCTTCTTGCTCTTCCTAGGCTTAGGAGCCACATCTTCGTCATCATCTGGAAGATCAATGATGTTAGGTGGAGCTGCGAGACAGAACATTCGACCCCAAGTGAACCACTCGACCCTAAAAGGATCAAGAATCGAAATCGCAAGAGTTTATACCTGGGTTGGAGGTTACCGCATCCTCCATTTACTCGTCTCGGTACTGGTATGGAGAGGTCCCTGACGTAGCAGCACTGCAAAGGCTAGGATTCAATCGGTTACACCCAGTTAATCGAATCCACATAAAGGACAAGTCAGATGGTTACCCGGAGATAGTAGGAACAGTCACTTTGATCCTGGGCAAAGTTTTTGGCAGTTTGGAGGAGATGTCTTTCGGCACTTTCGGCGCTGGGGGCGGCGCGACCTTAGATTGCTTTGGAGCCTTTTCAGTCGGCATCGGGGAAGACGTCCTGGGGCGCTTCGAGGACTACCCGATTGGCGCAGCCACCAAGTCCGGAGCGCTTGTCGGGTCATGAGTGTGCTTGGACCTCCTCTCCCTGCGAGGAGGCAAGTCGACTTCTTCCTCATCAGTCGATTCATCGCTCTCCTCGTCCTCCTCGGCTTCCGAATGCTCCTCACCGCTCTCGCCCCCGCTCCCTTCTTCTTCAGTGCCTGGGTCCTGCACTCTGTTGGGCATTGAGTACATTTCAATGAGGGCCTGAAAGGATAACAATCAAAGTACATTCAGTCGACCACAAACGGGACATCACATGGTGAATCGGAAAGATACTTGATAAAACAGAAATATACCTGCTCCGGCTGGTGCGAGTTGTTGAATGGAATCACCCTCCTGGATCCCCGAGGGTTGTCTTTGTTGCCAGTGATTCCCCTCAACCAGTTCTCCAAGATATCCTCGCTAACCTCCTCCGGGTGGATCCGAGTGGTATCCTCAAGCCCAGAGTACATCCACATCGGATGATCGCGCGCCTGAAGAGGTTGGATGCGTCGACCGAGAAAGACCTCCAGCAGATCCATCCCGGTCACTCCGTCGCGGACAAGCAGGACGACCTGTTCAACCAGCTCCTTGACCTGCGCCTTCTCTTCTGGAACTACCTTCAGGGGAGCAGGCTTCTCCACTCGAGCCAAGGAAAAAGGAGGAAGTCCAGTCGACTGGCCAGGGGTTGGCTGATCCTTGCAGTAAAACCAAGTCGACTGCCGGCCTCGGACCGAGTCAGGAAGGATCATGGCTGGGAAAGTACTCTTGCTCCTCTTCTGGATCCCCAGGCCACCGCACATATGGATCACCCGCGTCCTCTCGTCACTCAACTTGGCATTTTTGACCGACTGGGAACGGCAAGTGAAGATGTGTTTGAAAATCCCCCAGTGCGGTCGACAGCCCAAGAAGTTTTCGCACATGGACACGAAAGCGACCAGATAGACCATGGTGTTCAGAGTGAAATGGTGGAGCTGAGCCCCAAAGAAGTTCAAAAACCCCGGAAGAAAGGGTGGGGAGGCAGTGAGAATCCGCGATCTATGTGGGTTGCGAGAAGGACACACTCACCCTCTCTAGGCTGCGGCTCGGTTTCGTCCCCCGGGAGCCGAGCCGACTTGTGAGGGATCAATCCCCCCTCCACCAGGTCGTCGAGATCGTCCTGCATGATTGCCGAGTGGATCCAGTCGCCCTGGATCCAGCCCGCCGGCAGGCCGGACCTCGAGGAGGATCCACCCCGGCTGGTACGCTTGCCCTTCGCCTTTGCGGTCGCCTTCTTTGCGCGTTCTAGCACCGCCGTCTTCTCCTTCCCCATGGTGACGGGTCAAGCTTGAACAGAGGTCCGGTGACGAAGCGGAAGCGAGAGTGGCGGAGAGATCGGGGGAAAGAGAAGAGAGAATGGGAGCACGTGGAGCAGAGGCCCGACCCGAGACCTTTTATAAGGCCTTTCACCGAGTGGCTGACTGGTGGACCCAAGCGGTCTAAACAAATCCCACAACAGTCGCGCGCGCAGTACGTGGCGAAAAAGGTGGCGCGGGGATCGAGGAGACTTACCCAATCCGTCCCGATAACTTTGGTTCCGCCCGTCTGGCGCACTTCCCAAAATTCGAATCCCCCGAGACCCGCGGAGAGCAGAACAACCTGTCAGACTAAAGACAAACACCCTCTACATCATCATTCAGAATTTTACCATGAAAGTTCACTCGACAACAACCAAGAATGGACTAAGGCGATTGAGAAAGGAGTCGACGCCGTCACCTCAACTCATTGTTCCAGACAAGGCATATTCATAGCACAAAGAGTGGGTCGGAAGTGTTCTCAACCCCTTCCTCACTCAAACCCTGATCCATTCGGGGGCTAATGATGAAGCTATGTACCTAGGGTAGGGTCATGGACCTGTCCAACTTACCCTCCCCAAGGACATCTCTACAAAGAATCAGAAACAGTCGAAGAGAAACCATCAACCACTCAACCGTGGAGATGCACTCACTCGACCACCTTGAAGACACTCGACCACCAGAAGATGAGGAACCCTCCACTCTACAACGGTCAGGACTTAAACCATAGCATTATGAGCATTTATGATGCTTTACTGTAGACATTACCAGTAACGCCTTTCCTTTATGAACATTGAATCCTGTGTAACGGAGGGGAGCTGGGGTCCTGGCGCACTCTATATAAGCCACCCCCCTCCTCTGAGACAAGGGTTCGCATCTTTTGTAAACTCACACACACATATAATCCAGTCGACCGCCTCAGGGCACCGAGACGTAGGGCTGTTACTTCCTCCGAGAAGGGCCTGAACTCGTAAAACTCGCGTGTACAACCTCTTCATAGCTAGGATCTTGCCTCCTCATACTTACCCCCCATTCTACTGTCAGTCTTATACCCACAACATACGACACTCTCCCCTCTCGTTGCCATGCATCACCATGATCCTGCGTGTGCGTAGGAATTTATTTTGAAATTACTACGTTCCCCAACAGTGGCATCCAAGCCCGGTTTTATGCGTAGATGTTATATGCACGAGTAGAACACAAGTGAGGTGTGGGCGATACAAGTCATACTGCTTACCAGCATGTCATACTTTGGTTCGGCGGTATTGTTGGATGAAGCGGCCCGGACCAACATTACGCGTACGCTTACACGAGACTGGTTCTACCGACGTGCTTTGCACACAGGTGGCTGGCGGGTGTCAGTTTCTCCAACTTTAGTTGAACTGAGTGTGGCTACGCTCGGTCCTTGAGAAGGTTAAAACAGCACCAACTTGATGAACTATCGTTGTGGTTTTGATGCGTAGGTAAGAACGGTTCTTGCCCAGCCTGTAGCAGCCACGTAAAACACGCAACAACAAAGTAGAGGACGTCTAACTTGTTTTGCAGGGCATGTTGTGATGTGATATGGTCAAGACATGATGCTATATTTATTGTATGCGATGATCATGTTTTGTAACGAAGTTATCGGCAACTGGCAGGAGCCATATGGTTGTCGCTTTATTGCATGCAATGCAATCGCCCTGTAATTGCTTTACTTTATCACTAAGCGGTAGCGATAGTCGTAGAAGCAATAGTTGGTGAGACAACAACGATGCTATGATGGAGATTAAGGTGTTGCGCCGGTGACGATGGTGATCATGATGGTGCTTCGGAGATGGAGATCACAAGCACAAGATGATGATGGCCATATCATATCACTTATATTGATTGCATGTGATGTTTATCCTTTATGCATCTTATTCTGCTTTGTTTGATGGTAGCATTATAAGATGATCTCTCACTAAATTTCAAGATAAAAGTGTTCTCCCTGAGTATGTACCGTTGCCAAAGGTCGTCGTGCTGAGACACCACGTGATGATCGGGTGTGATAAGCTCTACGTCCATCTACAACGGGTGCAAGCCAGTTTTGCACACGCAGAATACTCAGGTTAAACTTGACGAGCCTAGCATATGCAGATATGGCCTCGGAACACTGAGACCGAAAGGTCGAGCGTGAATCATATAGTAGATATGATCAACATAGTGATGTTCACCATCGAAAACTACTCCATTTCACGTGATGATCGGTTATGGTTTAGTTGATATGGATCACGTGATCACTTAGATGATTAGAGGGATGTCTATCTAAGTGGGAGTTCTTAAGTAATATGACTAATTGAACTTAAATTTATCATGAACTTAGTACCTGATAGTATTTTGCTTATCTATGTTGTTGTAGAGAGATGGCTCGTGCTGTTGTTCTGTTGAATTTTAATGCGTTCCTTGAGAAAGCAAAGTTGAAAGATGATGGTACCAATTACACGGACTGGGTCCGTAACTTGAGGATTATCCTCATTGCTGCACAGAAGAATTATGTCCTGGAAGCACCGCTAGGTGCCAGGCCTGCTGCAGATGCTGCTGACAATGTTAAGAACGTTTGGCAGAGTAAAGCTGATGACTACTCCATAGTTCAGTGTGCTATGCTTTACGGATTAGAACCGGGACTTCAATGACGTTTTGAACGTCATGGAGCATATGAGATGTTCCAGGAGTTGAAGTTAATATTTCAAGCAAATGCCTGGGTTGAGAGATATGAAGTCTCCAATAAGTTCTATAGCTGCAAGATGGAGGAGAATAGTTCTGTCAGTGAGCATATACTGAAAATGTCTGGGTATCATAATCACTTGACTCAACTGGGAGTTAATCTTCCTGTTGATAGTGTCATTGATAGAGTTCTTCAATCACTGCCATCAAGCTACAAAAGCTTCATGATGAACTATAATATGCAAGGGATGAATAAGACTATTCCCGAGCTCTTCGCGATGCTAAAGGCTGCGGAGGTAGAAATCAAGAAGGAGCATCAAGTGTTGATGGTCAATAAAACCACCAGTTTCAAGAAAAAGGGAAAAGGGAAGAAGAAGGGGAACTTCAAGAAGAACGACAAACAAGTTGCTGCTCAGGAGAAGAAACCCAAGTCTGGACCTAAGCCTAAGACTGAGTGCTTCTACTGCAAACAGACTGGTCACTGGAAGCGGAACTGCCCCAAGTATTTGGCAGATAAGAAGGATGGCAAAGTGAACAAAGGTATATGTGATATACATGTTATTGATGTGTACCTTACCAGAGCTCGCATTAGCACCTGGGTATTTGATACTGGTTCTGTTGCTAATATTTTTAACTCGAAATAGGTACTACGGACGAGGTGACGTTGCGCGTGGGAAATGGTTCCAAAGTCGATGTGATCGCTGTCGGCACGCTACCTCTACATCTACCTTCGGGATTAGTTTTAGACCTAAATAATTGTTATTTGGTGCCAGCGTTAAGCATGAACATTATATCTGGATCTTGTTTGATGCGAGACGGTTATTCCTTTAAATCTGAGAATAATGGTTGTTCTATTTATATGAGTAATATCCTTTATGGTCATGCACCCTTAAAGAGTGGTCTATTCTTATTGAATCTCGATAGTAGTGATACACATATTCATAATGTTGACGCCAAAAGATGCAGAGTTGATAATGATAGTGTAACTTATTTGTGGCACTACCATTTGGGTCATATTGGTATAAAGCTAATGAAGAAACTCCATACCGATGGACTTTTGGAATCACTTGATTATGAATCACTTGGTACTTGCGAACCGTGCCTTATGGGCAAGATGACTAAAACGCCGTTCTCCGGAACTATGGAGCGAGCAACAGATTTGTTGGAAATCATACATACCGATGTATGTGGTCCAATGAATATTAAGGCTCGCAGCGGGTATCGTTATTTTCTCACCTTCACAAATGATTTGAGCTGATATGGGTATATCTACTTAATGAAACATAAGTCTGAAACATTTGAAAAGTTCAAAGAATTTCAGAGTGAAGTGGAAAATCATCATAACAAGAAAATAAAGTTCCTGCGATCTGATCATGGAGGAGAATATTTGAGTTACAAGTTTGGCCTACATTTGAAACAATGCGAAATAGTTTCACAACTCACGCCACCCGGAACACCACAGCGTAATGATGTGTCCGAACGTCGTAATCATACTTTACTAGATATGGTGTGATCTATGATGTCTCTTACTATTTACCGCTATCATTTTGGGGTTATGCTTTAGAGACGGCTGCAATCACATTAAATAGGGCACCATCAAAATCCGTTGAGACGACGCCTTATGAACTATGGTTTGGCAACAAACCAAAGTTGTCATTTCTTAAAGTTTGGGGCTGCGAGGCTTATGTGAAAAAGATTCAACCTGATAAGCTCGAACCCAAATCGGAGAAATGTATCTTCATAGGATACCCAAAGGAAACTATTGGGTACACCTTCTATCACAGATCCGAAGGCAAAATATTTGTTGCTAAGAATGGATCCTTTCTAGAGAAGGAGTTTCTCTCGAAAGAAGTGAGTGGGAGGAAAGTAGAGCTTGATGAGGTAACTATACCTGCTCCCTTATTGGAAAATAGTTCATCACAGAAACCGGTTCCTGTGACATCTACACCAATTAGTGAGGAAGCTAATGATGATGATCATGAAACTTCATATCAAGTTACTACCGAACCTCGTAGGTCAACCAGAGCAAGATCCGCGCCAGAGTGGTACGGTAATCCAGTTTTGGAGGTCATGTTACTTGACCATGACGAACCTACGAACTATGAAGAAACGATGATGAGCCCAGATTCCACAAAATGGCTTGAGGCCATGAAGTCTGAGATGGGATCCATGTATGAGAACAAAGTGTGGACTTTGGTTAACTTGCCCAATGATCGACAAGCCATCGAGAACAAATGCATCTTCAAGAAAAAGGTAGACGATGACGGTAATATTACTGTCTACAAAGCTCGACTTGTTGCAAAAGGTTTTCGATAAGTTCAAGGAGTTGACTATGATGAGACCTTCTCACCCGTAGCAATTCTTAAGTCCGTCCGAATCATGTTAGCAATTGCCCCATTTTATGATTATGAAATTTGGCAAATATATGTAAAGACTGCATTCCTGAATGGATTTCTGGAAGAAGAGTTGTATATGATGCAACCTGAAGGTTTTATCGATCCAAAGGGAGCTAACAAAGTGTGCAAGCTCCAGCGATCCATTTATGGACTGGTGCAAGCATCTCGGAGTTGGAATAAACGTTTTGATAGTGTGATCAAAGCATATGGTTTTATACAGACTTTTGGAGAAGCATGTATTTACAAGAAAGTGAGTGGGAGCTCTGTAGCATTTCTAATATTATATGTGGATGACATATTGTTGATTGGAAATGATATAGAATTTCTGGACAGCATAAAAGGATACTTGAATAAAAGTTTTTCAATGAAATACCTCGGTGAAGCTGCTTATATATTGGGCATCAAGATCTATAGAGATAGATTAAGACGCTTAATTGGACTTTCACAAAGCACATACCTTGATAAAGTTTTGAAGAAGTTCAAAATGGATCAAGCTAAGAAAGGGTTCTTGCATGTGTTACAAGGTGTGAAATTGAGTAAGACTCAATGCCCGGCCACTGCAGAAGATAGAGAGAAAATGAAAAGTGTTCCCTATGCCTCAGCCATAGGCTCTATCATGTATGCAATGATGTGTACCAGACCTGATGTGTGCCTTGCTATTAGCCTAGTAGGGAAGTACCAAAGTAATCCAGGAGTGGATCACTGGACAGCGGTCAAGAACATCCTGAAGTACCTGAAAAGGACCAAGCATATGTTTCTCGTTTATTGAGGTGACAAAGAGCTCATCGTAAATGGTTACGTTGATGCAAGTTTTGGCACTAATCCGGACGATTCTAAATCGCAAACCGGATACGTATTTATATTAAACGGTGGAGCCGTTAGTTGGAGCAGTTCTAAACAGAGCGTCGTGGCGGGATCTACATGTGAAGCAGAGTACATTGCTGCTTCGGAAGCAGCAAATGAAGGAGTCTAGATGAAGGAGTTCATATCCGATCTAGGTGTCATACCTAGTGCATCGGGTCCAATGAAAATCTTTTGTGATAATACTGGTGCAATTGCTTTGGCAAAGGAATCCAGATTTCACAAGAGAACCAAACACATCAAGAGAAGCTTCAACTCCATTCGGGATCAAGTCCAAGTGGGATACATAGAGATTTGCAAGATACATATGGATCTGAATGTTGTAGACCCATTGACTAAGCCTCTTCCACAAGCAAAACATGATCAGCACCAAGGCTCCATGGGTGTTAAAATCATTACTGTGTAATCTAGATTATTGACTCTAGTGCAAGTGGGAGACTGAAGGAAATATGCCCTAGAGGCAATAATAAAGTTATTATTTATTTCCTTATTTCATGATAAATGTTTATTATTCATGCTAGAATTGTATTAACCGGAAACATAATACATGTGTGAATACATGGACAAACATAGTGTCGGTAGTATGCCTCTACTTGACTAGCTCATTGATCAAATATGGTTAAGTTTCCTAACCATAGACATGAGTTGTTATTTGATCAACGGGATCACATCATTAGGAGAATGATGTGATTGACTTGACCCATTCCGTTAGCTTAGCACTTGATCGTTTGTTTACTGCTATAGCTTTCTTCATGACTTATACATGTTCTTATGACTATGAGATTATGAAACTCCCGAATACCGGAGGAACACTTTGTGTGCTACCAAACGTCACAACGTAACTGGGTGATCATAAAGGTGCTCTACAGGTGTCTCCGATGGTACTTGTTGAGTTGGCATAGATCAAGATTAGGATTTGTCACTCCGATTATCAGAGAGGTATCTCTGGGCCCTCTCGGTAATACACATCACTATAAGCCTTCCAAGCATGATAACAAATGAGTTAGTTATGGGGTGATGTATTACGGAACGAGTGAAGAGACTTTCCGGCAACGAGATTGAACTAGGTATTGGATACCGACGATCGAATCTCGGGCAAGTAACATACCGATGACAAAGAGAACAACTTATAGTGTTGTGTGGTTTGACCGATAAAATCTTCGTAGAATATGTAGGAACCAATATGAGCATCCAGGTTCCGCTATTGGTTATTGACTGGAGACATGTCTTGGTCATGTCTACATAGTTCTCGAACCCGTTGGGTCCACACGCTTAAAGTTCGATGACGATTATATTATGAGTTTATGTGTTTTGATGAACCGAAGGAAGTTCGGAGCCCCGGATTTGATCACGAACATGATGAGGAGTCTCGAAATGGTCGAGACATAAAGATTGATATATTGAAAGCCTATATTTGGATATCGGAAGTGTTCGGGGTGAAATCAGGATTTTACCGGAGTTCCGGGGGTTACCGAAACCCCCCGGGGGTTTAATGGGCCAAGATGGGCCTTAGTGGAGAAGAGGAGGGGCGGCCAAGGCAGGGCGCACACCCCCTCTCCCTCTAGTCTGAATTGGACAAGGAGGGGGGCGGCGCCCCCCTTTCCTTCCTCTCTCCCTCCTCCTTCCCCCTTCTCCTATTCCAACTAGGAAAGGAGGGAGTCCTACTCCCGGTGGGAGTAGAACTCCTCCCTGACGCGCCTCCTCCTGCCCGGCCGCCTCTCCCCCCTTGCTCCTTTATATACGAGGGCAGGGGGCACCTCTAGACACACAAGTTGATCGTAAAGATCTCTCCCAGCCGTGTGCGGTGCCCCCCTCCACCATAATCCACCTCGGTCATACTGTAGCGGTGTTTAGGCGAAGCCCTGCTGCGGTACCTTCATCAACATCATCACCACGCCGTCGTGCTGACGAAACTCTTCCCCGACCTCTACTGGATCATGAGTTAGCGGGACGTCACCGAGCTGAACGTGTGCTGAACGCAGAGGTGCCGTACGTTCAGTACTGAGGATCGGTCGGTCGTGAAGACGTACGACTACATCAACCGCGTTGTCATAACACTTTCGCTTAACGGTCTACGAGGGTACGTGGATGACACTCTCCCCTCTCGTTGCTATGCATCACCATGATCCTGTGTGTGCGTAGGAAGTTTTTTGAAATTACTATGTTCCCCAACAGCAGTCTCCGCGAACACTCGACCGTACCGCTACTCGCCGCTTCAGAAAGACGAGATCGAGTGTCGGGTCAAGGAGATGCTGGACACCGGGGTGATCACGCACAATGTTAGTCCGTACGCCGCTCTGGTCCTACTGGTCAAGAAGAAGGACGACACTTGGTGGTTCTGCGTCGACTATCGCTGCCTCAATGACGCCACCATCAAAAACAAGTTCCCTCTACCCATCATCGACAAGTTGCTCGATGAACTAGCCGGCGCCGCGGTGTTCTCCAAGCTAGATCTACGCGCCGGTTATCACCAAATCAGGATGGGGGAGGAGGACAAGTACAAAACAGTGTTTAAAATGCACCATGGACATTTTCAGTTCAAAGTCATGCCATTCAGCCTTACAAATGCCCCGGCCACATTTCAGTGCCTGATGAACGCCATTTTTGGTAAGTACATGCGCGAGCTCGTTATCATCTTTCTGGATGACATCCTCGTCTTCAGTGAAACCATGGAGGAGCACTTGGAGCACCTGTGCATCGTCTTCGAGCTCCTCCGCGCCCACCAGCTCTACGTCAAGGAGTCCAAGTGCACCTTCGCCGCCGACCACATCGACTACCTCGACCACATGATATCCAAGGAGGGAGTGCCCTGATGACCCACAAGTATAGGGGATCTATCGTAGTCCTTTCGATAAGTAAGAGTGTCGAACCCAATGAGGAGCAGAAGGAAATGATAAGCGGTTTCCAGCAAGGTATTCTCTGCAAGTACTGAAATAAGTGGTAACAGATAGTTTTGTGATAGGATAGTTTGTAACGAGCAACAAGTAACAAAAGTAAATAAAGTGCAGCAAGGTGGCCCAATCCTTTTGTAGCAAAGGACAAGCCTGGACAAACTCTTATATGATGTAAAGCGCTCCCGAGGACACATGGGAATATCGTCAAGCTAGTTTTCATCACGCTCATATGATTCGCGTTCGGTACTTTGATAATTTGGTATGTGGGTGGACCGGTTCTTGGGTGCTGCCCTTACTTGGACAAGCATGCCACTTATGATTAACCTCTATTGCAAGCATCCGCAAATACAACAAAAGTATTAAGGTAAACCTAACCATAGCATGAAACATATGGATCCAAATCAGCCCCTTACGAAGCAACGCATAAACTAGGGTTTAAGCTTCTGTCACTCTAGCAACCCATCATCTACTTATTACTTCCCAATGCCTTCCTCTAGGCCCAAACAATGGTGAAGTGTCATATAGTCGATGTTCACATACCACCACTAGAGGAGAGAAAACATACATCTCACCAAAATATCGAACGAATACCAAATTCACATGACTACTAATAGCAAGACTTCTCCCATGTCCTCGGGAACAAAAGTAACTACTCACAAAGCATAAACATGTTCATAATCAGAGGGGTATTAATGTGCATATAGTATCTGAACATATGATCTTCCACCAATTAAACCAACTAGCATCAACTACAAGGAGTAATTAACACTACTAGCACCAATCCCGGACTTGGAGACAAGAATTGGGTACAATAGATGAACTAGTGTTTTGAGATGAGATGGTGCTGATGAAGATGTTGATGGAGATTGCCCTCTCCCGATGAGAGGAGCGTTAGTGATGGCGATGGCGATGATTTCCCCCTCCAGGAGGGAAGTTTCCCCGGCAGAACAGCCCCGCCAGAACCCTAGATTGGTTCCGCCAAGGTTCCGCCTCGTGGCGGCGGAGTTTCGTCCGAGAAGATGTCTTATGATTATTTTCCCATCGAAACAGTCCATATAGCAGAAGATGGTCACCGAAGGGCCACCAAGGGGCCCACGAGGTAAGGGTCGCGCCCCCCACCCTCGTGGGCAGGGTGTGGCCCCCTGGTGAAGTTCTTGCGCTCAATGTTTTTTATATATTTGGGAAACATCATCCGTGAAGTTTCAGGACTTTTGGAGCTGTGCAGAATAGGTCTCTAATATTTGCTCCTTTTCCAGCCAGAATCCCAGCTGCCGGCATTCTCCCTCTTTATGTAAACCTTGTAAAATAAGAGAGAATAGGCATAAGTATTGTGACATAATGTGTAATAACAGCCCATAATGCAATAAATATTGATATAAAAGCATGATGCAAAATGGACATATCAACTCCCCCAAGCTTAGACCTCGCTTGTCCTCAAGCGAAAAGCCGAAATCGAAAAATATGTCCACATGTTTAGAGATGAAGGTGTCGATAAAAATAAAATACGGACATTAGGGCATCATGATCATTCTTAGAGCAGCAACTTATATAATTCTTGTCATATGATATCTTATGCTATAGTAATAATTCAATCACAATATCAAGTATGAATCGTAAACTTCATTGAAAACTGACAAAAATAATCTCAGTCATTGAGGCAATTGCAATTTATCATAACATAGGAAAGAGTCAATGTATAAGAGCTTTTTAGCAAGTCCACATACTCAACTATCATATAGTCTTTCACAATTGCTGACACTCACGCAATACTTATGGGTATGGAGTTTTAATTGGACACAGAGAAAGATAGGGGCTTATAGTTTTGCCTCCCAACGTTTTACCTCAAGGGTAATATCAACAGTAATAGTTCATGAAAACCCACATCCAATTAGCTATATATACCAGGATCTTTCCAACATATTGTGCTTGCCAAAGGATAAAATGTAAAAATGAAGGGTGAAGATCACCTTGACTCTTTTGCAGTATATGAGATAAAAGTAAAAGATAGGCCCTTCGCAGAGGGAAGCAGAGGTTGTCATGCGCTTTTATGGTTGGATGCACAAAATCCTAATGCAAAAGAACGTCACTTTATATTGCCACTTGTGATATGGACCTTTATTATGCAGTCTGTCGCTTTTATTACTTCCATATCACACGATTGTATAAAGCTTATTTCTACCACACCAATCAATCATACATATTTAAAGAGCAATTTTTATTGCTTGCACCGATGACAACTTACTTGACGGATCTTACTCAATCCATAGGTAGGTATGGTGGACTCTCATGGCAAAACTGGTTTAAGGGTATTTGGAAGCACAAGTAGTATCTCTACTTGGTGCAATGAATTTGGCTAGCATGAGGGAGAAAGGCAAGCTCAACATGTTGGAGGATCCAAGACAATATAATTTATCTTAGATGTAAGAAAACATAACCCATTACATTGTCTTCCTTGTCCAATGTCAACTCTTTAGCATGTCATATTTTAACGAGTGCTCACAATCATAAAAGATGTCCAAGATAGTATATTTATATGTGAAGACCTCTCTTTCTTTATTACTTCCTATTAATTGCAACGATGACCAAAACTATGTTTGTCAACTCTCAACAACTTTTATCCATCATACTCTTTCTATGTGAGCTCATTACTCTCCATAAGAGTCACATGATATTTTTGTTTCTTTTTATTTCTTTCTCTTTTCCTTTATTCACTTAGGATCATGGCAAAATAATCAAGACCTTGACTCAACACTAATCTTTATTATATAGCTCACAGACTCGATTACATAGAGGGGTAATAAAGCAAAACTCACAACTAGATCATACTAAGTACTTTTATTCTACTAGATCAAGATATTACCAAAAGGATCAAACTAAGAAAAATAGTAAAGATAAAAGTGATGGTGATACGATACCGAGGCACTCCCCCAAGCTTGGCAGTTGCCAAGTGGAGTGCCCATACCAGATACTCAATTCTTCTTTGTTGGAGGAGACAGTTTTGATTTTGTTGATGGCGTAGGCTTCTTCCTTAATTTGCGTTTGAGGATAGAATTTTGGTCCCTCAGGTCCTCGATCTCCTGTTCCAAGCTCAGTATCTTTTGGCATAGTTCCTGCTTGTTTTCCTGCAGGAGGCAAAAAGGGATAAACTCGATCTTAGGTTTCTTTACTCTATCCGGGAGGCTTGACTTTTTGAACTCCGCATGCATGTCCCTAGGTTGAGGTAGTGGGACTTCATCTTCATCTGAGCTTGTCTCCTCCTTTCCCTTGAGTTCATAGTCTTCTTCTTCTTCCGTGGTCCAACCATAATGCTCCACATCCCCATAGACCTTAGGATCTGCAAGGTAATCAGACACATAGCTTTCTCCTTCTGAATCCTGGGACGACATGTTGCTCTGTCTATAGCAGGACAGCTCAAAACAAAAACAAGAGATTTTTGCGTGATATGGGAGTCAAAACCCCCGGGAGGTTATATAATGAAATTTTACCGACCAAAATACGTGTCATGTAAGAAAACGGAGTCCGGAGAGCACACGAGGTGCCCATGAGGTAGGGGAGCGCCCAGTAGGGTAGGGCGCGCCCTCCACCCTCGTGGAGCCCTCGTGTCCTTTCCAGACTGCTGCTTATTTTTCTATTTTTCTAAATATTCCAAAACGGAGAAATATTGCCTTAAAAACTGTTTTGGAGTCGGTTTACTTACCATACCACATACCTATTCCTTTTCGGAGTCTAAAACGTTCCGGAAAGTGTCCTTTATTTACTCCTCTGGGGTTACGGTTTCAATAACATTGGTTTCAACATTTATGGGATTACCTGAGATATAGTGTTTGATTCTTTGACCGTTCACCACCTTTGGATTTGTGCCTTCGAAGTTGTTGATTTTTATGGCACCGGAATGATAGACCTCCTCGATAACGTAAGGGCCTTCCCATTTAGAGAGAAGTTTTCCTGCAAAAAATCTTAAACAAGAGTTGTATAGCAATACATAATCACCTACATTAAACTCACGCTTTTGTATTCTTTTATCATGCCACCTTTTAACTTTTTCTTTAAACAACTTGGCATTTTCGTAGGCTTGGGTTCTCCATTCATCAGGTGAGCTAATATCAAATAACTTCTTCTCACCGGAAAGTTTAAAATCATAATTAAGTTCTTTAATAGCCCAATAAGCCTTGTGTTCTAGTTCGAGAGGTAAGTGACATGCTTTTCCATAGACCATTTTGTACGGAGACATACCCATAGGATTTTTATATGCAGTTCTATAGGCCCACAATGCATCATCAAGTTTCTTGGACCAATTCTTTCTGGACCTATTGACAGTCTTTTGCAAAATTAATTTGAGTTCTCTATTACTCAATTCTACTTGACCACTAGACTGAGGGTGATAAGGGGATGCGATTCTATGATTAACATCATATTTAGCAAGCATTTTACGGAAAGCACCATGAATAAAATGTGAACCACCATCAGTCATTAAATATCTAGGGACTCCAAACCTTGGAAAGATAACTTCTTTAAGCATTTTAATAGAAGTGTTATGATCAGCACTACTAGTTGGAATAGCTTCTACCCACTTAGTAACGTAATCAACAGCAACTAAAATATGTGTATAACCATTAGAGGAAGGAAAAGGTCCCCTATAGTCAAAGCCCAAACATCAAATGGTTCAATAACAAGTGAATAATTCATAGGCATTTCTTGACATCTACTAATATTACCAATTCTTTGACATTCATCACAAGATAAGACAAACTTACGGGCATCCTTGAAGAGAGTAGGCCAATAAAAACCAGATTGCAGTACCTTATGTGCAGTCCTATCTCTAGCATGGTGTCCTCCATAAGCTTCGGAGTGACACTTGCGTAGGATCTGTTCCTGTTCATGCTCAGGTACACAACGTCTAATAACACCATCTACTCCTTTATAAAGATGTGGGTCATCCCAAAAGTAATGCCTCAAATCATAGACGAACTTTTTCTTTTGCTGGTATGTGAAACTAGGTGGTATAAACTTAGCAACAATATAATTAGCATAGTCAGCATACCATGGAGCAGTATGAGAAGTATTTATGACATTTAATTGCTCACCAGGAAAGCTATCATCAATAGGTAGTGGGTCATCAAGCACATTTTCTAGCCTAGACAAGTTGTCTGCAACGGGGTTCTCGGCTCCTTTTCTATCAACAATATGTAAATCAAATTCTTGTAGCAAGAGAACCCATCTAGTAAGTCTAGGTTTAGCATCTTTATTTTCCATAAGATATTTAATAGCAGCATGATCAGTGTGAATAGTTACTTTAGAATCAACAATATAAGGTCTAAACTTATCACAGGCAAATACAACTGCTAAGAATTCTTTTTCAGTAGTAGCATAATTTCTTTGAGCATTGTCTAGAGTTTTACTAGCATATTGAATAACATTTAGTTTCTTATCAACTATTTGTCCTAGAACAGCACCTACAGCATAATCACTAGCATCACACATAATTTCAAAGGGTAAATTCCAATCAGGTGGCTGAACAATGGGTGCAGAGATCAATGCTTTCTTAAGTATTTCAAATGCTTCTACACAATCATCATCAAAGACAAATGGTATATCTTTTTGTAATAAATTAGTCAGAGGCCGAGAGATTTTTGAGAAGTCCTTGATGAACCTCCTATAAAAACCGGCATGACCAAGGAAACTTCTTATACCTTTGATGTCCTTGGGACATGGCATCTTTTCAATAGCATCAACCTTGGCTTTATCAACTTCAATACCTCTTTTAGAAACTTTATGCCCCAAGACAATACCTTCATTAACCATAAAGTGGCACTTTTCCCAATTCAAGACAAGATTAGTTTCTTCACATCTCTGCAAAACTCGATCAAGGTTGCTCAAGCAATCATCAAAAGAAGATCCATAGACGGAAAAGTCGTCCATGAAAACCTCACAAATCTTTTCACAAAAGTCAGAGAATATAGCCATCATGCATCTTTGAAAGGTAGTAGGTGCATTACATAAACCAAAAGGCATACGTCTATAAGCAAAAGTACCAAAAGTGCATGTAAAAGTAGTCTTTGATTGATCTTTGGCTGACACAGGTATTTGAGAGAAACTAGAATAACCATCTAGAAAGCAAAAATGTGTATGTTTGGATAATCTTTCTAGTATTTGATCGATAAAAGGTAAGGGGTAATGATCCTTTTTAGTAGCCTTATTTAATTTGCGGAAATCAATTACCATCCTATAACCAGTAATAATTCTTTGAGGAATCAATTCATCTTTATCATTAGGAACAACAGTAATACCTCCCTTCTTAGGGACACAATGGACATGACTTACCCACTTACTATCAGCAACGGGATAGATTATACCTGCCTCAAGGAGCTTTAGTATCTCCTTTCTTACCACTTCTTTCATTTTAGGATTCAGACGGAGTTGATGATCATGAACTGGTCTTCTTCCAAATTAATTTTATGTTGACATAGAGTGGGACTAATGCTCTTAAGATCATAAAGAGTATACCCAATAGAAGCACGGTGCTTCTTCAGAGTTTTCAATAATCTCTCTTCTTCATGTGCTGAAAGGTTAGCACTAATAATAACAGGGTATATCTTTTTCTCATCAAGATAAGCATATTTAAGATTGTCAGGTAACGGTTTAAGCTCAAACACGGGATCACCCTTGGGTGGAGGAGGATCCCCTAGGATTTCAACAGGTAAATTGTTTTTCAGAATAGGTTCCCGTTTAAAGAATACTTCATCTAATTCCCTTCTTTCATTCATAAACATATCATTTTCATGGTCTGGCAAATATTGTTCTAAAGGATCACTAGGAGGTATGGCAATAGAAGCAAGACCAATAATTTCATCCTTATTAGATAATTCTTCTTCACGGTGTTGTCTACTAAATTTAGAAAAATTAAATTCATGAGTCATATCATCTAAACCGACAGTAACAACATCCCTTTTGCAATCTATGGTAGCATTAACAATATTTAAGAAGGGTCTACCAAATATAATGGGACAAAAACTATCTTGTGGGGAACCAAGAACAAGAAAATCAGTAGGATATTTAGTTTTCCCACACAAGTTTTCCCACACAAGACTTCAACATCTCTAACAATTCCCATTGGTGAAATAGTATCTCTATTAGCAAGTTTGATTGTGACATCAATATCTTCTAACTCAGCGGGTGCAATGTCATGCATAATTTCTTTGTATAAGTCAATAGGTATTGCACTATCACTAGCACCCATATCACACAAGCCATGATAACAATGATCTCCTATTTTATCAGAAATAACAGGCATGCCTACCACAGGTCTAGGTTTATTTGTATCACGGGGTTTAGCAATTCTAGCAGTTTCATTACAGAAATAAATAACATGCCCATCTATATTATCAGACAAGAGATCTTTAACAATAGCAATATTAGGTTCAGCTTTAACTTGCTCAGGAGGTGTATATGTTTTAATATTGCTTTTATGAACCACAGTTGAAGTTTTAGCATGATCCTTTATCCTAATAGGGAAAGGCGGTTTCTCAACATAAGAAGTAGGAACAATAGGATCATTATAAGTAATAGTCTTTTCTTCAACTTTAATAGGCGCAGCTACTTTTACTTCTATGGGAGGATGATATTTAAACCACTTCTCCTTGGGGAGATCAACATAGGCAGCAAAAGATTCACAGAAAGAAGCTACTATCTCAGAGTCAAGTCCATATTTAGTGCTAAATTTACAAAAAATATCGATATGCATAAAAGATTTAACACAATCAAAACTAGGTGTCATACCTTACTCCTTACCATTGTCGAGGTCCCAATCTTCAGAGTTGCGTTTAATTCTTTCCAATAAATCCCATTTGAATTCAATAGTCTTCATCATAAAAGAGCCAGCACAAGAAGTATCAAGCATGGTGTGATTGTTACCAGAAAGCCGAGCATAAAATTTTTGAATAATAATTTCTCTTGAGAGCTCATGATTGGGGCATGAATATAGCATTGATTTAAGCCTCCCCCAAGCTTGAGTGATGCTTTCTCCTTCGCGGGGCCAAAAATTATATATATAATTGCGATCACGATGAACAAGATGCATAGGATAAAACTTTTGATGAAATTCCAATTTCAATCGTTTGTAGTTCCAAGACTCCATATCATCACATAGCCTATAACATGTCGATGCATCTCCCCTCAAAGATAAAGGGAAGACCTTCTTCTTAACAACATCTCCGGGTACACCTGTGTTGAACCCAACGAGGAGCAGAAGGAAATGATAAGCGGTTTTCAGCAAGGTATTCTCTGCAAGTACTGAAATAAGTGGTAACAGACAGTTTTCTGATAAGATAAATTGTAACGAGCAACAAGTAACAAGAGTAAATAAAGTGCAGCAAGGTGGCCCAATCCTTTTTGTAGCAAAGGACAAGCCGGAACAAACTCTTATAATAGGAAAAGCGCTCCCGAGGACACATGGGAATATCGTCAAGCTAGTTTTCATCATGTTCATATGATTTGCGTTCGATACTTTGATAATTTGATATGTGGGTGGAACGGTGCTTGGGTGCTGTTCTTACTTGAACAAGCATCCCACTTATGATTAACCTCTATTTCAAGCATCCACAACTACAACAAAAGTATTAAGGTAAACCTAACCATAGCATGAAACATATGGATCCAAATTAGTCCCTTACGAAGCAACGCATAAACTAGGGTTTAAGCTTCTGTCACTCTAGCAACCCATCATCTACTTATTACTTACCAATGCCTTCCTCTAGGCCCAAATACTGGTAAAGTGTTATGTAGTCGACATTCACATAACACCACTAGAGGCTAGACAGCATACATCTTATCAAAATATCAAACGAATACCAAATTCACATGACTACTAATAGCAAGACTTCTCCCTTGTCCTCAGGAACAAACGTAATTACTCACAAAGCATATTCATGTTCATAATCAGAGGGGTAATAATATGCATATAGTATTTGAACATATGATCTTCCACCAAATAAACCAACTAGCATCAACTACAAGGAGTAATCAACACTACTAGCACCAATCCCGAACTTTGAGACAAGAATTGGATATAAGAGATGAACTAGGGTTTGGAGATGAGATGGTGTTGGTGAAGATGTTGATGGAGATTGCCCTCTCCCGATGAGAGGAGCGTTGGTGATGATGATGGTGATGATTTCCCCCTCCGGGAGGGAAGTATCCCCGGCAGAACAGCCATGCCGGAGCTCTAGATTGGATCCGCCAAGGTTCCGCCTCGTGGCGGCAGAGTCTCGTCCCGAAAGGTTCCCTCTTATTTTTTTTCTCATCGAAAGACTCCATATAGGAGAAGATGGACGTCGGAGAGCCACCAGGGGGCCCACGAGGTAGGGGGCGCGCCCTAGGAGGGGGGCGCCCCCCACCCTCGTGAGCAGGGGGGCCCTGGCCTTCATCTTTGGCGAGGATTTTTCTTTATTTATTTTAAGATGTTCCATGGAGTTTCGGGACTTTTGGAGTTGCGTAGAATAGGTATCTAATATTTTCTCCTTTTCCAGCCCAGAATTCCAGCTGCCGGCATTCTCCCTCTTCATGTAAACCTTGTAAAGTAAGAGAGAATAGCCATAAGTATTGTGACATAAAGTGAAATAACAGTCCATAATGCAATAAATATCGATATAAAAGCATGATGCAAAATGGACGTATCAACTCCCCCAAGCTTAGACCTCGCTTGTCCTCAAGCGAAAAGCCGATAACAATAAATATGTCCTCATGATTAGAGGTAGAGGCGTCGATAAAAATAAAATACGAACATGAAGGCATCATGATTATTCTCATAACAGCAACATATATAAATTTTGTCATATGATTACTTATGTTCAAGTGATGATCTATTCACAATGCAAAAGTATAAATCATAAACCTTATTGGGCTCCGACAAACTATAATCTCAGTCATCGAAGCAATTGCAATTTATCATAACATCGGAAAGAGTCTATGTCAGAGCTAAAAAGCAAGTCCACATACTCAACTATCATCTAGTCCTTCATAATTGCTAACACTCACGCAATACTTGTGGTTACGGAGTTTTAATCGGACACAGAGAAAGATAGGGGCTTATAGTTTTGCCCCATAACCTTTTACCTCAAGGGTAATGTCAACAATAATGGTTCATGCTCCCCTACATCCAATTAGATATATATATCATGTTCTTTCCAACATGCTGAGCTTGCCAAAGGATAAAATGAAAAAGAAAAGGTGAAGATCACCATGACTCTTGCATAAGGTAGAGGATAATAATAAAAGATAGGCCCTTCGCAGAGGGAAGCAGAGGTTGCCATGCGCTTTTATGGTTGGATGCATAAATCTCAATGCGAAAGAACGTCACTTTATATTGCCCCTTGTGATATGAACCTTTATTATGCAGTCCGTCGCTTTTATTACTTCCACATCACAAGATCGTATAAAGCTTATTTCTCCCACACCAATCAATCATACAGATTTAGAGCAATTTTTATTGCTTTGCACCGATGACAACTTACTTGAAGGATCTTACTCAATCCATAGGTAGATATGGTGGACTCTCATGGCAAAACTGGTTTAGGGATTTTGGAAGCACAAGTAGTATTTCTACTTGGTGCTGAGAATTTGGCTAGCATGAGGGGGAAAGGCAAGCTCAACAAGTTAGAGGATCCACGACAACATACTTTATCTCAGATATAAGAAAGACATAACTCATTACGTTGCCTTTCTTGTCCAACATCAACTCTTTAGCATGTCATATTTTAATGAGTGCTCCCAATCATAAAAGATGTCAATGATAATATATCTATATGTGAAAACCTCTCTTTCCTTATTACTTCCTATTAATTGCAACAATGACCAAAGCTATGTCTGCCAACTCCCAACAACTTTTAATCATCATACTCTTTCTATGTGAAGTCATTACTCTCAATAAGATCAATATGAACTTTTTGTTTCTTTTTATTCTTTTCTCATTTCTTTTATTCACCCAAGATCATGGCAAAATAATCAAGCCCTTGACTCAACACTAATCTTTATTATATATAGCTCACGGACTCAATTACAAATAGAGATCATAAAGCAAAACTCAAAACTAGATCATGCCATAAACTTTATTCTACTAGATCAAGATACTACTAATAGGATCAAACTAAGAAAAACGATAAAGATAGGAGTTGTGATTGTGATACGATACCGGGGCACTTCCCCCAAGCTTGGCAGTTGCCAAGGGGAGTGCCCATACCCATGTGATTATATCTCCTTTGTCGGTGAAGAAGGTGGAGGTGACAGATAATCGCACATCGAGCGTAAGAGGTCCTCCAGCTTGCGAATAATGCCCTTGAGTGCGACGATATGCTCCTTCAACAAAATATTTTCTTGTGTGAGATACTTGTTTTGTATACGAGCTAACTCAATCATCTTGAAAGCTTCGATGTCAGTTGGGGTAAGAAGGTTATGATCAAGTTGAAGGATGTCTTTTGCTGCCGGAGCTTGATCTTCCGTGGCCTTCTTGATCCTTTCATCCTTGTTGACCCTCGTGGGTTCTTCCCTCTTCAGATCTATCTTCATTAGCCAAACATCGTTGTCACCATTGTTGGAGGAGGGAGACGACATGATGCCTAGCCTGGAAAACCCTGACAGAAAATAGCTCGAAACAAGAACAGAGGATATTTGCGTGATACGGGAGTCAAAACCTTCGGGAGGTTATATAATGAATTTTTACCGACCAAAATATGTATCGTGTAAGAAAATGGAGTCCGGAAGCCACACGAGGTGCTCACGAGGTAGGGGGCGCGCCCAGAGGGTAGGGCGCGGTTTACTTACCGTACCACATACCTATTCCTTTGGGAGTCTGAAACGGCCTGGAGGGTGTCCCTTATGTATTCCTCCGGGGTTACGGTTTCAATAATATTGGTTTCAACATTTATGGGATTACCTGAGATATAATGTTTAATTCTTTGACCGTTTACCACCTTCAGATTTGTGCCTTCAAAGTTGTTGATTTTTATGGCACCAGAACGATAGACCTCCTCGATAACATAGGGGCCTTCCCATTTAGAGAGAAGTTTTGTAACGCCCTCGATGCGGCTATATCTCCTATGTGTCGAAGCACGACTTAGAGGCATAACCGCATTGAAAGCAATGTCGCAAGTGAGGTAATCTTCACAAACAACCCATGTAATATAATTAAAGGGGAAAGGATACATAGTTGGCTTACACTCACCACGTCACACAATTACATGAATAAAGCATTACATCATCCAGATACAATCAAGGTCCGACTACGGAACCAAAAATAAAAGAAGACTACCCCAAATGCTACACAGATCCCCGATCGTCCCAACTGGGCTCCACTACTGATCAACTAGAAACGGAACAACATAATGAACGAGATCTTCATCAAGCTCCTCCTTGAGCTTGGTTGTGTCACCTGCACATTTCAATGGCACCTGCAAGCTGGTTTTGGAAGTATCTGTGAGTCACGGGGACTCAGCAATCTCACACCCTCGCGATCAAGACTATTTAAGCTTATAGGAAGGGTAAAAGGTACGAGTTGGAGCTGCAACAAGTGACTAGCATATATGGTGGCTAACATACGCAAATGAGAGTGAGAAGAGAAGGCAAAAGCATGGTCGAACAACTATGATCAAGAAGTGATCCTAGAACAACCTACGCCAAACATAACTCCAACACCGTGTTCACTTCCCGGACTCCGCCGGAAAGAGACCATCACGGTTACACACGCAGTTGATGTATTTTAATTAAGGTCAACTTCAGGTTTTCTACAACCGGACATTAACAAATTCCCATCTGCCCATAACCACGGGCACGGCTTTCGAAAGATCAATCCCTGCAGGGGTGTCCCAACTTAGCCCATCACAAGCTCTCACAGTCAAGAAGGATATTCCTTCTCCCAAGACAATCCGATCAGGCTCGGCATCCCGGTTACAAGACATCCTCGACAATGGTAAAACAAGTCCAGCAAGACCACCCGATGCGCCGACATCCCGATAG
Organism: Triticum dicoccoides; assembly: GCF_002162155.2. Lineage (NCBI taxonomy): Eukaryota > Viridiplantae > Streptophyta > Magnoliopsida > Poales > Poaceae > Triticum > Triticum dicoccoides. The sequence continues at coordinate 283,711,136 of NC_041392.1, read as the reverse complement.
GAGCTGCACATATCTTGTTCTCAGGGCAACACTGGATAAGCAATCCATACAACTAAAACCAGCCCTCGAGTTTCCCCGAGGTGGCGCTGCAAGGGGCTCTAGTTTGGACCAACACTTAGACAAGCACTGGCCCGGGGGGTTAAAATAAAGATGACCCTCGGGATGCGCGACTCCCAAGGGAAAAAGGCTAGGTGGTGAATGGTAAAACCAAGGTTGGGCCTTGCTGGAGGAGTTTTATTCAAAGCGAACTGTCAAGGGGTTCCCATTATAACCCAACCGTGTAAGGAACGCAAAATCCGGGAACATAACACCGATATGACGGAAACTAGGGCGGCAAGAGTGGAACAAAACACCAGGCATAAGGCCAAGCCTTCCACCCTTTACCAAGTATATAGATGCATTAATTAAATAAGAGATATTGTGATATCCCAACAAAATATCCATGTTCCAACAAGGAACAAACTCCAATATTCACCTGCAACTATCAAGGCTATAAGAGGGGCTGAGCAAAGCGGTAACATAGCCAAACAACAGTTTGCTACGACAAGGTGGGTTAGAGGCTTGGCTTAACAATAGGGGAGGCATGATAAGCAAGTGGTAGGTATCGCGGCATAGGCATAGCAAAAGAGCGAGAAACTAGCAAGCAAAGATAGAAGTGATTTCGAGGGTATGGTCATCTTGCCTGAAATCCCGCAAGGAAGAAGAACGAGCCCATGAAGAAGACAAACGGACGTAGTCAAACAGATCCTCACAACACGACGTTACCGGATCCAACCCGAAGAAGCAACACCGGAAAGAAGCACACAACATAGTAAACAACCACTACAACAAAATGGCATGATGTACAACAAATATGATGCATGTCCGGTTTAATGAAGCATGGCATGGCAAAATGCACAAACAATCCTACAAATTTAGTGGAGCTCAACATGCAACTCCGTTGCATATTGACGAAACACCACATTCAAGTTATTTAGTTCGATCTTGTTATGTACCCAACGATATTAAATGTTGATTAACATGGCAAGGGGTAAAGCAAAAGAAAACTACCTATCTAGGCAAGTTTAAATGAGGTCGGAACAACAAAACAACAAGTCCGGAAAATCCTCATGAGCATATTATAGATTTGGTACTGTTCTACCCTAAACACAATTTTAGAGTTATTTAACATGCAAAGCAATGTCACCATGTTAAACTAGGCATTTTTCCACCCCATTTACATATAAAGTTTATTAAAATCCGAGCTACGATTATTTAGTTATGAATTAAATCATTTTAGCAAGTTATTTAAGAAAATTTAATCAAACAACATTTTAAACATGCATGAAAATGGCGAATTATTAACCTACACAAAATTCTAAGCAAGTTTCATATTTGAAGTTTTTACATAAGATGCACCGTTTGTGAGATATGATATGCATGAAGATGAAGGGTTAAACTGTAAAACTACAAACTCCAGAAAATAATTAAATCATAGATCCTAAAAAAAACCTACACGGGCCGGATCTGGAACAGGGCCCAACAGAGAAGAAAAAAAGAAAAGAAAAAAGGTGGGGCGCTGGGTGCCTCACATTGGGCTGAGGCCCAGTTGGGAAGAGGCTGCAGCAGAAGTTGGGCTGAGCCTGAGGGGCCTTGGCGCCGGTGGGGAGAAAGGCCAGATCGCAGCTGGGCCCGACGGGGGATGGAGCTGGGCCTAAGCGGCTTGGCTGGAGGCGATCGAGGCCTCATGGTCCATGGGTGCGCGGTCAACGCGCGGGCGAGCGCTGATCTGCTCGTTCAGAAGGAAACGCAGCGACAGGTTCAGGGCTCGGCGTCTCCAGGCGAAGCAGAGGAGGAGGCATAGACGGGAAGGCGGTAGTCGAGGCGGAGGAGGCTCTCGGGAAGGCGCGGGGCGACAAGGAGGAGGCCGCAGGCGAGGGAGGCGCTCGGCAGGAGGCGAGGCAGGCAGCGGCGACGAGGCGGCCATAGACGAGCCGAGGCTGGTCGGTCAACGCAGGGAGGCGCTCGAACTGTTGTAGGGGAAGCAGAGGCCGACGACGACGTGGACTTGCGGCGGCTCCGAACTACGGCGAGGTCGTGGGGGCACGGGACTTGGACGCGGGGCTCCGGGATGGCGCGGCGGCGGATCCGGGCGGTGGAGGCGAACGGCCCGGCGAGGTGGCGTGCGGACGGAGCTGATGAAGGCAGCGCATGTCCTCTGTTCAACGAGGGAGAGAGTTTCAGAGAAAAAAACAAAACGGGAGGAAGGGAAAGACGTGGGAGGAGAAGGAGCAGAACGAGGCCGGTCCTAGTCCTGGTCGCCGGCGGCGGGGTCGTCGGAGGGCGCGACCTGCAGGGTCGCGAGGCTCGGGCGCAAGGGCTTCTGCCCCGATGCTGCGGGCACAGGGACGATGAGGCGAGGAGGTAGGACAGCGGATGGATCGAGGGAGGAGGGGATCTGGGAGGAAGAAGCTGATTGGCTCGGCGCTGAAAACAAAAGGAGTGGCGTCGGCGTGGGGATTGGATGGATGGGACAAGGTCCCTAGAATTTAGGGTTAGGGGCTATATATAGCATGTAGGCGAAAAGAGAGGGATTTCGATCATCGGATCGAAATCCAACGGGCGAGAATAAATATGCTAAGGAGTCCAATAAATAAAACGATGATATTTTGTAGACGTTTGGGGATGATCCGGACACAACGGTGGCGACAGTCCGGGTCGGGTTCGGGACAACTTTCGAACGCGCGCACGAGGAGGGCCGCGGGCTGACGAGAGAGGTTAGGTTGGGTCTGGCGGATTGTGAAGAGCGGGTTGGTCTGAGAGAAGAGGGGAGAGATGCAGCCCGGCATGGTTTCCGGAGACCTAAAACGTCCGACGTTAGAACGACTATATTGCCGCTATAGTTATCCGTTGGGGCATCAAACGATCTCCGAATGCGATGAAACTTGACAGGCGGTCTGTCTACACTATAATAAGACCACACGTCAACTCTCATCCCATTTCGAGAACATTTTCCGGCCACTTATAAAATACTATTTCGGACATGCCGCGGGCGCGGGCAAGTGTGTCTGGGCTCAGAACGGACAACGGACGGAACTGGGGGAACCCGGACTAATGCAAGTTTTAAAACATGATGATGCAATTCACATGATGACATGATAAAATGCAACACGCAAGCAAATGACATGGCAACGACAGCGAATAACTGGAAGACACCTGGCACATCGGTCTCGGGGCGTTACAAGTTTTCCTGCAAAAAATCTTAAACGAGAGTTGTATAGCAATACAAAATCACCTACATTAAACTCACGCTTTTGTATCCTTTTGTCATGCCATCTTTTAACTTTTTCTTTAAACAACTTGACATTTTCATAAGCTTGGGTTCTCCATTCATCTAGTGAGCTAATATCAAATAACCTCTTCTCACCGGCAAGTTTAAAATCATAGTTGAGTTCTTTAATAGCCCAATATGCCTTATGTTCTAGTTCGAGAGGTAAGTGACATGCTTTTCCATAAACCATTTTATACGGAGACATACCCATAGGATTTTTGTATGCAGTTCTATATGCCCATAATGCATCATCAAGTTTCTTAGACCAATTCTTTCTAGACCTATTAACAGTCTTTTGCAAAATTAATTTGAGCTCTCTATTGCTCAACTCTATTTGACCACTAGAGTGCGGGTGATAAGGAGATGCAATTCTATGATTAACATCATATTTAGCAAGCATTTTACGGAAGGCGCCATGAATAAAGTGTGAACCACCATCGGTCATTAAATATCTAGGGACTCCAAATCTCGGAAAAATAACCTCTTTAAGCATTTTAATACAAGTGTTATGATCAGCACTACTAGTTGGAATAGCTTCTACCCACTTAGTAACGTAATCAACAGCAACTAGAATATGTGTGTATCCATTAGAGGCAAGAAAAGGTCCCATATAATAAAAGCCCCAAACATCAAACGGTTCAATAACAAGAGAATAATTCATGGGCATTTCTTGACGTCTACTAATATTACCAATTCTTTGACATTCATCACAAGACAAGACAAACTTACGGGCATCCTTGAAGAGAGTAGGCCAATAAAAACCAGATTGCAATACCTTATGTGTAGTTCTATCTCTAGCGTGGTGTCCTCCATAAGTCTCGGAATGACACTTGCGTAGAATCTGTTCCTGTTCATGCTCAGGTACACAACATCTAATAACACCATCTAGTCCTTCTTTATAAATATGTGGGTCATCCCAAAAGTAATGTCTCAAGTCATAGAAAAACTTTTTCTTTTGCTGGTATGTGAAGCTAGGTGGTATAAACTTAGCAACAATATAATTAGCATAATCAGCATACCATGGAGTACTACGAGAAGTACTTATAACATTTAATTGTTCATCAGGAAAGCTATCATCAATAGGTAGTGGGTCATCAAGAACATTCTCTAACCTAGACAAGTTGTCTGCAACGGGGTTCTCAGCTCCCTTTCTATCAACAATATGCAAATCAAATTCTTGTAGCAAGAGAACCCATCTAATAAGTCTAGGTTTAGCATCTTTCTTTTCCATAATGTATTTAATAGCAGCATGATCAGTGTGAATAGTTACTTTAGAATCAACAATATAAGGTCTGAACTTATCACAAGCAAATACAACTGCTAAAAGCTCTTTTTCAGTAGTAGCATAATTTCTTTGAGCATTGTCTAGAGTCTTACTAGCATAATGAATAACGTTTAATTTCTTATCAACTCTTTGCCCTAGAACAGCACCTACAGCATAATCACTAGCATCAAACATAATTTCAAAGGGTAAATTCCAATCAGGTGGCTGAACAACAGGTGCCGAGACTAATGCTTTCTTAAGTATTTCAAATGCTTCTACACAATTATCATCAAAGACAAATGGTATATCTTTTTGTAATAAATTAGTCAGAGGCCGAGAGATTTTTGAGAAGTCCTTAATGAACCTCCTGTAAAATCCAGCGTGACCAAGGAAACTTCTTATACCTTTGATGTCCTTGGGACATGGCATCTGTTCAATAGCATCGACCTTGGCTTTATCAACTTCAATACCTCTTTCAGAAACTTTGTGCCCCAAGACAATACCTTCATTAACCATAAAGTGGCAGTTTTCCCAATTCAAGACAAGATTAGTTTCTTCACATCTCTGCAAAACTCGATCAAGATTGCTCAAGCAATCATCAAAAGAGGAACCATAGACGGAAAAATCGTCCATGAAAACCTCACAAATCTTTTCACAAAAGTGAGAGAATATAGCCATCATGCATCTTTGAAAGGTAACAGGTGCATTTTATAAACCAAAAGGCATACGTCTATAAGCAAAAGTACCAAAAGGGCATGTAAAAGTAGTCTTTGATTGATCTCTAGCCGACACAGGTATTTAAGAGAAACTAGAATAACCATCTAGAAAGCAGTAATGTGTATGTTTGCATAATCTTTCTAGCATTTGATCAATAAAAGGTAAGGGGTAATGATCTTTCCTAGTAGCTTTATTTAATTTGCGGAAATCAATTACCATCCTATAACATGTGATAATTCTTTGTGGAATCAATTAATCTTTATCATTAGGAACAACAGTAATACCTCTCTTCATAGGGACACAATGGACAGGACTTACCCACTTACTATCAGCAACGGGATAGATTATACCTGCCTCCAGAAGCTTGAGTATTTCTTTTCTTACCACTTCTTTCATTTTAGGATTCAGACGTTGTTGAGGATCACGAACTGGTTTGGCGTCCGCCTCCAAATTTATTTTATGTTGGCATAGAATGGGACTAATGCCCTTAAGATCATCAAGAGTATATCCAATAGCAGCACGGTGCTTCTTCAGAGTTTTCAATAATCTTTCTTCTTCATGCTCTCAAAGGTTAGCACTAATAATAATAGGATATATCTTCTTTTCATCAAGATAAGCATATTTAAGATTATCAGGCAAGGGTTTAAGCTCAAACACGGGATCACCCTTGGGTGGAGGAGGATCCCCTAAAATTTCAACAGGCAATTTGTGTTGCAGAATAGGTTCCTGTTTAAAGAATACTTCATCTATTTCCCTTCTTTCATTCATGAACATATTATTTTCATGGTCTAGCAAATAGTGTTCTAAAGGATCACTAGGAGGTACGGCAATAGAAGCAAGACCAATAATCTCATATTTACCAGGTAATTCTTCCTCACGATGTTGTTTACTAAATTTAGAGAAATTAAACTCATGAACCATATTATCCAAGCCAATAGTAACAACATTCTTTTCGTAATCTATCCTAGCATTAACAGTGTTCAAGAAGGGTCTACCAAATATATGTTGGGGAACGTAGTAATTTCAAAAAAAATCCTACGCACACGCAAGATCATGGTGATGCATAGCAACGAGAGGGGAGAGTGTGATCTACGTACCCTTGTAGATCGACAACGGAAGCGTTTGGTTGATGTAGTCGTACGTCTCCATGGCCCGACCGATCAAGCACCGAAACTACGGCACCTCCGAGTTCTAGCACACGTTCAGCTCGATGACGATCCCGGGACTCCGATCCAGCAAAGTGTCGGGGAAGAGTTCCGTCAGCACGACGGCGTGGTGACGATCTTGATGCACTACCGTCGCAGGGCTTCGCCTAAGCACCGCTACAATATTATCGAGGACTATGGTGGAAGGGGGCACCGCACACGGCTAAGAATATGATCACGTGGATCAACTTGTGTGTCTAGGGGTGCCCCCTGCCCCCGTATATAAAGGAGCAAGGGGAGGAGGTCGGCCGGTCCTATAGGCGCGCCAAGGAGGAGTCCTCCTCCTAGTAGGAGTAGGACTCCTACTAGGAGGGGGAAGGAAGTGGGGAGGGAGAGGGAAAGGGGGGCGCCGCCCCCCCTCTCCTAGTCCAATTCAGACCAGGGGGGACGAGGCGCGCAGCCCACCTTTGGCTGCCCCTCTCTCTTTCCACTAAGGCCCATATGGCCCATTACTTCTCCCGGGGGGGTTCCGGTAACCCTCCGCCACTCCGGTTTTCTCCGAAATCACCCGGAACACTTCCGGTGTCCGAATATAGCTGTCCAATATATCAATCTTTATGTCTCGACCATTTCGAGACTCGTCGTCATGTCCGTGATCACATCCGGGACTCCGAACTAACTTCGGTACATCAAAACTCATAAACTCATAATATAACTGTCACCGAAACCTTAAGCGTGCGGACCCTATGGGTTCGAGAACAATGTAGACATGACCGAGACACGTCTCCGGTTAATAACCAATAGCGGAACCTGGATGCTCATATTGGCTCCTACATATTCTATGAAGATCTTTATTGGTCAGACCGCATAACAACATACGTTGTTCCCTTTGTCATCGGTATGTTACTTGCCCGAGATTCGATCGTCGGTATCTCAATACCTAGTTCAATCTCGTTACGGGCAGGTCTCTTTACTCGTTCCGTAATACATCATCTCGCAACTAACTCATTAGTTGCAATGCTTGCAAGGCTTATGTGATGTGCATTACCGAGAGGGCCCGGAGATACCTCTCCGACAATCGGAGTGACAAATCCTAATCTCGAAATACGCCAACCCAACATGTACCTTTGGAGACACCTGTAGAGCACCTTTATAATCACCCAGTTACGTTGTGACGTTTGGTAGCACACAAAGTGTTCCTCCGGCAAACGGGAGTTGCATAATCTCATAGTCATAGGAACATGTATAAGTCATGAAGAAAGCAATAGCAACATACTAAACGATCGGGTGCTAAGCTAATGGAATGGGTCATGTCAATTAGATCATTCACCTAATGATGTGATCCCGTTAATCAAATAACAACTCTTTGTCCATGGTTAGGAAACATAACCATCTTTGATTAACGAGCTAGTCAAGTAGAGGCATACTAGTGACACTCTGTTTGTCTATGTGTTCACACATGTATTATGTTTCTGGTTAATACAATTCTAGCATGAATAATAAACATTTATCATGATATAAGGAAATAAATAATAACTTTATTATTGCCTCTAGGGCATATTTCCTTCAGTCTCCCACTTGCTCTAGAGTCAATAATCTAGTTCACATCACCATGTGATTTAACACTAATAGTTCACATCTTTATGTGATAGTTCACATCTTCATGTGACCAACACCCAAAGGGTTTACTAGATTCAGTAATCTAGTTCACATCGCCATGCGATTAATACCCAAAGAGTACTAAGGTGTGATCATGTTTTGCTTGTGAGAGAAGTTTAGTCAACGGGTCTGCCACATTCAGATCCGTATGTATTTTGGAAATTTCTATGTCAACAATGCTCTGCACAGAGCTACTCTAGCTAATTGCTCCCACTTTCAATATGTATCTAGATTGAGACTTAGAGTCATCTGGATTAGTGTCAAAACTTGCATCGACGTAACCCTTTACGACGAACCTTTTTGTCACCTCCATAATCGAGAAACATATCCTTATTCCACTAAGGATAATTTTGACCGCTGTCCAGTGATCTACTCCTAGATCACTATTGTACTACCTTGCCAAAATCAGTGTAGGGTATACAATAGATCTGGTACATAGCATGGCATACTTTATAGAACCTATGGCTGAGGCATAGGGAATGACTTTCATTCTCTTTCTATCTTCTGTCATGGTCGGGTTTTTGAGTCTTACCCAATTTCACACCTTGTAACACAGACAAGAACTCTTTCTTTGACTGTTCTATTTTGAACTACTTCAAAATCTTGTCAAGGTATGTACTCATTGAAAAAACTTATCAAGCGTCTTGGTCTATCTCTATAGATCTTGATGTTCAATATGTCGGTAGCTTCACCGAGGTCTTTCTTTGTAAAATTCCTTTAAAACACTCCTTTATGCTTTGCAGAATAATTCTACATTATTTCCGATCAACAATATGTCATTCACATATACTTATCAGAAATGTTGTAGTGCTCCCACTCACTTTCTTGTAAATACAGGCTTCATCGCAAGTCTGTATAAAACTATATGCTTTGATCAACTTATCAAGCGTATATTCCAACTCCGAGATGCTTGCACTAGTCCATAGATGGATCGCTGGAGCTTGCATATTTTGTTAGCACCTTTAGGATTGACAAAACCTTCTGGTTGTATCATATACAACTCTTCTTTAATAAATCTATTAAGGAATGCAGTTTTGTTTATCCATTTGCTAGATTTCATAAAATGCGGCAATTGCTAACATGATTCGGACAGACTTAAGCATAGATACGAGTGAGAAACTCTCATCATAGTCAACACCTTGAACTTGTCGAAAACCTTTTGCGACAATTCTAGCTTTGTAGATAGTAACACTACTATCAGCGTCCGTCTTCCTCTTGAAGATCCATTTATTCTCAATTGCTTGCCGATCATCGGGCAAGTCAACCAAAGTCCATACTTTGTTCTCATACATGGATCCCATCTCAGATTTCATGGCCTCAAGCCATTTTGCGGAATCTGGGCTCACCACCGCTTCTTCATAGTTCGTAGGTTCGTCATGGTCAAGTAGCATGACCTCCAGAATAGAATTACCGTACCACTCTGGTGCGGATCTCACTCTGGTTTACCTACGAGATTTGGTAGTAACTTGATCTGAAGTTACATGATCATCATCATTAGCTTCCTCACTAATTGGTGTAGTAGTCACAGGAACAGATTTCTGTGATGAACTACTTTCCAATAAGGGAGAAGGTACAATTACCTTATCAAGTTCTACTTTCCTCCCACTCACTTCTTTCGAGAGAACCTCCTTCTCTAGAAAGGATCCATTCTTAGCAACGAATGTCTTGCCTTTGGATCTGTGATAGAAGGTGTACCCAACAGTAACTTTTTGGGTATCCTATGAAGACACACTTTTCCGATTTGGGTTTGAGCTTATCAGGATGAAACTTTTTCACATAAGCATTGCAACCCCATTCTTTAAGAAACGACAACTTTGGTTTCTTGCCAAACCACAGTTCATACGGTGTCGTCTCAACAGATTTAGATGGTGCCCTTTTAATGTGAATGCAACTGTCTCTAATGCATAACCCCAAAACGATAGTGGTAGATCGGTAAGAGACATCATAGATTGCACTATATCCAATAAAGTACGGTTATGACGTTCGGACACACCATTATGCTGTGGTGTTCCATGTGGCATGAGTTTGTGAAACTATTCCACATTGTTTTAATTGAAGACCAAACTCGTAACTCAAATATTTGTCTTCGCGATCAGATCGTAGAAACTTTATTTTCTTGTCACGATGATTTTCCACTTCACTCTGAAATTCTTTGAACTTTTCAAATGTTTCAGACTTATGTTTCATTAAGTAGATATACCCATATCTGCTCAAATCATCTATGAAGTTCAGAAAATAATGATACTTGCCATGAGCCTTAACACTCATCGGACCACATACATCAGTATGTATTATTTCCAATAAGTCAGTTGCTCGCTCCGGAGAACGGAGTCTTAGTCATCTTGCCTATGAGGCATGGTTCGCAAGCATCAAGTGATTCCAAAGTCCCATCAGCATGGAGTTTCTTCATGCGCTTTACACCAATATGACCTAAACGGCAGTGCTACAAATAAGTTGCACTATCATTATTAACTTTGCATCTTTTGGTTTCAATATTATGATTATGTGTATCACTACGATGGAGATCCAACGAACTATTTTCATTGGGTGTGTAACCATATAAGGTTTCATTCATGTAAACAGAACAACAATTTATTCTCTTACTTAAATGAATAACTATATTACAATAAACATGATCAAATCATATTCATGCTTAACGCAAACACCAAATAACACTTATTCAGGTTCAACACTAATCCCGAAAGTATAGCGAGTGTGCGATGATGATCATATCAATCTTGGAACCACTTCCAACACACATCATCACTTCACCCTTAACTAGTCTCTGTTTATTCTGCAACTCCCGTTTCGAGTTACTAATCTTAGCAACTGAACTAGTATCAAATACTGAGGGGTTGCTATAAACACTAGTAAAGTACACATCAATAACATGTATATCAAATACACTTATGTTCATTTTGCCATCCTTCTTATCTGCCAATCACTTGGGGTAGTTCCGCTTCCAGTGACCAGTCCCTTTGCAGTAGAAACACTTAGTCTCAGGCTTAGGACCAGACTTGGACTTCTTCACTTGAGCAGCAACTTGCTTGCTGTTCTTCTTGGAGTTCCCCTTCTTCCCTCTGCCCTTTTCTTGAAACTAGTGGTCTTGTCTACCATCAACACTTGATGTTTTGCTCGATTTCTACCTTCGTTAATTTCCGCATTACGAAGAGCTTGGGAATCGTTTCCGTTATCCCTTGCATATCATAGTTCATCATGAAGTTCTACTAACTTGGTGATGGTGACTACAGAATTCTGTCAATCACTATCTTATCTGGAAGATTAACTCCCACTTGATTCAAGCGATTGTAGTACTCAGACAATCTGGGCACATGCTCACTAGTTGAGCGATTCTCCTCCATCTTTTAGCTACAGAACTTGTTGGAGACTTCATATCTCCCAACTCGGGTATTTGCTTGAAATATTAACTTCAACTCCTGGAACATCTCATATGCTCCATGACGTTCAAAACGTCTTTGAAGTCCCGATTCTAAGCCATTAAGCATGATGCACTAAACTATCAAGTAGTCATCATATTGAGCTAGCCAAACGTTCATAACGTCTGCATCTGCTCCTGCAATAGGTCCGTCACCTAGCGGTGCATCAAGGACATAATTCTTCTGTGCAGCAATGAGGATAAACCTCAGATCACGGATCCAATCCGCATCATTGCTACTAACATCTTTCAACACAATTTTCTCTAGGAACATATCAAAATAAACACAGGGAAGCAACAACGCGAGCTATTGATCTACAACATAATTTGCAGAATACTACCAGGACTAAGTTTCATGATAAATTTAAGTTCAATTAATCATATTACTTAAGAACTCCCACTTAGATAGACATCCCTCTAATCCTCTAAGTGATTACGTGATCCAAATCAACTAAACCATGTCCGATCATCACGTGAGATGGAGTAGTTTCATTGGTGAACATCGTTATGTTGATCATATCTGCTATATGATTCACGCTCGACCTTTTGGTCTTCGTGTTCCGAGGCCATATCTGTATATGCTTGGCTCGTCAAGTATAACCTGAGTATTCTGCGTGTGCAACTGTTTTGCACCCGTTGTATTTGAACGTAGAGCCTATCACACCCGATCATCACATGGCGTCTCAGCACGAAGAACTTTCGCAACGGTGCATACTCAGGGAGAACACTTCTTGATAATTAGTGAGAGATCATCTTATAATGCTACCGTCAATCAAAGCAAGATAAGATGCATAAAAGATAAACATCACATGCAATCAATATAAGTGATATGATATGGCCATCATCATCTTATGCTTCTGATCTCCATCTTCGAAGCACCGTCGTGATCACCATCGTCACCGGCGCGACACCTTGATCTCCATCGTAGCATCATTGTTGTCTCGCCAATCTTATGCTTCCACGACTATCGCTATCGCTTAGTGATAAAGTAAAGCATTACAACGCGATTGCATTGCATACAATAAAGCGACAACCATATGGCTCCTGCCAGTTGCCGATAACTCGGTAACAAAACATGATCATCTCATACAATAAAATTTTAGCATCATGTCTTGACCATATCACATCACAACATGCCCTGCAAAAACAAGTTAGACGTCCTCTACTTTGTTGTTGCAAGTTTTATGTGGCTGCTACGGGCTTAAGCAAGAACCAATCTTACCTACGCATCAAAACCACAACGATAGTTTGTCAAGTTGGTGCTGTTTTAACCTTCGCAAGGACCGGGCATAGCCACACTCGGTTCAACTAAAGTTGGAGAAACTGTCACCCGCAAGCCACCTATGTGCAAAGCACGTCGGGAGAACCGGTCTCGCGTAAGCGTACACGTAATGTCGGTCCGGGCCGCTTCGTCCAACAATACCGCCGAACCAAAGTATGACATGTTGGTAAGCAGTATGACTTATATCGCCCACAACTCACTTGTGTTCTACTCGTGCATATAGCATCAACATATAAAACCTAGGCTCTGATACCACTATTGGGGAACGTAGTAATTTTAAAAAAATTCCTACGCACACGCAAGATCATGGTGACGCATAGCAATGAGAGGGGAGAGTGTGATCTACGTACCCTTGTAGATCGACAATGGAAGCGTTTGGTTGATGTAGTCGTACATCTCCACGGCCCGACCGATCAAGCACCGAAACTACGGCACCTCCAAGTTCTAGCACACGTTCAGCTCGATGACGATCCCCGGACTCCGATCTAGCAAAGTGTCGGGGAAGAGTTCCGTCGGCACTACCGTCGCAGGGCTTCGCCTAAGCACCGCTACAATATTATCGAGGACTATGGTGGCAGGGGGCACCGCACACGGCTAAGAATATGATCACGTGGATCAACTTGTGTGTCTAGGGGTGCCCCTGCCCCCGTATATAAAGGAGCAAGGGGAGGAGGCCGGCCGGTCCTATAGGCGTGCCAAGGAGGAGTCCTCCTCCTAGTAGGAGTAGGACTCCTACTAGGAGGGGGAAGGAAGTGGGGAGGGAGAGGGAAAGGGGGCGCCGCCCCTCCTCTCCTCGTCCAATTCGGACCAGGGGGGGAGGAGGCGCGCGGCCCACCTTTGGCTGCCCCTCTCTCTTTCCACTAAGGCCCATATGGCCCATTACTTCCCCCGGGGGGGGGGGGTTCCGGTAACCCTCCGGCTCTCCGGTTTTCTCTGAAATCACCCGGAACACTTCCGGTGTCCGAATATAGCTGTCCAATATATCAATCTTTATGTCTCGACCATTTCGAGACTCCTCATCATGTCCGTGATCACATCCGGGACTCCGAACTAACTTCGGTACATCAAAACTCATAAACTCATAATATAACTGTCATCGAAACCTTAAGCGTGCGGACCCTACAGGTTCGAGAACAATGTAGACATGACCGAGACACGTCTCCGGTCAATAACCAATAGCGGAACCTGGATGCTCATATTGGCTCCTACATATTCTACGAAGATCTTTATCGGTCAGACCGCATAACAACATACGTTGTTCCCTTTGTCATCGGTATGTTACTTGCCCGAGATTCGATCATCGGTATCGCAATACCTAGTTCAATCTCGTTACCGGCAGGTCTCTTTACTCGTTCCGTAATACATCATCTCGCAACTAACTCATTAGTTGCAATGCTTGCAAGGCTTATGTGATGTGCATTACCGAGAGGGCCCAGAGATACCTCTCCGACAATCGGAGTGACAAATCCTAATCTCGAAATACGCCAACCCAACATGTACCTTTGGAGACACCTATAGGGCACCTTTATAATCACCTAGTTACGTTGTGACGTTTGGTAGCACACAAAGTGTTCTTCCGGCAAATGGGAGTTGCATAATCTCATAGTCATAGGAACATGTATAAGTCATGAAGAAAGCAATAGCAACATACTAAATGATCGGGTGCTAAGCTAATGGAATGGGTCATGTCTATCAGATCATTCACCTAATGATGTGATCCCGTTAATCAAATAACAACTCTTTGTCCATGGTTAGGAAACATAACCATCTTTGATTAACGAGCTAGTCAAGTAGAGGCATACTAGTGACACTCTGTTTGTCTATGTATTCACACATGTATTATGTTTCCGTTTAATACAATTCTAGTATGAATAATAAACATTTATCATGATATAAGGAAATAAATAATAACTTTATTATTGCCTCTAGGGCATATTTCCTTCAATATAATGGGACAAAATCTATCTTGCGAAGAAGTAAGAACAAGAAAATCAGCAGGATATTTAGTTTTCCCACACAAGACTTCAACATCTCTAGCAATTCCAATTGGTGAAATAGTATCTCTATTGGCAAGTTTAATTATGACATCAATACCTTCTAACTCAACAGGTGCAATTTCATTCTTAATTTATTCGTATAAAGTATGCGGTATAACACTAGCACTCGCACCCATATCACATAAGCTATGATAACAATGATCTCCTATTTTAATAGAAATAACAGGCACGCCTACCACAGGTCTATGTTTATCTTTAGCACAAGGTTTAGCAATTCTAGCAGTTTCACCTTCGAACTGAATAACATGCCCATCAATATTATCAGACAAGAGATCTTTAATAATAGCAATATTAGGTTGTACTTTAACTTGCTCAGGAGGTGTATAAGTTCTAATATTGCTTTTACGAACAACAGTTGAAGCTTTAGCATGATCCTTTACTCTAACAGGGAAAGGTGGTTTCTCAACATAAGCAGTAGGAACAATAGGATCATTATAAGTGACAGTCTTTTCTTCAACTTTAATAGGTGCAGCTACTTTTACTTCTATGGGAGGATGATATTTAAACCACTTCTCCTTAGGAAGATCAACATAAGTAGCAAAAGATTCACAGAAAGAAGCTACTATCTCAGAGTCAAGTCCATATTTAGTGCTAAACTTACGGAAAATATCGATGTCCATAAAAGATTTAACACAATCAAACTTAGGTGTCATACCTGACTCCTTACCTCCGTCGAGGTCCCAGTCTTCAGAGTTGCGTTTAATTCTATCCAATAAATTCCATCTGAATTCAGTAGTCTTCATCATAAAAGAGCCAGCACAAGAAGTATTGAGCATGGTGCGATTATTATCAGAAAGCCGAGCATATAAATTTTGAATAATCATTTCTCTTGAGAGCTCATGATTGGGGCATGAATATAACATTGATTTAAGCCTCCCCCAAGCTTGAGCGATACTTTCTCCTTCGCGAGGCCAGAAATTATATATATAATTGCGATCATGATGAACAAGATGCATAGGGTAATACTTTTGATGAAATTCCAATTTCCATCTTTTATAGTTCCATGATCTCATATCATCACATAGCCTATACCATATCAATGCGTCTCCCTTCAAATATAAAGTGAAGACCTTATTCTTAGCAACATCATCGGGTATACCTGCAAGCTTAAATAATCCACAAACTTCATCCACATATATTAAGTGCTCATCAGGATGCTTTGTTCCATTCCCAAATTCCACCTACCAAAGGCGCTACACTCCCCGGCAACGGCGCCAGAAAAGAGTCTTGATGACCCACAAGTATAGGGGATCTATCGTAGTCCCTTCGATAAGTAAGAGTGTCGAAACCAACGAGGAGCAGAAGGAAATGATAAGCGGTTTTCAGCAAGGTATTCTCTGCAAGTACTGAAATAAGTGGTAACAGATAATTTTGTGATAAGATAAATTGTAACGAGCAACAAGTAACAAGAGTAAATAAAGTGCAGCAAGGTGGCCCAATCCTTTTGTAGCAAAGGACAAGCCTGGACAAACTCTTATAATAGGAAAAGTGCTCCCGAGGACACATGGGAATATCGTCAAGCTAGTTTTCATCACGTTCATATGATTCGCGTTCGATACTTTGATAATTTGATATGTGGGTGGACCGGTGCTTGGGTGTTGTTCTTACTTGAACAAGCATCCCACTTATGATTAACCTCTATTGCAAGCATCCGCAACTACAACAAAAGTATTAAGGGTAACCTAACCATAGCATGAAACATATGGATCCAAACAGCCCCTTACGAAGCAACGCATAAACTAGGGTTTAAGCTTCTGTCACTCTAGCAACCCATCATCTACTTATTACTTCCCAATGCCTTCCTCTAGGCCCAAATAATGGTGAAGTGTTATGTAGTCGACGTTCACATAACACCACTAGAGGCTAGACAACATACATCTTATCAAAATATCAAACGAATACCAAATTCACATGACTACTAATAGCAAGACTTCTCCCTTGTCCTCAGGAACAAACGTAATTACTCATAAAGCATATTCATGTTCATAATCAGAGGGGTAATAATATGCATATAGGATCTGAACATATGATCTTCCAGCAAATAAACCAACTAGCATCAACTACAAGGAGTAATCAACACTACTAGCAACCTACTAGCACCAATCCCGGACTTTGAGACAAGAATTGGATACAAGAGATGAACTAGGGTTTGGAGATGAGATGGTGCTGGTGAAGATGTTGATGGAGATTGGCCTCTCCCGATGAGAGGAGAGTTGGTGATGACGATGGTGATGATTTCCCCCTCCGGGGGGAAGTATCCCCGGCAGAACAGCTCTGCCGGAGCTCTAGATTGGATCCGCCAAGGTTCCGCCTCGTGGCGGCGGAGTCTCGTCCCGAAAGGTTCCCTCTTATTTTTTTCTCATCGAAAGACTTCATATAGGAGAAGATGGATGTTGGAGAGCCACCAGGGGGTCCACGAGGTAGGGGGCGCGCCCTAGGAGGGGGGGCGCGCCCCCACCCTCATAAGCAGGGTGTGGGCCCCCTGGCCTTCATCTTTGCTGATGATTTTTCCTTTATTTATTTTAAGATGTTCCGTGAAGTTTCAGGACTTTTGGAGTTGCGCAGAATAGGTCTCTAATATTTGCTCCTTTTCTAGCCCAGAATTCCAGTTGCCGGCATTCTCCCTCTTCATGTAAACCTTGTAAAATAAGAGAGAATAGCCATAAGTATTGTGACATAAAGTGAAATAACAGTCCATAATGCAATAAATATCGATATAAAAGCATGATGCAAAATGGACGTATCAACCTGCAAGCGTAAATAATCCACAAACTTCATCCACATATATTAGATGATCATTAGGATGTTTTGTTCCATCTCCTAAAAAAGGATTAGCTAGCAGTTTTTCTACCATACCCAAAGGAATTTCAAAGCAAGCATTTTCATTTTCAGTAGGTTTAGTAGGTTGAGGAACAACTCTTTGCTCTACTGGTCGGGGTGAAGATACCTCGAACAAGCCCCTCACAGGATTACTTTCCATAGTAACAAGTGATAGTAAATTTCAGCACACTATATAAATTTTTCCTTACCAAATTCTACCTACCAAAGGCGCTTCACTCCCCGGCAACGGCGCCAGAAAAGAGTCTTGATGACCCACAAGTATAGGGGGTCTATCGTAGTCCTTTCGATAAGTAAGAGTGTCGAACCCAACGAGGAGCAGAAGGAAATGATAAGCGGTTTCCAGCAAGGTATTCTCTGCAAGTACTGAAATAAGTGGTAACAGATAGTTTTGTGATAGGATAGTTTGTAACGAGCAACAAGTAACAAAAGTAAATAAAGTGCAGCAAGGTGGCCCAATCCTTTTGTAGCAAAGGACAAGCCTGGACAAACTCCTATATGATGTAAAGCGCTTCCAAGGACACATGTGAATATCGTCAAGCTAGTTTTCATCACGCTCATATGATTCGCGTTTTGTACTTTGATAATTTGGTATGTGGGTGGACCGGTGCTTGGGTGCTGCCCTTACTTGGACAAGCATCCCACTTATGATTAACCTCTATTGCAAGCATCCGCAAAATACAACAAAAGTATTAAGGTAAACCTAACATAGCATGAAACATATGGATCCAAATCAGCCTCTTACGAAGCAACGCATAAACTAGGGTTTAAGCTTCTGTCACTCTAGCAACCCATCATCTACTTATTACTTCCCAATGCCTTCCTCTAGGCCCAAACAATGGTGAAGTGCCATGTAGTCGACGTTCACATAACACCACTAGAGGAGAGACAACATACATCTCATCAAAATATTGAACGAATACCAAATTCACATGACTACTAATAGCAAGACTTCTCCCATGTCCACAGGAACAAAAGTAACTACTCACAAAGCATAAATATGTTCATAATCAGAGGGGTATTAATGTGCATATAGGATCTGAACATATGATCTTCCACCAATTAAACCAACTAGCATCAACTACAAGGAGTAATTAACACTACTAGCAACCTACTAGCACCAATCATGGACTTGGAGACAAGAATTGGGTACAAGAGATGAACTAGGGTTTTGAGATGAGATGGTGCTGATGAAGATGTTGATGGAGATTGCCCTCTCCCGTTGAGAGGAGCGTTGGTGATGACGATGGTGATGATTTCCCCCTCCGGGAGGGAAGTTTCCCCGGCAGAACAGCCCCGCCAGAACCCTAGATTGGTTCCGCCAAGGTTCCGCCTCGTGGCGGCGGAGTTTCGTCCGAGAAGATGGCTTATGATTATTTTCCCATCGAAACAGTCCATATAGCAGAAGATGGTCACCAGTGGGCCACCAGGGGGCCCACGAGGTAGGGGGCGCGTCCAGGGGGGTAGGGCGCGCCCCCCACCCTCGTGGGAAGGGTGTGGCCCCCCTGGTGAAGTTCTTGCGATCAATGTTTTTTATATATTTGGAAAACATCATCCGTGAAGTTTCAGGACTTTTGGAGCTGTGCAGAATAGGTCTCTAATATTTGCTCCTTTTCCAGCCAGAATCCCAGCTGCCGGCATTCTCCCTCTTTATGTAAACCTTATAAAATAAGAGAGAATAGGCATAAGTATTGTGGCATAATGTGTAATAACAGCCCATAATGCAATAAATATTGATATAAAAGCATGATGCAAAATGGACGTATCATGCCCACGGACAAGGAGAAAACGCAGGTCATGGAACAGTGGCCGACACCGACGAACGCCACCGCGCTGCGCGGGTTCCTCGGCCTCACCTGCTACTACAGGAAATTCGTTCCACACTACGGCATCATCGCCAAGCCACTAACACAACTTCTCACTAAAAAGGTTTCGGCTGGACAGAGCAAGCTCAGGCGGCATTCGATCGGCTCAAGACGGCGATGATCACCATGCCAGTGCTCGCGCTTCCCGACTTCAACAAGCCATTCTCGATCGAGACGGACGCGTGCGACACTGGGGTGGGCGCGGTGCTCGTTCAGGAGGGCCACCCAGTCGCCTTCTTCAGCAAAGCCCTCGGCGTGCGCAACCAGCAACTCTCCACGTACGAGAAGGAATTTATGGTGGTGATGATGGCCATCGACAAATGGCGACCGTACCTGCAGCGCGGCCCCTTCGACATCCTCACAGACCACAAGTCCCTCTGCAACTTAGGCGAACATCATCTGGAGACGGAGCTGCAGCGCAAGGCCATGGCGAAATTGGTGGGCTTGCAATTCAAGTTCCAGTACAAGCACGGACTCGACAACGGAGCGGCCGATGCCTTGTCGCGCGTCGGCAAGCAGCTCGACCTAGCCGTGTTCTCGACGTGCAAGCCGCCCTGGATGCAGGAGGTGGTCAACTCCTATTCCACGGACGCGGACGCCCAAGACCGCCTGCAGAAGCTCGCCCTGGCCAGCCCGGATGACGACAGCTACGAGTTGCATCACGGTGTCATTCACCGCCAAGGGCGCTTGCGGATTAGTGCCAACACCGCGCTCCGCACCAAACTCATCACCGCGCTCCACAACAGTGCGGTGGGTGGTCACTCCGGCGCCACGGCGACGTACCAGCGCGTGCACAAACACATCGAGTGGCGTGGCCTCAAGCGCGACGTCGAGGAGTTCGTGCAGCAGTGCGCGGTCTGTCAACAGGTGAAGCACGAGCACTGCAAGCCGGCTGGACTCCTGGCGCCCCTTCCGATGCCGACCGCGCCGTGGGAGGATCTCACGATGGACTTCGTGGAAGGCATGCCCATGTCGGAAGGCGTGGACACGATCATGGTGGTGGTGGATCGATTCACGAAATTCGCCCACTTCATCCCCTTACACCACCCGTTCCACGCGCCGCAAGTGGCAAGGGCATTCTGGGACAATGTGGTGAAACTCCATGGCATCCCCGCCTCCATCGTCTCCAACCGTGACAAGGTCTTCACCAGCAACCTGTGGCGTCAGCTGCTCGCCGGCGCCGGAACCAAACTGCTCTACTCCACCGCATACCACCCGCAGACGGAATGCCAGAGTGAGCGCGTGAACCAGTGCATGGAGATGTATCTCCGGTGCGCGGTGCACGACTCGCCGCACAAGTGGCGTCGCTGGCTTCCCATGGCGGAGTTCTGGTACAACTCCACCTTCCATTCCTCGCTCAACTGCACACCCTTCAAGGCGCTCTATGGGAAGGAGGCCAACCTTGGGGCAATGTATGCCTGGCCAAAGGAGGAGCACGTCGGCGACGACATGGACTGGCATCGCACACAGAGAACATCCGCGCCCAGCTGGAGCGCGCCCAGCACCGCTTCAAGAAGCAGGCCGACCGCAATCGCACGGAGCGCCAGTTCCAGGTCGGCGAGCAAGTGCTGCTGAAGCTGCAGCCCTACGTGCAGCGCTCCGTCGTCAGTCGTCCCTGCGCCAAGCTCGCCTTCAAGTTCTACGGGCCATACACCGTCCTGGAGAAGATCGGCCTCATGGCGTACAAGCTCGGCCTGCCGCCAGCGAGCAAGGTGCACTCGGTCTTCCACGTCTCCCAGCTTAAACTATTCACGTCGGATTACACGCCGGTGTACACAGAGCTGCCTCACGTGCCGGACCTCTCTGTGTCGTCAGAGGCACCAACACATCTGCTGGAACGGCGCATGATGAAGCGCGTCAATGCGGCCATCATGCAGGTCAAGGTGCAGTAGGGTGCCGGCTCGCCGCCCGCCATTACCTGGGAGGATTACGAGGTTCTTCGTCAGTGTTTTACATCAGCAGCCATTTGGGACGACGCTGAAGCAAGCACTCAAGACGAGGCTCAGTCCTAAGGGAGGGAGAATGTCACGCCTTGCCACTTGGCATGTGTGACTTGGCACCTGCGGACAGGACCCAGCAGGAGTGTGCGTGTGTGAGTCGCGTGGGGTTTAAAGCTGGCCGCCTGTGGCCGGTGGAGGCATGCGATGTGACAGTGTGGAGTAATGCTACACGTACAAACGAGTTACAAGCTTTTACAAAGAGGGTTAATTTGATTGGTCAATAGGTGGGGAGACGGCCCACCCCCCTGAAAATCACCTGAAAATCAGAGGGGGGGGGGGCAAGTTTATGATTGGTTAGTAGATGAAAAAAATCCTAGTCAGCGTGTAATTGCGTGTAACTCTTTGTATGTTTAACATTATTGGTCTGTAAACCTCATCCCCGATCCTTCGTCTGAAAGCATCGTCTTCTTTCTCCCCAAGTCTCTCTCTCGCTCTCCCTCACCTGCTCCCGATCCCCTTTCTCTCTCGTTCGTTACAAGACGCTGGGGAATCGGTGATTTCAAATTCGAAACTGAGGACAGAAATGTCCTTTTACACATAACATTGGGGCTGTCGGAAATCCCTTAAACGTCTTATAAAAGTTTACAGGGGGAGTACTTCACTTGACTTTACAATATCATCAAGCTGCATCGACGTTGCAAAGAGCGTGCACGGTTACAGATGTCAGTCTTTGCCACTAAAAATGGACTTCAGCTACAGCTTTATATGTACGGCGGCAGCCTGCAGCAGTTCGTACAGCGCCCAGAGCGCGAGCCCTATCACCGTATCCCTGACCAGGCCCTTGACGACGGAGCTAGCCCAGGTCTCCGACGATTCCCTGCCGACGAGGTCGCGGAACCTCAGGTCCCCCTGGTCAGAGATCAGCGCGTACACCACGCCGTTCATATGCCCCTTCCCGATGACCCCAACCACCGTCTTGCTCTTGTTCACCGCCTTGCTCCTCTTTAGGGACCAAGCCATGAACTGAGAAGCAAACATGCAAAAATATAAACATCCAGTTCATGCTTCATAGACAATGCTGGTTTGTTTTCAGACGAAGTATGAAGTACTAGGTTGGAATTTTCAGATGAAAGTTGCGGAGAAGCCATATGGTACCATGTCGCGCTCATGTATGAGAGGCTGCAGCAGTGAAGGATATGAGCTGCTAAGCTTCTCGTACAACTCGTACGGGCTAACCGCAGCTTTCTCATCCTGCTGCTAGTGAGCAGTCAGACATGCATGCATGTTAGTAAGACCAAGACAGGAACTGCAAAAACTGGTACTACTTTGGCAAATTGATGAACAATAAGATTGGAAACAGGAGCACAGGTAGCACTTACCGGCATATGAGTGGTTGAAGTGATTCCACGGAATAATGAGATTACGAGTTTAGTCTTTTCATCCCAGCTGAGGGATTTCAAAGCTCGTTCAAGCTACAAGAACAAAATGTGACACCATCAGTGACACACATATAACTAGCATATGAAAGGTCATTGGGTCGCCTTTGGAAGCTAAAGCGAAAGTTGTAGAAAGCCGGGAGAAAAAGCGAAAGCTTGCTCGAAACGGCCTATACCCTAACCCTCGGAAGCGAAGACGCAAAGCATCACTTTTTTCAAAAGGAAGGAGTTTTTTCTGACTGAATCCATCCATAAAGCCGCCAAGGAAACGAAGTTCGTTCCCTTTCATCAAGTGGGTAAGGTAGGCAAACCACTTAAGCTTTGCCTTAGACTGACGGAACAAAGCTAAGAAGTGGGCTGAATGGAAAAAGGAAAGGGACAAGGGCGGTCGTCGCTTGGCGCGAAGGCTGCTGGTTCGGTACGGTACTAAAGGATCAGCTTGCTTAGTTGCAGATGTCCACATACAGTTATTTCAATAGGGCGATCCCCAAGAACGAGCTGAGCGCCAATATCTTCAGACACCCTCCTAGCTGCTCGGAACTGCATGAAGGTTTGATATAACAAAACAATCTGAGGTTCCGACTCGTTCCATAACAATATGTGAAAGACTGGCATGACCAAACAGAGTACCTCCTCCCCAAAGGGCCGGTTCGCGCCAGAAGAAATCTTGGACGAAAAAACAGCTAGGAGCAAACGCAGAGCAAGAGCACTCTGTCCACCTGCACCGTCCCAAAAAGATGGCAATGAAATCAGCAGCGTTCCATTTGTTCGAGGAACCTGAGGTAGCACATAGTACCCAGGTTGATGCTCCGGTTGACGGCTCCGAAGAACTTGGTGCCGCCGAGCGAGAACATGTTGGATTTCAACAGCGGCTCGCCGGAGGCGTCGTCGGAAGCGTACATGATCCCGGCTCTGCAGTAAGGGCACTGTAAAGGCACCGCTCAGATTTCGAAGAGGGAAACGGTGATGATATGTGACCGGTCGCGGTCGGTCGGGATGCTGGATCGTGCCTGCTCCGGCAGAGTTCGACGACGACGTTGTCGGGGCGGACGGCACGGAGCACGCGCTCGACCTCGTCGGCGGACTCCGCGGAGAGGTGCGAGGTCCCGAGGATCCACACGTCCTCGGGCTCAGCGAAGTCCGGCGGCCGCCACGCTGGAACCGCCCCGAACCGACGCCGCGGGACGCGCACCAGTGCGCCGGACTCGACCAACCCAGCCAACGCGGGGTCCGAGGCGGCTACGCTGGCACGCGTGTCGGCGAGCGACGCAGACCGGTAGTCGAAGCACGGCGGCGGAGGCGGCAGGGGCGGCCGGAAGGACGCGGCGGTGGATGGCGTGGGGCCCGCTGCCATTTCTTCCTCTGGTTTGTGGTGCCCGCGCAGACGCGCGGCGCGGGAGGATATTAGGCGAAATTATGGGCGGCTGCGGAGCGCTGGGTCCGGAGATGGATGGCGTAGATGGGCTGGGTGCCACTCGCGTAATCGCGTTACGCCGATCTCGGATGCCGATCGTATAGATTTTCGGCAGGATTTTTGTGACATGTTGGGCCCTGCACTAGGCCAGTTGCAATAAAAAAATAGTAATCCCAAACCCCTCCTATCAAATTTACAAACTTTTTCACATAGTTCTGAGAAAAACGAACTTTTTCACATTAGCAAGCTTATTCTAAAATTTTGAATTTTTAAATGTTCGTGATTTTTTTTCAAATTTTATGAACTTTTTTAGATTCATGGTTTTAAAGTCAACGGTGGACCGATATTTCATAAATTTAAGTAGCTGCCCAAGAATTCACTAT
Source organism: Triticum dicoccoides (assembly GCF_002162155.2). Lineage (NCBI taxonomy): Eukaryota > Viridiplantae > Streptophyta > Magnoliopsida > Poales > Poaceae > Triticum > Triticum dicoccoides. Next base: position 283,686,390 of record NC_041392.1, on the reverse strand, counting down.
ATATTCTTAAGCAACGATTTCTTATATAGAGAGAATGGCCCTCACAAAGCGAAAATACTAATTTGTTAAAAATCGGTCGAAATGAAGTTATAGTGTCATTGTTGGCTGGAATCGATATATTCGTGAGATCCAGATCACAATTTGTATTGACTAGGAATAGTGGGAATCCAATCCGACGACGATCAACCGATCAATGGTCGAGTTGTCGACCCTAAAAGCATCTCCAGCCATTCGTCCCCCCAGGACGCATAAAAATCGCCCCCTGGGGGCGAGCCAGCGATACAATTGGCTCTGGGGGCGGTTTCGCGCCCAGTCATCGCCCCCAGGCACCGAAATTGGCCAACTTTTCAGCCTCATTTCGACGAATAAAGGGTCCATATGGGCGACAATAGGCCCATATTCGGCGTGGTTCGCCGTAGTTCCGCGTTCAATTATGCACATAAATTTTTTATCACATATTTCATCACAGAAATATCAAATACTTCAACAAAATAGTACAACAACAAATAGTTCAATACAAATTATATAGTTCAACAAATAAAAACTCATATTTCATCACACTTAAGTTTGTATTGAACTATGAGTTTTTATTTGTTGAACTATATAATTTGTATTGAACTATTTGTTGTTGTACTATTTTATTGAAGTATTTGATATTTCTGTGATGAAATATGTGATAAAAAATTTATGTGCATAATTGAACGCCGAACAACGGCGAACCACGTCGAATATGGGCCTATTGTCGTCCATATGGGCCCTTTATTCGCCGAAATGGGGCTGAAAAGTGGGCCAATATCGACGCCTGAGGGCGACGAATGGGCGCGAAACCGCCCCCAGCGCCGATTGTATCGCCGGCTCGCCCCCAGGGGGCGATTTTTATGCGTCCTGGGGGGACGAACGGCTAGAGATGCTCTAAGGCGTTGTATAATAAAAAGTCTCGAGGTTTGGTAGGCTGCATCGTTTTTGTCCTCCCTGCATCTGTGACTGAGCAGCACCTGACTCAGGTTACACAAGCCAAAACCACGTTGTGAACATCGCCGGCGGGAATGGGCAAAGGGTCCGCCGAGACCTGCAAAGCGAAGGGCGTCTTGCGATGTGAAACAACAATTTTACACGGAAATATAACTGACTTAAGGAAAAGATCAAAATGCTCACGTTCCACACCGACTCGCACAAGCCGAGCACTAGACAACCTCAGTGGTCCGGGTCCGTCGCTCACACTCCGAGCCGACTTCTGTGAACGACGTTGCGCCTGCTCATACCCTGGTCGGCCAGCGGGTGAGCGACGCTGACAGGCAAGCCCGTCGCGCGAGAGGGCGCATGAAGTAGCGACGAAAACCACCACAGAGAGGTGGCCTCATTCGCGTACACGGCCCACGCGTCATGACCCTTGAAAAAAGGGCGGATGTGTGGCGGCCGCGGAGATCCGATGACCAGAATCGCAACACTGAGTAATCGACCTGAGGCGCGAGGCACAGCCGGCCATGTGCCCCGTGCGGGCCCAGCTGGTGCGGCCGAGGATCTAACCGACCCTGTGAGGGGACGTGTGTGTCGAACGCCCCTACTGGCGTGACTGGACCAACCTACACGGGTCGAAGACGCCGCCATGCGGGTCTGGCCTCTCTATCGCTCATAGGACCTCACACATGAGTGCGCCGCACAACACCACATGACCGGTGGCGAATATTGTAAGAAAATTAAGGGCATGCTCAAAGTTAATGATGTGGAAAAAAGTCACTAACTCCCAGCTCTTTTGTGCAAACAAGGTTAAAATTTGCTAGAATACTACTAGGAACATGTACTAATAACTACTAATTTTTTTTTGCATTGCTGAAGGGCAGGCTCAAGTCGATTAAAGCCTGCCTAGTTGATTCGCCGCTGCACATGACTGTGACCCTATGTGCATCCATGGTCCATCCGTCATGGACCTCCAGGGGTTGCCCAGGTGCGTGTCGTTCGAACATATCAGACGCCAACGAAAGTCCAGAGAGGGCCCCGCGGCACGCCAGTGCAAGATAGGCGGCACAGGAAGAAAATCCTATGGGACAGGGCCTCATAGTGTCCCTCATGGGGCCCCTCCTCAGATTTTGACACGTCATCAATGGCACACATCTTAAAGCGAGCCTAATTCCCTAATTAGTTTGTACGTACATCAACTAGATATTGCGCAGTATTTGTACGATACAGTATCAATCGGATCGATACTTTCCATCTAACGAAAGAGAACGAACACGGCGATCTTCTCGCTGGCTCGCCGCTGCATCAGACCTCGGCGCCATCGCGCCTTATCCCATGGCGACCCCTCCATGCGCTGGTGACAACGACCCTCACGGAAACGGCGGCGCCGTCGTGAGCTCTCCCTATGCCGGTGACGCGGACATGCTCGTCGTCCCTCGCGGAACCAACAGCAACAGCCACATAATGATGTCCACCGTCTCCACCACAAACCTGCCAGCATCCAACTCGTTCAGTGACTTGGAGGTGCATACGGAAGCGCGGGCTGCTTCCTTTTCGTCGTCCCGGCCGCCGCTCGAGACTTCAGACGTTGACCTTGTCGCTGACACACGGCCCGCCGGTGGTAACAAGATGACTGTTTTTTTGACGGGTTCCATGTTCACTGCATCCTCCATGATGCAATCTGAAGCTTCAATGCCATCAGCTTCTACTCCAATTTCACATGTACATAATTGATGTCTAAACTATTGCCTCTTGATGACGAAATTAGATAAAGTTTAATTTTTGTATGATTGTACCGCAGGAAAAGGATGTAAATGCTAAATCCATCATTGCCACCGCCTCCACACAAGCCGTCAGTGGTGGCGAGATGACTGTTGCTTCGACGGACTCCATGTTTGCTGCAACCTTTATGCAATCAGAAGCTTCAAATAGTGAACACATACAACATTTCGCAATGCCATCAGCTTCTACTACAATAACACAGGTATATAGTTGATGTGTGAACTATTGCCTGTGCATGACAAAATGATATGAATTTAAATTTGTGTATGAATGTACGTACTGCAGGAGGAGGATGTAAATGATAAATCCATACCTACAGTTGGAATGGCATTTAAGTCTGAGGATGAGGCATATGATTTTTATAACCAATATGCTCGTAAAGTTGGCTTCAGCATTCGAAAGAGCCACACGAAGTTGAGACGAGATGGACCACTTTATCAGAAACATTTGGTTTGCAGCAAACAAGGTGAATGAGAAACTCATTCATCGCATGACACCAAGAAAGAAAATGCCACCACAAGGTGTGATTGTGATGCCCGTGTTCAGCTTAGTATTTCTCGTGATGGCGTTTGGAATGTGCAAAAGGTTATTCTTGAGCACAACCATGATTTGGCAAGTCCAGATAAGAGGCACATGTTGAGGTTGCAACGTCGTATTGCGGCGTCTGATAAACTTATGATTGGTGAGATGCGTGAAGCCGGAATAAAGCCAGCCGAAGTGTACGGTTTTTTCAAGCAGTGGTATAAAGGACCCCATAATGTACCTTTCTTGCGGATGGATTCCAATAACCACATTGGTCCGCAGGAAGTATCTGGAAGTTAATGATGCACAAACATTGCTGGAATTCCTAAAGAACAAGCAGTTAAACGATCCTTCTTTTTTTTATGCTATACAATTATATGAAGAGGATTGCCGGATAGCTAATTTCTTTTGGGCAGATGGTCAAGCTATCATGGACTATGATTGCTTTGGTGATGTTTTGTCCTTTGACACAACATTTCAGACAAACAAGTTTGAAATGCCTTTTGCACCACTACTTGGAACAAATCATCATAAGCAGACCATTCTTTTTGGAGCTGCGTTGCTATGTGATGAAACCACAGATTCATTTATCTGGCTCTTCAACACATTCTTAACCGCCATGTCTGGCAAGGCACCCGCAACAATATTCACCGATCAGTGTGCTGCCATGGCGAAAGCAATCAGGATTGTTCTCCCAAATACAAAGCACCGTCTCTGTTTGTGGCACATTTATCAAAATGCTCCTAAGCATCTTAGCCATGTAATTTCAGACCATCCTAAGTTCCTTGCTGATTTTAAGAGATGTGTCTATGAGGAAAGGTCAGTGGCATACTTTGAAATGAAGTGGCAAGAATTGTTGACTGCTTACAACCTTCAGGATAACACATGGTTACAACAACTATATGATCTGCGTGAGAAGTGGGCTACTGTCTACTGCCGTGATTCCTTTTGCGCCAACATGACTTCAACTCAAAGGAGCGAAGGTATGAACAATGTGTTTAAGAAAAGATTTCATAAGAGACTTTGCCTTTCAGAACTCCTAGTAGAATATGATAAGTGTGCCGCTAGCCTTCGGGAAAATAAACTCGACGAGGACTATAGATCACGTCAGTCTAAACCGGTCACCTGCATTAGAAACTTACCTATGTTGAAGACTGCTGCCGAATCGTATACAAGAAGCCTTTATTCTGAATTTGAGGAGCAGTTTAAGCAACAATTTTCTGCCAAGTGTCAGTTAGTATCCACTGAGGGGACAGTCAAAACTTACATGGTGTCACCTATGAAATATGAGGATGAGGCACTGGTTGTCTTCAATTCTGAGGATGTCACCATTTCATGTTCTTGCAGAAGGTTTGAATCCATAGGTACGAAAAAACATTTTGGCATTTTAGTAGTTTACATCATAGTTGTCATTAAATCTGTACTAAAGTATGAATTATGGATAGGTATTCTGTGCAAGCATGCTCTGCGAGTGTTGAACATCAACGAGGTTTTCACTTTGCCATCTCAATGTATACTACACCGATGGACGAAATATGCAAAGAGAGGATTTTCGACAAAGACCATCAAAAGTGAGAAGGAATCTTTGCAGACACGTGCGGACGTATAGCTCGGAAAGCAACATCTACTGCAATGAAGTGCTCAGTTTCAGAAGAACTACTTACAAAATTGGAGGAAGCTATAGATAAATTAGATCTGGAGGCAGATGATTTACTAAGCGAAAAAAGGCATGCCAAACATGAGAATATTCCTCAGGATACTAATGAGCATGCTTCCAACAATATACCTCAAAATACTCAAGACATATTAACAGGTAAAATATCATTCAAAGTCCCTGAAGCGATAAAAGGTCCAAAGGGAAAAAGGTTGAAAGGTCCACTTGAAAAGGCGAAACCAAAGAAGTCGAAGACCACCCAAAAGAAAGGTACTACAACCACATTTATTCTTACTTTTGACCTCTAGTTTTTGAATTGACATTAATGTATTGCACATTCATATGTGTGAGCAGGAGGAGGTAAAAAGAAAGTAAAAAAAATGATCGGGCTGAAGAAGGACATGAAAAATCAATTGTAAGACAACTTACGCAATGTTCTTTTATGTCTTCTAAAAATAAATTTGTGGTAAGCAGTTTCGTACTTACTTACACACAGGGATTTGGAAACGAAGTAACAACATATGATTTTGCTGCAGAAGGTCCTCAACAGTATACTGTAAGACAAATTGCTTTCTTGAACATATTTCAGGCAATTTAATTGTACCCCAAAATCTCTAAACATTTGTCGTTTTATTATGAAGCAGGGATATTCGGAGGCAGGCCCAAGTTCTAATACTGCAATACCAATCTTTGCAAATAATATGTTCAACACGGAATCTTCGACTAGGTTTATTCCGTTGATCCCTGGAGGATATACAGAACTTTTACTACAAGCTGATCAAGCTTCGGAGGTGCTGCAAACTTCAAGAAGATTAGATTTTTGATGAAGCGAACCCTTCCTTACGCATCAAAGAAGTAGGATAGCAGCAGCAGCAGTATATTTTATTTCTTCTTGTCGACAGAGACCAATATATAAAGTTTCGTTTGAGACAGAAATAATAAATGTAATGGTGCACTCTCATGAGTGAGATTATTTTCCCCGATTAATTATCAGATCTTTCACACTTGAATACCATTTATTTTTGCCAGAATTTAATTTGTATTCATTCATCAGTCTTTATTTTCCCCACCCTTTTCTTTCCCATTGCACTTATGAATGTAGTAGAGCTATCTAGACTGATGATCCTGATCAGCATCACAGCTATATCTTTCATTTCAGCTCTTAGTCCTGGTCGACATCACAATTAGCTTTCATTTCTGCTCTAGCTACTGTGTTACACAATACAGCGTCGGTTGTAATCGTGTTTCTATTAAAGGTCCATCACCAACAGAAGGTCTGAAACTTACAACAGCATGTACCGATAAATAACACTCTCAACGTACCCAAAGTTTATCATGTATCAATAAATATCAGAAAGTTGTCGTTGGAATTCCAATTGTTTGGCCAATGCCAACATTCAGTCTTAAGATGCCACATACTACTGACAGAATTTGAAGAAGATCAACATCAATTTTAATGTGATAAAATATCTGAATGTTTATAATCACAACGCATAGATACTGTGATCACAGAACTCTGAATGTTTTTGTCTAATGATCTCTGAATGTTCACATCTCCGAATGTCAGAATGACTAGAAATCTGCAAGGTCGCCATGGGGAGATGGCTGGCTTGCCGCCGACGCCGGCGTTGCCGTGTTGGCAGGTTTGTGGTGGAGACGGTGGACATCATTATGTGGCTGTTGCTGTTGGTTCCGCGAGGGACGACGAGCACGTCCGCGTCGCCGGCGCAGGGAGAGCTCACGACGGCGCCGCCGTTTCCGTGAGGGTCGTCGTCACCAGCGCATGGAGGGGTCGCCATGAGATAAGGCGCGATGGCGCCGAGGTCTGATGCAGCGGCGAGCCAGCGAGAAGATCGCCGTGTTCGTTCTCTTTCGTTAGATGGAAAGTATCGATCCGATTGATACTGTATCGTACAAATACTGCGCAATATCTAGTTGATGTACGTACAAATTAATTAGGGAATTAGGCTCGCTTTAAGACGTGTGCCATTGATGACGTGTCAAAATCTGAGGAGGGGCCCAGGAGGGACACTATGAGGCCCCGTCCCATAGGATTTTCTTCCGGCGGCACAGAGGGCACTCTCACCCTCTCGTCCACGAAGCCCCCGATGAGATGAGATGGATACTTCAACATCTTTTATAGGAGTATAAAATATGATGTTCTTTGTGTTATTGTGCATACGATTGTGCAATGCGGTGATGTGCTTGATTATAGTACAGAGTGGTCGAAAGTGCGAGAGAACGGCTTGTTATCGGCGAGTGCGCTCGAACGATTCCTGACATCCCAGTTTCATGATAGAAATCAGTCTGCACAGCCATTTTATTTTATTTCACGACACACAACACACCGCGCGCACGCGGACACGCTCGCAGCTCCAGTTCAAGCACGGCTTGAATCCCTAGCAACAGTAGCGGTCTCGAGGTCTAGAGGTTGAACATGACCTTGATGGCGTCGCGGCCGCGCGCGCTGACCTCGAAGGCCTCCTCCACCTCCCCCTGCGAGAAGCCGAACCTGTGCGTGATGAGCGGCTTCACGTCGATCTTGCCGCTCCGCAGGAACTCGAGGCACAGCGGCCACGTGTCCTTGTAACGGAAGATCCCCACCACGTCCACCTCCCGGATCGCCGCCGACGTCAGCGGCACCGTCATCTCGTTGTGCCCCATCCCCACCAGGCACACCCTCCCGCCCGGCCGCGTCGCCTCCAGCGCCGTCGACATCGTCTTGCTGAACCCGGCGCAGTCCAGGCTCACGTCGATGTCGCCTCCCATCGCCGCCTGGATGCGCTCGATCTCCCCCGCGAGGTCCTCCGTGTTGCCGGAGACCTTCACGACGGCGTCCGCGCCGAGGGACTTGGCCACGGAGAGGCGGTGGTCGTCGACGTCGGCGATGACGATCCTGGGCGCCCCGAAGGCGCGCGCCGAGAGCATGGTGACCAGGCCGATCGGGCCGGCGCCCATGATGAGCACGCTCTTCTCCGCGCCCACGTCGGCTCGGCGGCAGGCGTGCACCCCCACGCTCAGGGGCTCGCACATGGCGCCCTCCTCCAGGCTCACGTTGTCTGGAAGCTTGAAGCACAGGTCACCTGGATGCACAATCTACCCAAAACCCACCACATCGATCAGGATATTATTTATCTCAGGAACAAATGGTCAAAATCATCAAGCTCAGCTTGCAGATTGCAACCGCGTTTCAGAACAACTGTAACGTACCTGGTCGGCAAGTGATCCATGGTAAGGTGGGGTGGCGAAGAACTTCATGTCGTCGCAGAGGTTGTAGCGGCCGCCCTTGCAGTGCCTGCAGCGCCAGCAGCTGATGCCGGGCTCCAGCGCCACGCGGTCTCCCACGGCGAGGTGCTTCACGCCGTCGCCCACCTCCTCGATGATGCCAGCGCACTCGTGCCCGATCACCATCGGCTCTTTCACCACGAAATGCGCAATGCGCATCTCCTGCAATCCAACAAATGTCACGGTTTCTAGCTTGAGAAAAGAAACAGAGTGCTTTGAAAGATCAAGGTATTTGATGGGAGCTACTAGATCATTGCACGTTTAATGTGAGAAACCACCTTGAGGTAATGCACGTCGCTGCCGCAGATGCCCACCGCCTTCATCCGGACTCGCACATCATAAGGACCTGGAGACGTGAATCAATTCAGCCTCTTCGATTAACAAGATTTTTCTTTTAAGGACGATTAACAAGATTTTCGAAACACCGTATAAAATGCCATTTCTCATGACACATATAGTATTCTAAATATCAAATACTCCCTTTGTAAAGAAATATAAGAACGTTTAGATCACTACTGTGGTACTACTCCCTCCGTTCCCAAATATAAGTCTTTTTAAAGATTCCAACAAGTGACTATATACGGATCAAAATGAATGAATCTATGCTCTAAAATATGTGTACATACATCCATATGTTGTAGTCCATTTAAACTGTCTAAAAAGACTTATGTTTAGAAACGGAGGGAGTATAAGATTGCACGAACGTTTGATTGTGCACAGACAAACATAGAAGCCTTCACAAGACACTGGAGTACATGTCACTCAAATTTGCTATGGATTAAATAACCTATATAGAAAATTGTCTGAACGGAAACCCGCCAAAATTGTGACGTGTTGCTTCATCCAATGTATTGGTCACGAATAAACATTGTCATCACATAACTGGTCACTGACTATTTATACAATGCACAATAAAGCAGTCGATAAACTCCGCCTATGTCTTCTAGGCATAGCCGGTCCCAAGCCCGGGTAAAGGAGGAGGGTTGTGATAGGCTTGGCGAGCCAACGTAAAAACTAGCCAGTCCCATAGGTATGAAACCGATTTGAGCGAGAGTAGTACTAGGATGGGTGACCTCCTGGGAAGTCCTTGTGAAAGAGTTTCATATCTAAGGGTTGTGATAGGCTTGGCGAGCCAACGTAAAAACTAGCCAGTCTTTTGGGTATGAAACCCATTTGCGCGAGAGTAGTACTAGGATGGGTGACCTCCTGGGAAGTCCTCGTGAAAGGGTTTCATATCTAGCCTACCCCAACTTGTTTGGGATCAAAGGCTTCGTAAGTAAGTAAGTAAGTACAATAAAGCAGTCGATAACCGAAGCTGAAGAAGGAAGTCAACTCGATGATCATCTGCTCACTCAGATGCATCTGGCTGGAGAGAAACCAGAGGGTTCTCATGAGCTCTTGGCGTTGTATAAATAGGGATAAGTATATAGGGATAAGTATGTTGCCTAAGGGCATCTTTAATATAGGGATAAGTATATAGGGATAAGTATATCTTAATATAGGGATAAGTATATAGACACGCAGATCTTTTGTGCGTTCTCGGAAAAAAAGTAGCCAATACTAAGTGTATGTTGCCTAAGGGCATCTTTAATCCATTCCCAAAAATTAATCCACAAAGTCCAGCACACAAGATGCTTAAGGACTTGCTTACTAAAACAAACAATATTTTATGAAGCATCAATGCTTATATCTATAATAGAGGTGCCTAGTTAAGCATGAGCCCTCTATAAATAAGTATCGGTCCTTAAACAAAAGTCAGTTTATTTTTCTAAACACCTTGCATTGAACATGAATTAAAGATGATGCAATATAATCCATGCGCTAATGTAGTCTAATCCTACCACTCACTCGAAAACGGAATCCACAACATCTTCCTGCCACCTCCCAGCCTTCATATTTAGAGTCTCAGGGCTGCCTTTTAAAGCTCACTCCATATGAAAGTTGTGTGTGGGAGTGCAGTTCATATGAAAGTTGTGTGTGGGAGTGCAGTTCATATGAAAGTTGTGTGTGGGTGAAGGAGACTTCATCTGGTCCCCACCTCACGTGAATTCATTACTTTAATTGGGAAATAAGATGCCTCATTGATAAATGGGTTCCATGATATGGAGATAGCTAAATACCGCGTGGCCACGGAAAGTTGCCGTGACCGAAGCTTCCCCTGCCTACGAGGATGGGCCGATGGGGGGTGAGTGTGCCGCAACGGGGGATGGGGAAGAGTGTGAATGTGGTGGCTCCAGCGAAGGAGGGCAATGGGCGCACTCCCATGGTAAATAGGGTGGGATTTGCTGTGTTCCGATGGAAAGCGGGTGCAGAATTGGCAGTCTCATAGACGACAGATGTACGAACGTCCATGCCATTGACCGGGCTGCGCGTGGGATGAAGTAGCCGGACTGAAACTTTCCTCCCGTGCGAGTGGTTGCTGATGGAGACTACTCCATATCAACACCCTCAGCCTCCAAATACGAAGGTTCACAGGGTGGATACTGAGCCCGCTTCATAAATTATGCAGGTGGAGGGACGGATGACGACTCTGGTAGTGTCGTCATATTGACGGTTATTATACGATTGAGCCGATATGGCGACTCTGCTAGTTTTGGTTTTAGGTAGGCGTGTTTTTCTTTGAAACTGCTTCCTAGTAGGAGTTAGAAATTTTCTGGTGTTGATTAGAGATGCTCTAAGGGCCTCTATGCATGTAAACAAAAAAAGAAAAAGAAAGTAAAGGGCTGTGGTTTTCTGTACAACCAAGGTCTGTGATCCGGGGATATCTGAATTTCACATGCCATTCCTGTTCGGGAAGAGTGACAGTTACAAACTTACAATCTGCAAACTGACTAAAATAGAAAAATCGCGGGGACACTTAAATAAATTGTGTTAAATCTGAGCTCTCCTCCTATTACCTCCATGTCTGACATGGGCAAACCCGATAAGGTAAAAAAATAGTCTAACTTGTCAGTGCTACAGGGATTTCAGTACCGGATTGTCTTAAAACAAATATTTCTGGACTAGTTGAATCAGCAGAAAACCGATGGGGTTCACGAGCCAGCAACGGGTTACAAAATCCTAGAAGAGCGAGTCAATTTGTACAGCGAAAATTAGCAGCGGGTAAGTCGGGAAGAAGAAAAAAAAGTACCCAGCGGCGGAAGCTTGAAGGGCATGATCTTGAGGGTGTTCTTGGCCACGAGCCACGCCGCCATGTTCTCCCCCTCGCCGGCCACGGCCGCCGCCGCCTCGCCTTTCCCTCCCTTCCCCATCTCCTGATCTTCCTCCTCTTTCCCTCCCACTCACCTCAGTCACAGGCTCACAGTATACTGAAGAGCAGGTGAGTGATGCGACGGCTATATAACGAGGGGTGACTCCGATGCAGCCATCCTACGATGCGAGTGCGATGCTTATCGCTTTATTATCGCTCGCAAGTTGTGGACGTCGGCGAAGGCAATTATTTTTCTTTTTGTTCTAGTTTTAAAAAGAATATTTTTCTTTTGGATCAGCTCGCCCCCGGCCTTGTCGGGGCTGCGCCGAGCCTTCCGTCGTGTCCGCCGACTGTGACTGTGCGGGTGAACCTTGCCACTTCGCGGTTCGACTCCATCAGCCCGTCGTATTCCCGCAATCAGGCAAAGAGGACGGCAGGATTATTATATCCAGACGATGTGTGTGATCATAATTTTTCCTTTGTTTTTAACAAGTTCCTCTTCTTTCCGAATCACAAGCGTGTGATCATTAGGGCGATGCGCGTCACAGTGGATACTGGATAGCAGCGTGCGTGGCATGTCGGCCTCGAGCCGGATATCATATCCGGGCACGGCTTCTGTTTGGGCCACAGTTTCTTCTAGAAGGGACCACACTTTTTGATAGGAGCCGCCCAGAAATCTTGATGCAAGATAGGAGCAGCCGGGTGACGAGAGGCAGGCCCGAGCTTTTCACTGGACACCATGTCACTGTCTTCCGCAAACTAAGAGTATCTACAATCGGACCTCTTAAACCCGGCTTATACATCTTGGCAGGGCGCCCGTTTATTGCCCGGTCAAGATTTTTTGATCCAGATGGGCTCCTCAAACGGCCCTCAAATGTCCGGACTGATTGATAATCCCATATCCAGCTAAAATATGGGGCGAAAATAGGACGCCTGGGTACGCGCCCGCGCATTCCCGTCACGTCGGACCCAACAACCCGATTGTCAGTGTCAAAACCGGCAGATCTCGGGTAGGGGGTTCCGAACTATGCGTCTGGGGATTGAAGGTAACAGGAGACAGGGACACGGTGTTTACTCAGGTTCGGACTCTTTTGATGAAGGTAATACCCTACGTTCTGCTTGATTGACTTTGATGAGTATAGGGGTTACAAGAGTTGATCTACCACGGGATCGTAATGGCTAAATCCTAAATGTCTAGCTTGTATGATTATGATTGCATGTATGGACTAAACCATCCGGTTTATATAGACACTGGAGGGGGCTAGGGCTGTATAAAGTCGGTTTACAGATAAATGAATCTTCATATCCGAACGCCAAGCTTCCATCCACGCAAAGAAGAGTCCCATCCGGACACAGGGAAAAGTCTTCTATCTTGTATCTTCGCGGCCCATTATTCCGACCCATGTTGCATAGCCCGGACGCCCGAGGACCACCTTATCCAGGACTCCCTCAGTAGCTCCTGAACCATGCTTCAATGACGATGTGTCCAGCGCGCAGATTGTCTTCGCCATGCAAGGCGGGTTCCTCCTCTGAATACTTTAAAGTAGTTTATCAACAAGAATTATGTCCGGATTTGTTTAACAGGTTAACCATCCAACCATAAAAGCATAATACGTAAAATAAGATATATCCATCGACAGCTTTTTCCAGCGAAATGTCACACTTAGCTCTGCTATCATTTCGAACCGTTTTTGGGCCTCCCGCCTCGCGTTTTAACACGCAACTCCTATCGACACGTCTTGTCAAAGCAGAGATCGTGTCCCCTTATTGCGGGATTCTTATCAATACGAGTTTTGATAATCTAACCGTGTTGTTCGCACGACCCCTTGGGAATAGGCGAGTTTTAAGGCTCAAGGGAGGGGGGACGCTTGATATTCGCAGTCCATATAAGTGGATAGAATCCAACCCTTCCATCCTTCGCCTCATTCTCTCTCTGCCTCCCCATCCTCGAGCTCCAACGCCCAAGTTCCAAGCTTTTCTCCCCTCCGCAACTCCTCCGACCATGGCCGGCTCTCAGAGCAAGTGGATGGCTTCCTCCGTCACGGAGGAGAACATCATGGAGCTGCGGGAGGCGCGGTATCTACCAGCGGAAATCAAGCACAAGCTTCCCAATCCGGCGCAGGTCATCCCCACTCCGGAACCCGGCGAGAGGGTGGTGTTCGTCCCCCACTTCCTCCGAGGACTCGGATTCGCCCTCCACCCCTTTGTGAGGGGTCTCATGTTCTACTACGGGCTAGATTTTCACGACCTGGCCCCAAATTCGTTCCTCCACATCTTGGCGTTCATCGTCGTGTGTGAGGCATTCCTCCGCGTCCCTCCACACTTCGGCTTATGGCTCAAGATTTTCAACATGAAACCGAAGATGGTCGATGGGCAACACGCGGACTGCGGTGGCGCCATGGTGAGCAAGCTCCCCAAAGTCAACTGGCCAAAGGGAGTCTTTGTGGACACCGTCAGGATATGGCAACATGAATGGTTCTATATCAAAGAACCCCGCGGCCCTAAGTTGGCAGCTGCTCCAGCCTTCAGATCCGGACCCTCGCTAAGGCTCACATCCTGGACCGACAAGGTTCCAGACAGTGGGGTCGGTCAATGAGGTGCTTCTGCTGCAGAAATGCATCCAAGGCATGATAGCGAAGGACATTACCCTCGCTGATGTGATCCAAGTGATGTTGATCCGCCGAGCACTTCCCTGCCAGCGGCGGCCCCTCAAGATGTGGGAGCTCAATCCGGAAGGGCCGCGGACCCTACAACGGTTCTACGGCACAACACATAAGGGGATCTAGAAGCTGCTTTTTAAGAAGCAGAAGTCGTGGCCAAAGTCATCGGACGACACCGGCCTCGACTGCAATCATCCAGCCTTCGAGGTAAATTCTAAAACCTCCGAACACCAATTGGTGCATCCATCCGAAGGAGAAGTATCGAGTAGTCCATCTCCAAACAGGTCTGGACCAAGAAGGCGGAGCAGATCCGGTGTCCGGCTCCGCTCCCCGAAAACCCAACCAATCCTCTACTAATGAGGATGCTGGTCCCGATGCCATACCAGGCACTGATAAAGAAGGACAAGAAGAAGAAGAAGAAAGAGGAGGGCACTTTGGACGCAGTGTCCGAAGAAGCTGATGCTCAGTCCTCTAACGAGGGCGACGACGACGAGGAGAAGGAGGAGGAGGAAGAAGAAGATCCTCCCCGCAAGGGCAAGAAGAGGGCGGCCTCCGAAGACCTGGAGGCCAAAGCATCCAAGAGGGACAAGATTACCCTCTCCGATGACTCGGAATCAGACGCCGAGGCCATCACGAAGCACCGTCACCGGCCCAAGCCCCAAGTCGACTCGTAAGTAGTCCGAGATTTTTCCACATACATTCAATCTCTATGGACTATGATGATAACTCTAAGTTCTATTTTTTAGTCCGGACCGCAGTCTCCCCTAGCAATCCTCATCCTCGGGGGATCTGCCGCCAGAGATGATGGAGAGCGAATCGCCTCCACTAGCTTCCCCGCCTCCTAGGGAAGATGACACCGAGGTGTCATCGCATAGGCCCTCTCCGGGCCTCGAAGAGACGCAGGGGGCAACTTAATGGCACCAGAGGGCAACACCTCGGTTGTCGAAGCACTGGGGGTACGGCCCCTACGGAGACCGGCGACGGGGGCCCCGTCAATCCGTCCCACAGCCGGATACTACTCCGGAGACCCATGCAGCCCCGGAGTCTAGTGAGCAACCCCCTGCATGGGAAGGGGGAGCGGCGTCCTCTGTTAATCCGGAGGCTCCGAATACCATGGCGGACGCACTACAAAGTGCATCCATCTTGGATGAGCACCACATCTTGATGGGTACGGTGGCTGAGAAGATTCAGTCCGCCAAGAACGGGTTGAACGAAGCCTTCTCCAGCCTGCTAGCAGGCTTTGAGGTACACAATGTAATATTTTTGATCATTTTTACGAAAAATATGCCTGTACATAGATAGTAGCCCCTGATACTCTGTTCGGTCCGAATCCCGTGCGGTGCGCGAGGAAATCCGTCAAGCCGGACAGATAGCGGCTGGTAAGCACTTTCCGTTACAGGCTAAATTTGGGGTTCGGGGGTATGCCTTGCTTAATCGACTATGGAGTTCTCCAGATGCATATGCGGATCTGCCGAAGAGTGCTGCGGACGCCGCCAAATTCTTTCGGGCCTAGGAGGGGTACACAACGGAGAAGCTTTTCTGGTCGCAGTTTGCGGGGCAGGAGCGTCCCACACTGCTAAATGACCAGATGGCACAATGGGCGGAGCCGCATAAGATGTCCAGCGCGGCCATGAAGGACGTCATAGTCCGGTTGTGGCCGACCGAAGCCATTCCGGATAGCTACTTCGGCCTTGTGAGGCGTCTCGTTGATGCGGTGCCTCGAATCAACAATGTCAAGGGGTGGTCCTGTTGGAAATATGCCCTAGAGGCAATAATAAAATGGTTATTATTATATCTCCTTGTTCATGCTATAATTGTATTATCCGGAAATCGTGATACATGTGTGAATACATAGACCACAACATGTCCCTAATGAGCCTCTAGTTGACTAGCTCGTTGACCAACAGATGGTCATGGTTTCCTGACTATGGACATTGGATGTCATTGATAACGGGATCACATCATTAAGGGAAAGATGTGATGGACAAGACCCAATCCTAAGCATAGCACAAGATCATGTAGTTCGTCTGCTAGAGCTTTTCTAATGTCAAGTATCTTTTCCTTAGACCATGAGATTGTGCAACTCCCGAATACTGTAGGAATACTTTGGGTGTGCCAAACGTCACAACATAACTAGGTGGCTATAAAGGTGCACTACGGGTATCTCCGAAAGTGTCTGTTGGGTTGGCATGAATCGAGACTGGGATTTGTCACTCCGTATGACGGAGAGATATCTCTGGGCCCACTCGGTAAGACATCATCGTAATGAGCTCAATGTGACTAAAGGGTTGGTCACGGGATGATGTGTTACGGAATGAGTAAAGTGACTTGCCGGTAACGAGATTGAACGAGGTATTGGGATACCGATGATCGAATCTCGGGCAAGTAACATACCGATTGACAAAGGGAATTGTATACGGGATTGCTTGAATCCTCGACATCGTGGTTCATCCGATGAGATCATCGTGGAACATGTGGGAGCCAACACGGGTATCCAGATCCCGCTGTTGGTTATTGGTCGGAGAGTTGTCTCGGTCATGTCTGCATGGTTCCCAAACCCGTAGGGTCTACACACTTAAGGTTCGGTGACGCTAGGGTTATTAGGAAGATTTGTATGTGATTACCGAATGTTGTTCGGAGTCCCGGATGAGATCTCGGACGTCACGAGGAGTCCCGGAATAGTCCGGAGGTGAAGATTTATATATGGGAAGTCATCATACGGTCACCAGAAATATTCGGGGGTATGCCGGTATTGTACCGGGACCACAGGAGGGGTTCCGGGGGTCCACCTGCCCCGGAGGGCCTGATGGGCTGTAGGTGGAAGGGAACCAGCCCCTAGTGGGCTGGCTGCCATCCCACCCTAGGGCCCATGCGCCTAGGGTTTGGGGGGGAACCCTAAAGGGGGGGGGGGCGCCACCCTTGCTTGGGGGGCAAGCCCCTTCCCCCTTGGCCGCCGCCCCCTCTAGATCTCATCTAGAGGGGCCGGCCCCACTTCCCCCTTGTCCCTATAAATAGAGGGGCGAGGGGAAGGCTGCAGCACCACATCCAAGGCGCAACCCCTCCCCTCCCCAACACCTCGCCTCCTCCGCGTGAGCTTGGCGAAGCCCTGTCGGAGAACTGCCACTCCATCACCACCACGCCGTCGTGCTGCTGTTGGAGCCTTCTTCCTCATCCTCTCCCTCCTCCTTGCTGGATCAAGGCGTGGGAGACGTCACCGGGCTGCACGTGTGTTGAACGCGGAGGCGCCGTTGTTCGGTGCTTAGATCGGATTCGGCCGCGATCTGAATCGCTACGTGTACGACTCCTCCAACCGCGTTCTTGTAATGCTTCCGACTCGCGATCTTCAAGGGTATGAAGATGCACTCCCTTCTCTCTCGTTGCTAGTTACTCCATAGATTGATCTTGGTGATGCGTAGAATTTTTTTAATTTCTGCAACGATCCCCAACAGTGGTATTAGAGCCAGGTCTATGCGTAGTTTCTATGCACGAGTAGAACACAAGTTGTCGTGGGCGTCGATTTTGTCAATTTACTTGCCATTACTAGTCTTATCTTGATTCGGCGGCATCGTGAGATGAAGCGGCCCGGACCGACCTTACACATACGCTTACGTGAGACTGGTTCCACCAACTGACATGCACTAGTTGCATAAGGTGGCTAGCGGGTGTCTATCTCTCCCACTTTAGTCGGATCGGATTCGATGAAAAGGTTCCTTATGAAGGGTAAATAGAAATTGGCATACACTACAAAAAAAATACACTTCCGTGATGACACGTGTTTGTCATAGTAGGTCGCTTTGTTGTCATGCATGTACATCCATGACAAATTTATGACAGAATCAAGATAGTCATACCCGTGCTGTCGTAGAAGCGTTCCATGACATTACCAAAATTATCATCATGGAAGTGTCCACTTCCATGATGATAAATCGCGCGTCACAGAAGTGCTTTCGTCAAGGGTGACCGACACGTGGCATCCACCGTGACGGAACGCCGTTAAGCTATCGGGCCGGGTTTTGGATCCGATAACCCGTTAACAGCCCCGACCAATGGGAAATTTCCACGTGTAAAATTCTTATTGGCCGGACGAAACACGTGTTAGCTCGTCAGTGGGTCAGATAGGCGCCTATGATATGTCGACACGTGGCATGGCCCAACAGAGGCCCATTCCTGTGTAAAGGCCGACCCGTTTGACTTGGTCAAAAGCTGGCGGGCCGGCCCATGGAAAGCCTGTTAACGGCCTGTTCGAATATAGCCCATTTACAGCCCGCTAACCCAAGGCCCATTACGCCCTACCCGAATTAGGCCCAGTAGTGTCATTTGGGCCATCCAATATGATTCCAGCCCGTTTTCACTTCTGGCCCATGTATGGCCCATGACGTCTTTTGGCCCATATGAGGCCCTATGTAACTCTTGGCCTACTAACGGCCCATGGTGAAACTGGCCCGTAATGAATAGTGTATCACTTTACACCCATTAACGGCCCATGGTGAAACTGGCCCGTGATGAACAGTGTATCACTTTATACCCATTAACGACCCATTATTCCGTTGGGGCGTTTCCAGCCCATGTTATCTTTCAGCCTTCTTAGAGCCCATTTATTCTTGGGCTCATTTCCAGCATTCGTTTACATACGGCCCGTTACTGTCATTTCCTGCTTGTGGGCCAAATTCAGCCCGTGGTTACAGTCGGCCCATTTGTGATCCGTTAATACGTTGGGCCGTTTTCATAGCGTCATCAAATACGGCCTATTAACGATGGCCCATTATGGTCGGCCCATGAATGGACGATTCCAACTCTAGCCCGTTTACGGCCATAATGCGGCCTGTTATTGGCCCATGTTTGGCCATCGATCATACTGCCCGTATAAGGCCCATTGATGATACGGCCCGTAGAAGGCCCATTGTTTCTATGGCCCATAGAAGGCCCATTGTTTCTACGACCTGTAGAAGGCCTAGTGTCACTACAGTAAATATTAGCCCATGGTTATTGTGGCCTAGTTTTAAAAAATAGGTTAATGCAGCCACTAGCAAACCGCCGAAAAAGAACTGCAATGACTAGAAGCAAACAAATAAACAAGACAACAAGGAAATAAATAAGCAAGCAACTTACGCTAGGCTATCACGACTATCACACATATTACATCCACTGGGCATCAAAGTTCGCCACTAGTGCAAATAAACGCGCCCACAAAAGAATATACAAAATGAGAGCACTTTAGAAGGCACTAGGCCTGGCCAGGTCGGGCCCCCCCAAACAACTGAAGAAGCTGAGTAGACCTCAGTTGTGTCAACGATAGATGCATCAACACTAGATTTAAGGCATGATGGTGCGCACGGCAGTCCTCTGACATCTTCATTGCATCTTTGACTTCAAGTCGGAGCTGAGCTGAAGCAAGCCTTTCCGCTTTAAGTTGAGACTGAAGAAGTCGAACTGATTGAGGCAGCGACTGCACAGAGGTTGTCTCACACCTGCTAGTGAGTAGCTTCAACTCACTGTCTTCATCAAGACAGGACCTTGGGGTCATCTCGCTGTCCTCAAAATGGTTTGGCTCACTATCTTCCCTAAAGTTCTGCCTGGCGTAAGAGACATGAGTCTGAAAGAGAAACAAGGAGACACGTAACAGGTTTCAGAATTATATAAGCAAATAAATGGATCTGTTCTGCATAAGGAACATGTTTTTACAACTACAATTTGAAACTGGTAGTTGTTGCAAACATCCAATCAGATGTAAACAACAAAGCAAACAGTAGTGGAGGAAATGATGCCTATCCTAATCTATACTAGAACAAAGTTTGAAGGCTTGAGGAGGATGAACTTACATTACATGTTAACATGGTCTGGACAAAGCCCTTCTCCATGTTGATGGAAGGATAATTCAATAAATTCCCCAAAGAAAATCCTTTATAAGCGTTTCTATTATTCTACATTTTGCATAGAGTAAATATAGATCAAATAATATTGGAAGAAACAGAGGATAATGAAGCTCAGGTGCAGACTGATGATACATAATCAAATAGCAATTAATTAAGTACATCATCACAAGGCAAAAGGGAGAGAGGTACTGACAAGAGCAATGCAGAGCCCATTATTGTTTTGAGATCGTATGATCCTTTGAGCAAGGAGATTCATCTAAAATTAGTTTTCATACAAGAGAAAAGGTAATGCATAAGCAGAAATTTAGGAGTTCAAATTTTGAATTGATATCATAGACAGTACCTGACGCTGGGCTCCCAACAGTTCTAATAGGGGTTTGGCCACTGGAGTAGGGGTAAAGTGTGGTACAGTTGGGCCCGTGTTTTCTGTGGCTGCTGATCTATCTGATTTAACAGGTATCACTACCTTTTCCAAATACCTAGTTTGTACTCCTTGACGACCTGCACTCACCCTCTTCCTTTTGGACACCTATTACGAAAGAACAACATCTGACTGGAAAAACATAGTGTGACGACACATGGAATAGGTATAGAAAATGGATAGGTATGGCATATACTCATATATGATGCTTAAACTAAGCAGATGGTGTAACAAAGTAGAAGTAACGCAAGAGGTCAGATGCAAAATATGTGCGACCAATACAACTTTGCAAAGTTAGAGAAAGCACCTTGATGGGTGAATAAGATAGGCCATCCTCCACCATGCCAAGTTTGATAACCAGTGGATCGTTCCGCAATATTCCTCTCGTGCGCCCATTCTCATATTCATTTTGATAATGTTCAATATCTGACATGCATGAAAACATAAAAACAAGTGAGATTTTCTTTGTAATGCAGAAGTGATTCTAATCCAGTACTGCCTCCCTGTAAAACCCTTTGTGCTATCTTTGCAATTCTTTTAAAAGATGCCATGCATGCTATAATTTGTTGTGTGCATTAATATAATGTGGCCTACTACTCAAAATATGAGAGCTCCAGAAGTGATGACACTTCGCAGATGATAGCTTCAACATATAGTAAAGAAGAACAAGTCGACCTGACCTGACAGATTCAAAATATACTAAGGGAGAACAACTCGACCTGACCAGTCGACCGCAAGAGAAGAGTATCATCTTAAAGAAGAGCAGAAGAGCAAGCAGATTGAAGATATTACAAGTCTTTTAATACAATGTCGGTTGGCCACCCATGATGAACCAGAGCGCACAGAGAAATACTATTCTTTCCGATCTCTCCATATGTGGCTCACATGCATTTCGAAACTAAAGTAGGAACATTTAGCTAACCAATTAAACATCTCTTAGTTTTACTAATATCAGCAATAATATCAGATATGAATTTGTACAACTAAGCTTGTTTAGCTCGATGGGTGGAGCAGTGCTATTACGACACAAACCACGTAGGCTGATTGTGGTCATCATAAAATGGGGAAAACATAAGCATGATGAGTATAGTGTTGACCGTGGCAGTGGGATGGCAGATCTGAAGCTGCAAACCACGCAAAGGGTAGTTAGCAACCGATGTTTGCTTTGCAATAACAACTAAGATTTGGTATGGATAAGAAAGTACGGTCAACAAGTGACAAAGAAATGCAATTATGCTGTCTCTCTATATGTCGCGACATGCATTTGGAAACTCAAGTGGGACCTTTAGCTAACCAATTAAATGTGTTGGTTAACTAATATCAGTATCATATCACAATCATATTTGAACAACTAAGCTTTCAAATTCTGAGTGTTGCGTTGTTTAGCTTCAAGGGTGGAGTAATGCTAGTACGACAGAAAGCACCTACGCAGATCATAGTAGAGTATATAAAAGGGGAAAACCCTAAGCATCAAGAGAAAAATCAGGAAAGTGGAACTAGCTGGACCAATGGGTGGCGCACATGCTTTTCGAAATGAATATAGGAACATTAGGTGACCAATTAAACGTTCTCTGTTTTAGTGATATTAGCATCATATCAGATTCGTATTTCAACACGTAAGCTTTGGGTTGAGGTCTTGAGGAGCAGTGCTAGCATGACACGAAGCACCTACGATGATGGTAGTGAATATGAAGGGGGGAAACCATAAGCTTTACGAGTATAGTGCCCGTGCCATGGTGGATCTGAAGGTGCAAACCGGACAAAGCTACTTCGCAACCAATGTTTGCTTTCAACTAGCCACTACGATTTGGTATGGACAAGAAAAGTACAGTAAACAAATTACGATCTATTTTCCGGGTGAGATCAATAACTTAAGCACATATGGAAGAGTACCAGCTCTCTTGCGACGCCGTGTAGGCCTATGCTGATACGTTGAGGGTGATGCGAGTGTGATGGCTGTCGGCGGCGGGGAAGAAGAGTTTAGACGGCAGACGGCCGGGTCGGGGGATATATCATGTTGCCGTGGACGACGGCGTCCGATGAAGCGAGAGGAGGCAATGAAAGGATCCTGGTCCAGCGCCATGGATGAGAGACGTCCATCTCTTGCAGTGGACGACGTGGTAGGGGTAGCGGCTCCGGCAAGGTGGAGGATGGGGTGGCGGACGGAGGAGGCTGGCCGCAGTGCGGAGGTTGTCATGCCGCCGACGGTGGATGAATGGGAAATGGAGGGGAGGGGGGATCTCAAACTTTGGGACGCGCTTCTCTGAAATGGGGGAAAGTTACGAACTTATCCCCCATTTAAAATTTCGGACATCGCATCAGTTGGGGATAGGACGATAATCTCGCACCTCCCAAATATTTGACGGTAACTATTTCGGGCGAGGAGAGGGTGTTTTGCCGCCCACGGTTGGCGCCCACGGTGTATGAACGGGGCTGACAGGTAGGGCGGTTGTGTCACGTCTGATGGAAGTTACACATCTGCCCCTATTTAAAATATAAGCCTACATCGATTTCGGATGAGGAGAGTTTGTTTTGCTGCCCACCGTGTATGAATGGGGAAATGGAGGAAGAGACACATGTCTTTCGGACAAGCTTGAATCAAATGTGTTTTGCTGCCCACATTTGGCGCCCACCGTGTCTGAATGGGCTTAGAGGTCGTCGTGTCACGTCTGATTGAAGTTACTAGTCTACCCCTATCGACAGCAGTGTAAATACTATCGATAAGGATGTCAAGTGTCAGGGGTAGACATTAATTTCCATCTCGCAAACACTTGCTTCGGGCAGCCCACAAATTATAGTGGGTGTTTAGCCGCTTCGTTCAAAACTTGGGAGAATTAGCATTCACGTTTGCCCTGGGACCTGGCAAACTAAATTCAAATCCAATTTGTATTCGATTACGAATATCCACATATAATTATACGTTTTGTTATTTATTTCTTCAAAACCACAACAAAGATTTATTCCACCTTTATATATGATTATGATTTAGAAATGCCGTGATCTTCGAATTCAGTAGGTTGGATACACTGAGTCAAATAGTTATTTCATCCAATACAATATGCTCACACGAAAAATAGTTCACCTTATGTCAATCATACAAGTACTGAGGATTACCTCGCCTAAAAAATTCGGATCATTACAACACATGGACAACATAGGGGGTCTTGCAACATAATCCATTCAGATACATGACACAACATGCAAGTACAATAATCTAATGAAAATTTCAACTGGTATCTAAAGAAGAACCGGGATTATCGTGGGCTTCAGATAGCAGAAACAGCAGGACCTCCTCCGTCTTCAAATGCAACATTCTTACTTCCTCCAATTATTGGGTTGCTTGCATAATGCGTGCCGCTAATTCCGTAATTTCCAGCCTCAAGATAAAGATTACCTCATTCATGGCAGCCACACCATCTCTTTCTGCCTCCAGTAGAGCCTCAAGCACTATAATATCTGTGCTCAGACTGCTCTCCAGCGGTGTTGCCTCTGAACTGCTACCATCTGGTAACATGGATGGCGCACTGCTTCCACAAATAGATTCTGGGGTTGTACATTGTGTCCTAGTGTGAACGGCATCCTGAAAGGTTTCCGCTGGACATTAGTAAGAGATAGTTATCGTATGATCCAGGCAGTAAGCTTACATGGTAAACGACGGACGAATTATTGCCGAGCATGGCAAACTATATTTAAATGGTTCGAAGCAGCATCACCCGAAAAGAAATTAAAATGGTAAGATGAAACTAGGGATGTAAGTGGTAAATAAACGAAATCTGCCAGTCCCATCTAGTTAGTTTTTTCTACCTCCCTAGTTCATTTTCCTCAAAAAAACAAAAACTCTTTTGAACTATCATACCACTAGTGGACTTTAATCGGGATTAAACCAGACCCAGTTGAGATCCCTAGTTGAAACGGAGTGTACATCCGCTATATTTAAGTTGCCAAGGCATCTAAGCAGTTGAAATAATCTGAGAAAGCACTTAACAGTGTGGCCTCATATTAACTACAAAGACAGTCTTGTGATGAAGTTGAGAGGAAAAGTTAAGGACTCGAATGAAATATGCATGCATTTCTTTACGATAGTACAGCAGGCACTGCTGACATATTGGCCAACTCAGGTATAACGTAACAACAAATAAGCATTCGAATCAAGCAATACAGCAAAGCAGACAACTAAACTATTTGTAATTTGGTAGGATTACACGTTGAGGGCACAAGCCAAGAAAGAAGCCCACTCGCATTACATTTCACATGTACTAAAACACACTGGCTTACCATATGTTGCTGTGAAGCCTAGCTGCTGTTGCAATGTTCTTTGAAGATATCGTCAGCATCCCGTGGTTGCAAATCTAGTTGTTGTAGTTTATTCTGCACCATCTATTTAGGTAAAATTAATTTTAATCGCATGCACTGGTCCGAATTGATCATCAATGGCTCATCTAAACTAATGAAAGAAGGGTGTGTGCATACACGACAATACTCCCTCCGATTCTTTTTACTTTGCGTATAACTTTTTCTCAGTTTTCTCGTATTAGTCTGCGCGTTGCTGATTCCTAGCACTGGTTTCCTTTTGTGCCCCGCCCCATCTGCCTCTGCCCTAATTAATTGGCAAATTAGTCCAGAAAAATTAAACCAGTGCCCTCCTTGGTATGCGGGTTAAGAGTTATGCGCAGAGTAAATAGAATCGGAGGGAGTATATCTGCTTCCCTATATTTTTATGCTTGTTCGAGGTGCCAGCCCCAAAAGAACAAATATTTTGCTTGATGGGGTTGGCAGCTCCATAATTAATAGAAGCATCAAATTAGTCATGCAACTTGGGAAGATCAAGAACACAGAAACAAGTAATGAACAGAGGCTCGGAGCAGTGATGTAATAGCTAGCATCAGAAAATGTAGGGTAAAACGAACAAAAAGCAGCGGAACCACATGCTAGTTTGCTGATGTATAATTAAGCATAGAGAACATTAAGCAGTCTGATGGAACCAACAGGTGGCATCAGAACAAAACTAAAGCATATTAACTATATGTGCACTGGTATGTAATTTAGCACATGTAACATGTTCACTGCTAGAAGTATGGCCCTACAGGTGCAAGCAGAATAACGCGTCTCATGAAAAACTGAATGATTCCCTGAAGAAATTCAAAGGTGCGCTGCTTATGCTAGAAAAGTGAACGTAGGCGCCGGCCGTTGGATAATAGTACCTGATTCTCAGCGGCGTATGGGTATCGTTGTCATACTTGATAGCTAAGGATCGTCGATGGTGCTCGTGTTGAGGTTGAGTTTGGGCCGGCTGTCGCCGTTGCTGAAGCGGCTCCGGTGCTACGGTTGCGGTGCCTGTCAACATACAAGAATGCTCATTTGTGGTAAGTGAACAGTTGCACGATAAAGAGAAAAACCGAAAGGAGTACAAATCGAAATAACCTGATGAGGCTGCGGCGTCGGTAAAGCAGGGCCGGTGGAGTTGAATATGGCGTCCGTGGAGCGGGTCCAGTGCAGTGTATGAAGGCTTCGGCGGGCGCGTTGTACAGTGCTTTCGGTGAGGCGGGTCTGTTGCGGCGGACGAGGGCTTGTATGAAGGGCCAGCGAAGGGGCGGACGAGGGAGTCAGTGAAGGTCCTACGCTGTGGTGGACGAGGGCGCCGGTTAAGCAGATCCGGTGCGGTGGACCATGATGGCGGTCAAGGAGATCTGGAGCGGTGGACAAGCCAGTCGCTGAAGCGGCTCCGGTGAAGTGGTGAGTTGGTAGTTGGGGGTTCCAAGGTGCGGAAGGTAGGTCCGGCGGGGTGTGAGGTCCACCGCTGTGGCGGAGGACTAGATTCGGCGGCTTGCCGTGGTTGGGGGGGGTCGGGGAGGGGAAGGGGAGGGGCTCTGGGAAGAATGTTGGGGGCAAAGAGGGGAAAACAATGGAGTTACCAAAGCAGCCCTTTTCCGTTCATGTGGCAGGGGTAAAACAGGAATATCGCAGGGCTAAACTTTCGGGCGCGTGATATTTTGATGTGAGCGGGGAGTTTGAAAGCTTTTGGCGCCTAAAATTATAAGTATTCTACTCTCGTACGGCCGACTATGATATCATGGCCGACAATTTGTTTGTTTTGCACGCAAAAAATGTGAAAGTTTTGAAAATCAATGTCTCCAACTCAAAACTTAGATTGTCCATTCAATTCAAATATGGATCATTGAGCTACTACAAGCAAATACCATCATACGGTCCAATTCAAATGAAATTCCAAATGTGTTTAGCCTAAATATGATGACAAAAGCAAAAATGTGTATGTGTATGAATAAAGCGGATGATTATAAAGTTTGAACATGCCCGTATGTGTATATCTCTAGGTTTGATATATGAATTTGAAATCACGAAATCCCGGCTTAAAAAATGTACCTCCGTTTAAATGAATTACAAAAGCTAATGATGGAGTCGAATTCCAAAATTCCAATCTTAGGTTTATAATTCTGGTACATCAAGGTATATAACACATGTTCAAAAGTATCGCTATCTCATAGTACAAACTGTGAAACAAATTGACCAACCATGAGTGCACAATATCTCAATTACGCTAAAGTCCCTCAAATATAGACACCTCACTCTTTATCTGAAGTCAACCCCCCCCCACCACACACACACGCACACACACACAGAAGTCATTCTCTCCCTCAAACACCAACACACGAGCACATTAACACCCCTCTCTCTTGTAAAGTCCGGACCCCAACATAGGTCTCTATCACTTTGTCTCTCGGGCATGCACACATCTCTTCCCTCACTCTCTAGGTCTCCCGCTATCTCTCTTACCCAAGCACATGCACTATGTAGAGTGTATATTTCCCATACACACAAAACGTCACCCCCAAACGTCTATCTCCCTAGTTATGTGGTTCTCGCGCACTCACCTCACACACCACCCCCACTGCAAACAAGCACACTTTGTCTCCTTGTGCACCACTCTCCTCTTTCTATCTCTCCCACATGCGGACCCGCCCCAGCTCTTTCACCGTATACATATATGTCGTGACTCTTTGCATAGCTCCCTAATGTATAATCGTTCTCGATTTCGCACATTGTTCTCTACACCATCTATCCTAGATCTCTCATGAAGTCCCTATCACACACACGATGACTTGCTTCCCTTGCATCTCCATTCATAGGCCAATTTCGGACAACATCAACATTGTCTCCCTATCTATACGCCATTTATGGACACAAACGACCCCTCTAGCCCCCTCTCTTCCTCTCACACACTCTCTCTCTGTCGCTAGCTCTCTCTTTCTCTCGCTCTCACACCCCTCTCCCACACACACACTCGATGTCTCTTCCAAATAGTCTGCTCCCCCCGCCCGCACCCGTGCTATCTCGCTACTACACATGTCACACCATCCCCCTTCCCTTATAATAGTTTACATCATCAGTGGTCTCTCTACTCCACATACACTCTCTGCCTCTCACACACAAACGCGTGCACAAACGCACACAGACACGCACAAACACCCATTTACCTGGATCCTCATCTCTCCTCATGTCCGCATGTGTATCTCACACACTCACTCTCTAATTATGTATATGTGTCTCCATGTTACACAACACAAATCCCCATGTACATGTCTCTCTCTATACTCCACACACATAGACACAAAGAATCTGTTATCATTGCCTTAGTCTCTAACATATCACACACGCACTCTCTCTCTCTCTCTCTTGCAAACACACTTAACAAGGGTTTCCCCGTGAATAACTTACCGTCTATGCATGAACAATCATGGCAGTACGGCGAACACGAGACATGAAAAAGAATAAATCTACACCTGCTTAGACCACCTAGTATGACTACTAGGACTAGAGCAAGCCAAAAAGCGCGTCGCCGTCACCCCCTCCTTGTCGGCGATGGGAAAATCTTTGTTTTACACAGTCGAGAAGTCATTGTGCTAAGGCCCCACATGTCGAGGCGTTGAATAGAATGTAGATGCTAGTTTACGGAAGCAAGTATTGATAATACGTTTGTATCTCCATACTTATATTTCTTCTCTTATAAAAAACCAAGTTGGTGATGATGGTACGTGTGCCATCTTGCAATATAGACCATCCGATCTATATCTGACGGATGGAAATTAAACTAAAAGATACCCGCACCCCTCTCCACATTTGCAGACAAGGCCTTCCCTCGTTCATCCTTATCTCCAACAAACCTCATTGTTGAGCAATTAATAAAGGAAGTCTCTGGAACAAACTGGCCTGCTGGCCGCTGCCGGCGTCGTCAATCCCCATGCCTCCGCTCAGTCCGACCACCAACCACCACCACACCCCACTCCTCTTCACCTTATCTCATATTTCTCGAGATATCATTAGTTTTTACACATGGGATTACTCCCGCAAGGGTCAATCACAACAAGTGTTTTATAAAAAAATGCATCTTGATGTTCCGTGCAATGCACGGATCTTGCTAGTACTCCTACACAAGACTAAGTTGGTGATGCTGGCGTGTCTGCCATCCGTCGTTTCTGACCATTAGATCTACATCTAACGATTGTGAGGTAAGTTGTTGCCTTTTCTCACCAACATCCCACTTGTCTACCAATTTGTAGAAAAACCCATAATTAGTATCTTAAAACCAACCATATCCCTCCCTGACCTCACCAAAATAGCCCAAGGAATATATTCTAATTGAAACATAATATATCTCTAGTGACATATGTATATCAAAATTAGAGTGTTTTGTACCAAGTTTGTGAATAAGTATTATTCTAATTGTGATTCGTTGCAACGGACATGAACATTGCTAGTATTTCCAACCATGCATTTCTTTTCCTAGTATTCCATAGTTTCGAGTTTTCCATCAAGATATTAGTCACTCATGGTTGATATTTACTTTCAATCATGTACACATATGCACTATGTAACTAGCCTTTCTTATTGGCTTCCAAAGCTTAACTTTCACTCCTACTTACAATATGTAGAGTATTTAACAAAAAACTACCACTTTCAACCAGCCCTAGGAGGAATCTACTGTACAAAAAATAGCAAAAACATACCCAAAATTTCTTAATCCACGCCAAAAACTACCTAGTACTCCTACCGATTATGTTCGTTTTAACCCATTTATGACAGGGTTGGCCCACATGTCCGTGCTGACGAGGCAGCTTAAACCAACACGTTTTGTTTGACCGTTGACACGAGGGACCCACATCTGACCTTCTATCCTGTTATTCCCCCTCAAATCATTATTTTTCCTGAACATTACTTCAAACAGTACTGATGCGTGTTCGTCGGTGGCACCGGTGATGAGCGGAGTTGGCCGCCGCTCCGCCGGACGGGCCGGACGCCGCGCTGGCCTCCGCACGGGTTGGCAGGCTGGCCCGAGCGTGACTCACGAGCGAGCAAGCCGTCGTGCTGGCCTTCGCTCGAGCCAGATGGCTGGCCTTAGCGCGGCGCGCGCGAGCAAGCCGCCGCGCTGCCGTGCCAATCTAGCTAGCAAACCTGGCAAACAAGCAGCTGGATGGAGCTATCTTGGCTAGCTAGCGGCCGCGAGCGCCGGACGGAGCTGGCATCCGGGCTGCCGCAACATGGGCTCCGCACCACCGGCGGTTTTGACCTCGCCTTCTGCCGACGGCGGTAGCGGCGTCCCATGGCCGAGGATGACTAGGTGGACGGGCCGGAGGTAGGAGGTCACTCGAGGATATTTGTTGGTAAGAGGAGTACAATGGTTGATAAGGTAGTCTTATCTTAAGTCTGCCACGTATGCAAGTGGTAGTAGTTTCTTGGCATTTTAGTGGTTTCTTGCATTATTAGAGCAAGTACAATAGAGCCGAGTCAGCGGGCTATAAGAAATAAACTACTACTACATGTTGGCTATAAGATGGGCTGTAGATGACATGGCACTGGCTTATAGCCAGCAGCTGGCTATACTATTAACCATGCTCTTAGGGGTTTCTTGTAAGGAACAATGTACGTACTACTAGCGACAAAAGGCGATTCTAGGTTGCGTTGTACTCCAACGAGTACTACTAGTGGTCGCGGGAGTGTATACCTCGTTTTGTGGGTTCGATCCCGGCCGAACGCACGGCGGCCTTTTTTTAAATAGTATACTATCTAGATACATCGCAGAAATGGATGTATCTAGAACTAAAATACATCTAGATACATCCATACATGCGACAAGTAATTCAGAATGGAGGGAGTACTACACTTCGATGCGAGCAATTATTTTACATGGGTAGTTTGAGTTTTGAAGTCAAACGGACGTGCGGCCCCACAATCTGGGTGCACTGGAGTCTGGACAGCCTAGCCATGTGAACGGGGTTTCCTTCCCAACATCCCGTGGCTCGCGTGCTCGCCCTAGCCACACCTTGCTTGCAGCTTCCAGCTAGTAGCATATTTAAACTAGCGCCTCCCAATTAAGCCCAAGGAGCCGGAAAAGCCTGGCGGGGCATTGGGAACTGTGTAATATGGCTCTGTACGTAAATTGCTCTACTACTACTCTGTAGCTTGTGGCATTGCATGCATGGACTTCACTCCATTATCGGCTCTACTATAAAAGAAATTCCTCTTGACGTGTTTTTTTGAAACGGAGGCAAAAGCTTTGCTTCATCTCATTCATAAAGAAGGAACTACTAACAAAGTTCGACGAGATCCATTACACCTCCACAAATGGAAGCGAAAAGCCTAGTCTCGCTATATCAAATAACTCAAATGTTCTGCCCCGTAGTAACCATCGCTGATAAATAGGCTGCTAGTGTGTGCGTGAGAGGAGCGGCTGAGTAGGCCAACTACGTGAGAGGAGCGGCTGAATAGAGCACCGAGAGTACCCACTAGGCCACTACGCAGGTGTACTTCCCCTGCATTGATAGTACAGCGATGGTTCTAGAGAACAGTAGTACCCTCCACTTCCAACTGTAGCTCCTTGGCCCTGAGATTCAAGAGTTCAAAATTGGTGCACTATACAAGACTAGACTAGAAGTACAGTACTCCATCCTTTCTGGTTTATAGGGCTCATCTCAAAATTTTAGTTTTTCCATTTTATAAGGCTCAATTTGGTTGTTTCCCATCACATGTTCAGATTCCAAGGTGCATTAAATCATTGCATGCAAGTATTAAGAGAAAATTGACCAATGAATGTAATTTATGCATGCATGCATTGGTAAACATACTTTTTTGAGGAAAACAAGAGCATTAATTGGGTGCTTTTTGAGGAGTAGTTGAGAAAAGTAGTACTAGTACTGCTACAGTACGAGTACATACTCCTCCGTCACATAATGTATGACGTTTTTTGACACTAGTTGGCATGTACAAGAAATGGCAAAAACATACCAAAAATTTCTTAATCCACGCCAAAAACTACTACCTAGTGCCAAAAATTTCTTACTAGTGCTATTATTTATAGTATAATGCAATCCCATAACGTTCCATAATGCTAGTACTAGTACTCCATGGTACCAAAAATTACTACATAGTGCCAAAAATTCTTACTAGTGCTATTATTTACTAGTGCTATTATTTAGAGTTGTAAATAATAGCCTCACCCCTTCGTTGAGGAATGATATACAGTTGGAAGGGACGAGGCCCTGCGGTTACTACGCTCTTTGCTCCTCCTTGCCAGTTCCCCTCCCCCCGAAGAGAAGGCAGTTCGTCGCTGCTCCCATGGATTCGCCAGGCGGTTCTCCTCCTCGTCGGGGCTGGGAGACCTTGGACGACGATTCTCTGGGAGAAATCGCACGCCGCTCCGACGTCCTCACCGTCGCAAGACTCGGTGCTTCCCGCACCAACTTTTTCAAGATGCTGCTTAAATAGGCTTGGGAAAAGGCCATGCTTTTTGGTCTTCCATGCGTCCTCGAGGAGAAGGTTCTTCTATGGGATACTTCTTCGAATAGTCCACCACTCCCTGGCCATGGTTGCACGTTGACTAAGCTAGAGTTGACGACGTTGAGAGGTAGTCGGATTTTGTCCGATGAGCAGGTCAGTAATGGAGTTTGATCATGTAGTACTTAGTTATTCCATTTCCATCCCGTAATTTCTCCGCTGCCCACCGTCTTATATATAGGTCTGGGTCGGTGCCAACGAAGATTAGCTTGCATACCTCCGGCCGGATACCACCATGATTTTGCACAACATCCACAGCAGTGCGACCGTTCTGGTAGACCCCTTATCCACCATTGGGATCGGCCTTTTGGACTGGCTGGGCAAGAATACGTATGATGATGCCTACATGAGATTGAAGAAGATAGCAATTGCGGACCCACTGACAAAGCAACGCGGCTACGACGATTACTATCTCATCGCGGTGTTCGACATAAGGATTGCCATCAATGCAGGAGGCAGTAACGGCAGAGGCTGGCGCATGTTGGCGGCAGCAGATTTGTACCCCTACACGTTCGAAGACGTCGTGCGCCATCTAGGCCGCATCTTCACGGTGACAAGCCAGGGGACTTGTTTCATCTAGTTGACATCCTACGGTACGGGAGATTACAAACGGAATGCACAAACCATCATTTGCATCCCTAACGGTACTCCATTATTTTGCAGGGACCAGTCATCCCCCGATCAAAATAAGATCACCGATCCTAGATGTGCATTTGCATCCGCGATTTGGTCTAACCTGGAACCTTGTAGCTGACTTTGGCATATTGGGATCAACTATCTTAGCAGTCATTACCCATGGTACCACTGATGTGCAACATGGTCACATAATCTACCATGATCGGACTGTCACCATCTACCCAGGTATTCCATTTTTTAACCCTCTCGCCTTCTCTTTCATTGTTGTACTAGTAGTATACTTTGTAGTACTAGTAGGAGTACTTTTTACCTTGGAGGACGCGTATAGCTAGCTAGGCCCTTGAAGACTTGAACCCACTAGCTGCCACCATTTTTGTTTTTCCATGTCTTACTATCTCATCCATGTAGCCAAGAGTGGCTATATATAATAAGCCAGTTATTTTACTTCCTCTATACCGGAGTAGTACTATTTGCTGCACAATATTACTGACCGCCACATTTGAGCACAACATTATTATGCATGGACCTTGACTATGTACGTCACCATGTGTCCAGATCTAGGATGCCGCGTGTACCAGATGAACGGCGCCAAGTTCGACCCCCGTGATGCTACGTGGGTGCCGAGGAACACTCTTGGAGAGTACTGGCTTTTCATCGGGGACAGCTACCCCATTGTGAAGCGGATGCCACCTTCCGTGCACGACACAGAAGGCCTGCCGTTCATGAAGCATGGTTGTGTCTTCAGTGCACACCGCCGGATGAACGACATGCTGGGACACGCTATCCCTGATTTATGCCGCTTCAGCTTGGATGAGTCTCCGTCATGTGGAACCGGACTAGAAAGCTGCGACAATGATTCCCGTTGCCCACCGCTATGGATCGTGCCATCCATGAAGAACACCTGGGACTGGAACCTGGAGGAGGACATGTAGCCCATCTATAACGTGTAAGTGGAGTACGGTAATTGTGAACGGTAGCGCTGTGAATATATGTAGACTAGTCGTGCACAAATTTATCACATGAGTTGGAGATGAACTTGTGTGGCATACTTGCATTTGTCCTTTAGGATTTATTACTAGTAAATGTGTTATGTCTACGTGCAACTTGTGTGGTTGTTGCACGGGCTCCAACACGCTCTTTGAGAAAAAAAGGTGGCACAACTTTGGATATACGTGATGTGGTGGCATCATACAGTAGCATTGTTCGCTATAGTTGTACTAGTACACTCCTACTAGGACGACAACTCCTATAAAACCTTGCGCTTGGCTCTTTGCCTCTTCGGGAGGTTCAACAGTTCGTACTCGTGTGAACCTTGCACTTGGCTCTTCGCCTCTTCGGAAGGTCCAACAATGATGATACTACAGTCCGATATGCTTCTGGCAATCTGACACCGATTGAACTGCTACACGTCCACCGCGAGGGCGAGGGCGAGGGAGAGGGAGAGGGCGCTGTAGTCAAAACCCTCTCCTCGTCCTGCGAACCACCGCGCGCGTGGGCGAGGGAGAGGCGTAGTAAGCAAGCTTCTCCTCGTTCGGCGAGTTGACGGGACACATCAAAGCAGTACTAGTACTAGTAGTAGTAGTAGTCCATACTGCGTCCTTTCCGATTAATATGGCTTAATTTGAAATGAGAAAAATACACTGGCGGTCAACGTATGTAACAGTACGCTCTTTACGGTCACTATATATAGTTTTGGGGCGATTATACACTTGAGCATGAGCGTGTGTGTTGCGTCGTGTGCTGTGTGCCGCATGGGTGCGTGAATGTTGCGTGCGTCCATGTGTACGTGTGAGTGTTGCATGCATGCATGGGGCTTACTCCCTCCCATTGACATGTTCATATTTCAAGCTTCCTCTGTTCCCTCCATATGGTGATACTCCCTCTGTTCCCAAATATAGTACAAAGTTGAGTCATCTATTTTGGAACGGAGGGAGTAGTATGGAGTAAAAGCCTCCCTCTGTTCTCAAATACGGAGTATTTGTCTTTCTACAGATTTCAACAAGTGACTAGGTACGGAGCAAAATGAGTGAAGTGAGCATAGAGGCATAGGGATACTGTAGAAAGGAAGTCCTCCCGATCCATTTATTCCCCATCTTGGTCAGAAAGAACTATTCAACTAGTCTTCGCAGTGAAGTGATAATACACGCTGCAGCAGATGGGACACGTAATTAATAAGCTGAACCCGCGTGTTGGTGTTACTAAATCAGCCTTACCCAGTACTGCCATCATGTTTGCCAATAGAGCACGCTTCCGCAAATACGCATACGCACCTCTGTCCTCCATTAACTGACATATGGGCCCTGTCGTGGTAGACCCACATGTCATCGGTGTAACTATTTACACTCCGAAGGACGGTATATCCTGGTAGTAGTACTAGAAGAATTGAGATTGAATGCACTTTCTTCCCTGTCTTCCACTCTTCTTCCTCCTCTCTTCTTCTTCCTCCTCTCTTCCACATCGTCGGCCGCACACCATTTACCCACGCTCACTGCTCGCCCGCCCGCGCCATCTTCCTTGGTAGCTCGCGCGTACCATATCCCCCCGCTCACTGCTCGTCCACACGAGGAGAAGCTTCTTCGCTCGCCCACCTGAATCCACTTCCCCGCTGGCTCGCAGGCACCAAAAACCCCAATGGCAGAACCGACTGACATGCAGAGCCGCGATTGGAATTCCCTCCCCGATGTTCTCTTGGAGCAGATCTGTAGTCATATGGACCTACTCAACACCGTCTGTCTGGCCGCATGCTCGGTGTCTTTGTACCGTCTACTCGTTTGCAACCGGCCGGCTCTTTTCAAGACACCCTGCTTGCTGATGCCCGATCCTCGCAGGTGGCCCAAACACCGACTTGAAGATCCTATGGAGGTTGCCGTGGTGCCCCTCGACATGCTACCACTACCCGTCCACCCGCCCTTCATGCGCGGCCACTACTAGGCGGGCATGAAGGCCAACTAGGTCGTCCTCATCCACCAATCTGGTAGTCCATGGCGTCTCATGGATATCTACACCCAGCGAGAGATCACCCTTCCATCTTTGGATACCGCCGCTATCGAGCCTCGTGGCCCGCCGGACACTCCTGCCTACTACGCATGAGACACGTCAAGCTTTTGGCTCGACCTCTGTTTGCAGAAAGTTGTAATCTGCGAAGTGCCCACACCATCAGAAGACTACATGGATTACAAGCTCATTGCCTTGTTCCACAAGGGATTAGTCTATCTGGAATCCGGTCGCCATACATGGTTATGGCTCATCATCAATCCTGTGGAGGAAACATTTCTGTCTGATGCTATAGTGCATGATGGCATCGTTTACGCGGTCGGCGCACAGATTGGCTACCTATACTGGTGGAATCTATCGTCGTGTAATTGTTATATCTCATCTCATCTTTACCTTATGAATACGACTGCCTGTTCATTTGTTACAAATTTAGAATGCATAGCATGTCTATAACCACATCATTGCTATATGTTCCTCTCATTCCCTAGATTTTTATGACCACACATGTTATTGTTAGACTTGATATGAGAACAATTGGCATCTAATGGTTGTTAGAATACATATTATGAGCATAACATCATGATTGCTATATGTTACTCTCATTTACAAGATTTTTATAACAACGCATGTTATTGCTTAGAGTTGATATGAGAATAGTAGTAGTAAGTTCTATGGTAGAATATGAGTAGGCGCTGTCATAGCTGTTGTCCTCTCATTGTTACATGATGTTTGAACCATGACATATTGCTAGAATATGAAAGCCATTGGCTTATTTTTTTAACTTGGGGTATGATTATGACCACGGCATTGCAATTCTCTGTCTATGATATGTGTCACTGTTATAATAATCTTAATTCCACACATACTCTGAACATGATTGTTTATTTTTGTCCTTTTGGTCTCCAATTTGAATTGTTGTAGCAGACACAAATGCGCTGGCCTTCATGATTCCAGGACCTGGAATCATACCAGCCGATGGGTGGTGGTTTATCGCTCGTTCAGCTGACGACGGTCATTTGATGCTCATTCTCATGTACCAAATTGACCAAACCATTACATCAAACCACATGCAGTACAATGCGTGGGGCGTTTGTGACATTGATGGCTATGGCTGCTTCATGTTCGAGAAAGATCCCAGCTCCGTTGGGCCAGGCGTATTCAACTGGAGGCGGGTTTACAGCCTCGGCAACCACTCCTTGTTCCTCGGGCTCAATTATCCGATCATCCAACCAATCATCGATCATATCACCGGTGATGATTACTGTGCTATGCAACTTCCATTCGCGAGGGGGGGCTGTGTTTACACATCATACCATGGGTTTTATGAATCACCATATCCAGAGATTCGTCGACACAGCTTGTTGCCAGATAATCTTCAGTGTGTGAAAGGCATCAAGCTTCCATGCGATGGATGGCTTTTGCAAACCCGACATGCGGCGATGTGGTTCATGCCAACAGCAAATATGCACAACTTGATTCGTGCTGATATCTAGACTGAGCCATGTATTCTGCTGCTATAGCACGACCCTCTTTTGTTGGATATTATGTACTGTTGTTAGTTTGAAGCACTCCTCTGGTTTGAAGGATAGATACCTTCCTGGGATCAAGTGCATCCTAACTCACCTGTGTAGGATGTACTGATAATGATGATGGAGATGCTGTGCAGAAGCCATATATATATATATATATATATATATATATATATATATATATATATATATATATATATATATATATATATACATATATCAGTTAGGCTTCAAGTGCGTACTTGTTAGTTAAACCTATGTATAAATTGTGACACTAAATACGACTAGTAAGTAGTACAGTAGCAGTACTAGTATACGTCGGTCAAATTATTCATCATGTCCACACATTGAATTGACGTGACAACACGCTGCGCGTGAGGTGACATAAGAATCCCGGCGGCGTGTTCGGGTATTCTGGAATTACCGATGCAAGTCGAAGAAGGATTGGCCCAACCTGAGAAACTTGAGGCCAAAGTGAGTGCTGACTGCGTGAGATTTCAGTCTCTCATCGATTTGTTCATACCAACCATCGACAGCGAGCACGGCATATGTTACACCCAACCTGAGAAACTTCCAGGTAAGACACCGATCGGCCGTCTACTTGCACAAACATATTCCTTTGTTTATAGCTCTATTTTTCTTTTTGCACGCAGACCTAGTGAAGCAATTACAATTTGACAGTTAATAAAAAGTGAAACAAGTGACTGCAACATGCCAAAGATGTTATGAAAATGCCAACTAGGTACACTAAAACCTGTATTCCACAATACTACAGGTATCACATTGAGTGGCCTAAGGAAGCATTTCTTCTAGTGCAATTCCAAGGTGTTCAAAAGGGGCGCGTGGACGCGTCACAAGATACAGTCGGAGTGCGCATGCACGCGATGTGGCACAAGACCGGCAATACCTTGCCGGTGATGGTCAACAGCCGGCAGACAGGCAGCAAAAAAGGTTCTGGTGCTGCACACCAACAAGAACTTCGACCAGTAGAGGACCAACTGGGTGATGCACCAGTACCACCTCGGGGACCTGGAGCAAGAGAAGGAGCGGGATCTGGTCCTCTGCAAGATTTTCTACCAGACGAACACTAGGGCCAGGAGTAAAAATATTATAAGTTAGTTTGGTATTGGTAGTTGTACTACCTTGTCGTCCGCAAGTTGGTATTGTTGTTAACGATCTTTTGGTATGAACTTGCATTTGCTTCCAACCATCATGCCGAGGGTCGATGTGGATATAAAGTTGAATCATTTTTTTCGAAACAAATTTTCAGGCACCTGATTTTTATTTGATGGGTAGCATAAGCACCCGCCGTTCGAATTCCCAGTTCTCCAATTTTTTTGAAACAAGTGCATGCACTTATTATCACGATAAAAAAACAATATCCGTGCTGCATCCCAGTTATCAGTCTATACTTGTAGAATTCTCTCGTTTATTGAGCATGTATATTGTTTTTTCAGGTCGAGCAAGTTTCAATTGGGCTGTAGATTGCCAGGGTTGTTTTGTTTTTAACAGGCCCAGCCCATGACGACAATGGGGCACAAAGATCCAACAGGTATCTACTAGCCTCTGGCCCGCCAGCGTTAGTTATATTTTGTCTTACAACATCCGCATGCAGTTTTTTTACTGAATCAAACACACAACTCAGTTCTATTTTCCTCTTGAAACGCATGTCCTACATCCGTTTTCTAAGCTCTACCTATAGTTTTACTAGTTCGTATACACATATCATTATACTGAAAACACATAAAATTCCCTTTTCATATTTACATCCTTATTTTTGTTGTTTTTTCCCACCTAGCGCTGATTTTTTTACCACTGGTTTTCCCTTAAACCAACTAAATTTGTCCCACGTCTTATTTGCTTACAAAAACAAAACGATTTTTTTGGCAAATCAATAAGTTCTTAAAAAATGTTTATCATTTCGGGATTACAACAGTTCGGACTCCACCGAAATATGCAAAATAAGGTTGGACTTTTTGACCGTGGTCCTAGGCAGAAAATGGGCTGTAATAAATTACTTAAGAATTAGCAAATGGGCTGCAAATTATACAAAATAGCAAATGGGGTTTATGTTGTCTGCCACAGATTTGGAGGCTGACTTGTGGGCCTACTAAGTTCATGCGTACACAAGGTTTCTCAAAAAAGAAACTTAGTCAACAATCGACTCTACCAGCGTCAGACCATTAGATGTCAATCTAACGGCAATCGTGCTTCTTCAGTCTCTGATCCTCCTGCCCCAGCCGCCCAAACCAATGCCGTCGGAACCGCCTGCTCCCGCCTCCCGTGGCCGGTAGTGCTGCCGGGAAGGCCTCACGGCCCCATCATACTCGCATCCCTAGCCTATCTATCCCTCTACTCACCCACACCTCCTGTTATTTTCCGGCGACGGCAGCCGAACTAGTCAACCCTCGTACTCTCCATCGCGTGGGCAGCCACTGCCGTGTCTTCCCCGGCTCCGTGTCGTTCCCTTCGTAGGCCTCGCCATCGACCACCGCCCTGGTGCTCTCGACGCGGCGTGGTCAATGATGTCCATCCAATGGCCGTAGTGCTTCTTCAACCTCTGGTCTTCTTGCCCCAGCCGCCCAAAGCAGCGCCGGTCGTGCCGCATGCTCCTGCCTCCCGTGGCCGGCTGTGCTGCCGTAGAGGCCTCACCGCCCCTACTATTCCCACCGCTGGCCAGGCCCTGCGGCGACGGTAGCCTCACACCGCAGCCGAACCAGTGAACCCTCGTACTCCTCTCCGCGCGGGCTTCCACTGCCGCGTCGTCCCCTTCCTAGGCCTCGTCGTCGTCCACCGCTGTGGTGCTCTCCGCTCGGCGTGGTCAACGTGGTCAAGGAATGACTTCCATCGGAAGAGTACTGTACGTGGAGAGGCTGACAGCTGGGTCCACGACCACACCCTAGTTTTTTTTTGTGATTTGCCAAGCAAGTCGCTTTGTCAGGCCTGTTGGGCTGCAAATCTTTCAAGACGAGGAGAGCTTTCATTCGGCTGGCCGAGAAAAAGGCCCATCAGTAATGAGAAATGGGATGTACATTTTTAAAACACATCAAACCGACAGTCAAATATCTTTTTTTTCATTTCGAGATTTTAAATTACATTAATTTTTATGCATGGAGAATTTGTTGGATTTTATATTGATATACATTTATTTTTAAAATCAGTTTGAATGCGAGTCGAAATTTCGGGATTAAAAACAGTTTGGACCGCACCAAAATATGCAAAATTTCATATAATTTTTTAACCGTGGCCACAATATGGGCTATAATGCTAACAAAAAGAATATGGGCTCTAAAAAAACCTTAATAATTAGCAAATGGGCTGTAAATTATTAGAAATAATGGCAGATGGGCTGTATGCTGTTTCCCACAGATTTGAGGCTTTCCTAAAAAAAGGTTGACGCACAAGCAGTGACTGTTGGATGGCTATACAACGGCCGTCGTGCTTCTTCAATCTCTGCTCTTCCTGCTCCAGACGCTCAAACAGGCGCCGGCGGGACTGCCTGCTTCCTCCTCCCCGCGGCCGGCTCTGCTGCCACGCAGGCCTCGCCGCCCCACTGTACTCCCATCGCTGGCCTAGCCATCCCTCTACTCACCCACACCTGCTGTTATTCTCCGGCGACGGCAGACGAACCAGTAAACCCTCGTACAGTCGTACTCCCCTCCGCGTGGGAAACAACTGCCAAGTCTTCCCTGCCTCCATGTCGTTCCCTTCCTAGGCCTCGCCGTTGTCCACCGTCCTGGTGCTCTCGGCGCGGCCTGGTCAACATGGGCAACGACCGACATGCATCTGAAGTGGACTTTAGGTGGAGAGGCTGACAGCTAGGTCCACGGCCGCACGCAAGGAAATGTCTCCTTATTACGCGCAAAATAATGATTCCTCCACCTGACATCTGGGACCCACCGAAAGGGCCTCTGTATTTCACGAAAAAAACGTTACCGCCGCTGACAGCTCGGACC
The DNA here is from genome assembly GCF_002162155.2 of Triticum dicoccoides. NCBI lineage: Eukaryota > Viridiplantae > Streptophyta > Magnoliopsida > Poales > Poaceae > Triticum > Triticum dicoccoides. The sequence continues at coordinate 283,645,084 of NC_041392.1, read as the reverse complement.
CACCAGCTATATCTTCGCACGCAAGGAAGTGCCTCCTTATTACGCACAAAAAAATGAATACCCCCCTGTTAGCTGGGACCCAGTATAGTGGCAGTGGGCCTACTAAGTTGACGGGGATGGAGGGCTTTGTCAACTTAGTCAATATGCATGATTCTAGCTCCAGTGACCGTACGATGTCCATCCAACAGCCGTAGTGCTTCTTCAACCTCTGGTCTTCTTGCTCCAGCCGCCCAAACCAGCGCCGGTCGTGCCTCGTGCTCCTTCCTCCCGTGGCCGGCTACGATGCGGCGGAGGCCTCACCGCCCCCTACTACTCCCACCGCTAGCCAGGCCATCCCTCTACTCACCCACACCCCATGTTATTTTGTGGCGACGGCAGCCTCACACTGCAGCCGAACCAGTGAACCCTCGTACTCCTCTTCGTGCGGGCTTCCACTGCTGCGTCTTCCCCGGCTCCGCGTCGTCCCCTTCCTAGGCCTCGCCGTCGTCCAGACCACCGCCATGGTGCTCTCGGTGCGGCGTGGTCAACGACCGACTTTCATCGGAAGAGTACTGTACGTGGAGAGGCTGACAGCTGGGTCCAGGCGGCCGCAAGGAAGTGCCTCCTTATTACGTGCAAAATAATTATTCCTCCACCTTACAGCAGGGACCCACCGGACGGGCCACCTTATTTCGTGAAAAAACGTTTCCCCCGTGACTGCTCGGACCCACCGGACGGGCCAGCGTATTTCGCGAAAAAAATGTTCCCCCCGCTATCAGCTCGAACCCACCGGAAGTGCCTCCTTATTACGCACAAAAAAATGAATACTTCCCCTGCTAGCCAAGACCCACCATGGTGGGAGGCTGACTTGTGGGCCTACTAAGTTGACTGGGACGGGGGCCTTTGTCAACTTTAGTCAATATGAACGATTCTAGCTCCACTGACCGTACGATGTCCATCCAACGGCCGTAGTGCTTCTTCAACCTCTGGTCTTCTTGCTCCAGCCGCCCAAAGCAGCGTCGGTCGTGCCACATGCTCCTGCCTCCCGTGGCTGGCTGTGCTGCCGCGGAGGCCTCACCGCCCCCTACTATTCCCACCGCTGGCCAGGCCCTGCGGCGACGGCAGCCTCACACCGCAGCCGAACCAGTAAACCCTCGTACTCCTCTCCGCGCGCGCGCGGGCTTCCACTGTCGCGTCTTCCCCGGCTCCCCGTCGTCCCCTTCCTAGGCCTCGCCATCGTCCACTACCCTAGTGCTCTTGGCGCGGCGTGGTTAACGTGGTCAAGGAACGACTTCCATCGGACGTGGACTGTACGTGGAGAGGCTGACAGCTGGGTCCATGGTGGCAGCAAGGAAGTGCCTCCTTATTACGCGGAAAATAATGATTCCTCCACCTGACAGCAGGGACCCACTGGACGGGCCACCGTATTTCGCAAAAAAAAAGCGTTTCCCCCTGACTGCTGGGACCCACCAGCTACACCATCGCACGCAAGGAAGTGCCTGACAGTCGGGACCCACCTGGTCGAAGCATACGTAGCGTTGTCATTTTGGTCGCGAACATGTACGCACATATATACTGGTGGATGTAGAGGTGCGCACGTGTCGTAGTAGAAGAGCGCACGTGTCGTAGTAGAGGCGCACACGTAGCATGTACACGTACGTACAGCGGCCAGGGTGCAAGAAAGAAAATATGGCCACGTATGTGTACATATGGGCGGGGTCTCGAACGCCTACTCGCACATACGTACGGCGAGGGCTCGTGTACATGGCTGGGTCGGAACGGAGAAACAACGTCGTCGTCGTGTTCATGGGTCGGAACGGAATGCGTGGTCGTGTTCATCGGGAGGGCTTGGACGGAAGAGGCGATGGAAACGAGGCCTGGCGTACCGCACAACGGAGGAAACGGACCTCCTACGGTCGAAACAGGGGTCCTGTTGATCGGGAGGGGTGTGGCATACCGCAAAACAGAGGAAACGAACCTCCTACGGTCAAAATGGGGGTCCTGTTGATCGGGAGGGGTGTGGCGTACCGCAAAACGGAGGAAACAAACCTCCTACGGTCGAAATGGGGGTCCTGTTGATCAGGAGGGGTGTGGCGTACCGCAAAATGGAGGAAACAGATTTGTGTTGGAGCGCTACGGTCGAAACGGGGGTCCTATTCATTGGGAGGGGTGTGGCGTACCGCAAAACGGGACTCCACGGGATACTATTCATCTCCACCATTGACCCCCACCAGCCTCCACGAGCTACTGTTCATCCACCGTCGACCTCCTCCAGCCTCCATGGGCTCCTGTTCATCCAGCCTCCACCGCGCGCTACTCCACCGGCTACTGTTCAACCACCCCTCCACCATCTACTGTTCATCCAGCCCTCCACACCACGGGGTCCTATTCAACCACCCCTCCACGAGCACCCCTCCACCGTCTACTGTTCATCCTGCCCTCCACACCACGGGGTCCTGTTCATCCACCCCTCCACGGGCACCCCTCCACCGTCTACTATTCATCCAGCCCTCCACCACACCACGGGGTCCTGTTCATCCAGAGGCAACGCCACCGCTCACTGTTCATCCAAACCCCCCGCAACCCTCACTGTTTATCCCATCGATCGGCTTCAGTTAGCAGCAGTAACCAAGGAATCGCTCGATCGGGTTCAGTTAACAGCCATCGATCGATCGCTCGGGTTCAGTAACGCGTAGCCTGCAGTGCAATCGCTCGGGTTCAGTTAGAGCCCAACGCCTCGCTCCGGTTCAGTTAGAGCCAACACCTCGCACACACGCGCGTACGTGTACGAGAGAAACACGCATCGCTCGGCCCCCGACCTCCCTCCGTAACCGGGAACTCCCCAAAATTTTCCTCCCCCTCGCTTCTACCACGGTTTTTTCCGTCATGGACAACCCAAAGAATGTCATGCAGCTGTGTCTCCGGCCCGCCCAGGACGAAAAACCCATTTTCTGTCATGATTTTTTGTCATAGAAGTAGGAGCCCACCACATCTATGATGATACCGGGTTTTGTCACAATTATCGTCATAGAAGTGTCATATGTATGACAGAATTTTTTTTCGTTCGGCCCAAAATGTCACGGATGTGTCTTTTTTTGTAGTGATATCACGTTGTGGTTTTGGCGTAGGTAAGAGACGTTCTTGCTAGAAACATATAGCAGCCACGTAAAAACTTGCAACAACAATTAGAGGACGTCTAACTTGTTCTTGCAGCATATGCCGTGTGGTGTGATATGGCCAAAAGGATGTGATGAATGATATATGTGATGTATGAGATTGATCATGTTCTTGTAATAGGAATCACGACTTGCATGTCGATGAGTATGACAACCGGCAGGAGCCATAGGAGTTGTCTTAATTTATTTATGACCTGCGTGTCAACATAAACGTCATGTAATTACTTTACTTTATCGCTAACCGTTAGCCATAGTAGTAGAAGTAATAGTTGACGAGACAACTTCATGAAGACACGATGATGGAGATCATGGTGATGGAGGTCATGGTGTCATGTCGGTGACAATGATGATCATGGCGCCCCGAAGATGGAGATCAAAAGGAGCAAAATGATATTGGCCATATCATGTCACTATTTGATTGCATGTGATGTTTATCATGTTTTACATCTTATTTGCTTAGAACGACGGTAGCATAAATAAGATGATCCCTCGCAATAATTTCAAGAAAATATCCCCCCTAACTCTGCACCGTTGCTAAGGTCTGTTGTTCCGAAGCACCACGTGATGATCGGGTGTGATAGGTTCTAACGTTTGCATACAACGGGTGTAAGCCAGATTTACACACACAATACACTTAGGTTGACTTGATGAGCCTAGCATGTACAGACATGGCCTCGGAACACGGAAGACCGAAAGGTCGAACATGAGTCGTATAGAAGATACGATCAACATGAAGATGTTCACCGATGATGACTAGTCCGTCTCACGTGATGATCGGACACGGCCTAGTTGACTCGGATCATGTATCACTTAGATGACTAGAGGGATGTCTATCTGAGTGGGAGTTCATTAAATAATTTGATTAGATGAACTTAATTATCATGAACATAGTCTAAAATTCTTTGCAATATGTCTTGTAGATCAAATGGCCCACGCTAATGTTGCCCTCAACTTCAATGCATTCCTAGAGAAAACCAAGCCGAAAGAAGATGGCAGCAACTACACGGACTGGGTCCATAACCTGACCTCATAGCTGGCAGGAAAGCATATGTCCTTGATGCATCGTGCTACCTCTTGAGCACTGCGTTGGATTTCCCCGAAGAGGAGAGGATGATGCAGCAAAGTAGCATAAGTATTTCCCTCAGTTTTTGAGAACCAAGGTATCAATCCAGTAGGAGGCTACGCGCGAGTCCCTCGTACCTACACAAAAACAATAGCTCAACGCAACAAACGCGCTTAGGGGTTGTCAATCCCTTCACGGTCACTTGCGAAAGTGAGATCTGATAGAGATGATAAATAATATTTTTGGTGTTTTTGGTATAGAGATGCAAAGTAAAAATTAAAAGCAAAGTAAAAGCAAAGCAATAATAAAGTGATGGAGATTGATATGATGAGAAAGAGACCCGGGGGCCATAGGTTTCACTAGTGGCTTCTCTCAAGAGCATAAGTATTCTATGATGGGTGAACAAATTACTATTGAGTAATTGACAGAATTGAGCATAGTTATGAGAATATCTAGGTATGATCATGTATATATGCATCACGTCCGAGACAAGTAGACTGACTCCTGCCTGCATCTACTACTATTACTCCACTCATCGACCGCTATCCAGCATGCATCTAGAGTATTAAGTTAAAAACAGAGTAACACCTTAAGCAAGATGACATGATGTACAGGGATAGTTTCATGCAATATGATAAAAAAACCATCTTGTTATCCTCGATGGCAACGATACAATACATGCCTTGCTGCCCCTTCTGTCACTGGGAAAGGACACTGCAAGATCGAACCCAAAGCTAAGCACTTCTCCCATGGCAAGAAAAACCAATCTAGTAGGACAAACCAAATTGATAATTCGAAGAGACTTGCAAAGATAACCAATCATACATAAAAGAATTCAGAGAAGATTCAAATATTATTCATAGATAGACTTGATCATAAACCCACAATTCATCGGTCTCAACAAACACACCACAAAAAGAAGATTACATCGAATAGATCTCCACAAGAGAGGGGGAGAACATTGTATTGAGATTCAAAAAGAGAGAAGAAGCCATCGAGCTACTAACTATGGACCCGTAGGTCTGAAGTAAACTACTCACACTTCATCGGAGGGGCTTGGATGATGATGTAGAAGCCCTCCATGATCGATGCCCCCTCCGGCGGAGCTCCGAAACAGGCCCCAAGATGGGATCTCGTGGATACAGAAAGTTGCGGCGGTGGAATTAGGTTTTTGGCTCCGTCCCCGATCGTTTGGGGGTACGTGGATATATATATATATATATAGGAGGAAGAAGTACGTCGGTGGAGCTTCGAGGGGCCCATGAGGCAAGGGGGCGCGCCCTAGGGGGGCGCCCTCCACCCTCGTGGCCGCCTCGTGGCTTTCTTAACGGAGGGTCCAAGTCTCTTGGATCTTATCTGATGAGAAAATCACGTATTTGAAGGTTTCATTCCGTTTGGACTCTGTTTGATATTCTGTTTCTCCGAAACACCGGAATAGGCAAAAACAACAATTCTGGGCTGGGCCTTCGGTTAATAGGTTAGTCCCAAAAATAATATAGAAGTGGAAAATAAAGCCCAATATAGTCCAAAACAGTAGATAATATAGCATGGAGCAATCAAAAATTATAGATATGTTGGAGACGTATCAAGCATCCCCAAGCTTAATTCCTGCTCGTCCTCGAGTAGGTAAATGATAAAAACAGAATTTTTGATGCGGAGTGCTACTTGGCATAATTTTAATGTAATTCTTCTTAATTGTGGTATGAATATTCAGATTCGAAAGATTCAAGACAAAAGTTCATATTAACATAAAAATGATAATACTTCAAGCATACTAACTAAGCAATTATGTCTTCTCAAAATAACTTGGCCAAAGAAAGTTCATCCCTACAAAATCATATAGTTTAGTCATGTTTCATTTTCGTCACACAAGAATGCTCTCATCATGCACAACCCCGATGACAAGCCAAGCAGTTGTTTCATACTTTAGTAATCTCAAACCTATAAACTTTCACGCAATATATGAGCGCGAGCCATGGACATAGCACTATAGGTGGAATAAAATATAATGAGGGGGGGTATGTGGAGAAGACAAGAAAGGGAGAAAGTCTCACATCAACGAGGCTAATCAATGGGCTATGGAGATGCCCACCGATTGATGTTAATGCAAGGAGTAGGGATTGCCATGCAATGGATGCACTAGAGCTATAAATGTCTGAAAGCTCAACAAAAGAAACTAGTGGGTGTGCATCCAACTTGCTTGCTCATGAAGACCTAGGGCACTTGAGGAGGCCCATTGTTGGAATATAAAAGCCAAGTTCTATAATGAAAATTCCCACTAGTATATGAAAGTGATAACATGAGAGACTCTGTACTATGAAGATCATGGTGCTACTTTGAAGCACAAGTGTGGTAAAAGGATAGTAACATTGTCCCTTCTCTCTTTTTCTCTCATTTTTTGGGCCTTCTCTTTTTTATGGCCTTTTTTTATTTATTCCTCACTTGGGACAATGCTCTAATAATGATGATCATCACACTTCTATTTATTTACAACTCAATGATTACAACTCGATACTAGAACAAAGATGACTCTGTATGAATGCCTCTGGCGGTGTACCGGGATATGCAATGAACCAAGAGTGACATGTATGAAAGAATTATGAATGGTGGCTTCGCCACAAATACTATGTCAACTACATGATCATGCTAAGCAATATGACAATGATGAATGTGTCATGATGAACGGAATGATGGAAAGTTGCATGGCAATATATCTCGGAATGGCTATGGAAATGCCATAATAGGTAGGTATGGTGGCTGTTTTGAGGAAGATATAAGGAGGTTTATGTGTGAAAGAGCGTATCATATCACAGGGTTTGGATGCACCGGCGAAGTTTGCGCCAACTCTCAATGTGAGAAAGGGCAATGCACGGTACCGAAGAGGCTAGCAAGGATGGAAGGGTGAGAGTGCGTATAATCCATGGACTCAACATAAGACATAAAGAACTCACACACTTATTGCAAAAATCTACAAGCCATCAAAAACCTCGGCACTACATGCATGCTCCTAGGGGGATAGATTGGTAGGAAAAGACCATCGCTCGTCCCCGACCGCCAGTCATAAGGAAGACAATCAAATAACACCTCATGTTTCAAATTTGTTGCATAACATTTACCATACGTGCATGCTACGGGACTTGCAAACCTCAACACAAGTATTTCTCAATTTCACAACTACTCAACTAGCATGACTTTGATATTATTACCTCCATATCTCAAAACAATCATCAAGCATCAAACTTTTCTTAGTATTCAACACACTCATACGAAAGTTTTATTATTAATCTGGCATACCAAGCATATTAGGATTTTAAGAAAATTACCATGCTATTAAGACTCGCAAAATAATCGAAGTGAAGCATGAGAGATCATTAGTTTCTATAAAACAAATCCACCACCATGCTCTAAAAGATATAAGTGAAGCACTAGAGCAAAATTATATAGCTCAAAAGATATAAGTGAAGCATATAGAGTATTCTATCAAATTCCAAATCATGTATGGCTCTCTCAAAACGTGTGTACAGGAAGGATGATTGTGGTAGACTAACAAGCAAAGACTCAAATCATAAAAGACGCTCCAAGCAAAACACATATCATGTGGTGAATAAAAATATAGCTCCAAGTAAAGTTACCGATAGAAGTAGACGAAAGAGGGGATGCCTTCCGGGGCATCCCCAAGCTTTGGCTTTTAGGTGTCCTTAGATTATCTTGGGGGTGCCATTGGCATCCCCAAGCTTAGGCTCTTTCCACTCCTTGTTCCATAATCCATCAAATCTTTACCCAAAACTTGAAAACTTCATAACACAAAACTTAAAGTAGAAAATCTCGTGAGCTCCGTTAGCGAAAGAAAACAAAAGACCACTTCAAGGTACTGTAATGAACTCATTATTTATTTATATTGGTGTTAAACCTACTGTATTCCAACTTCTCTATGGATTATAAACTATTTTACTAGCCATAGATTCATCAAAATAAGCAAACAACACACGAAAACAGAATCTGTCAAAAACAGAACAGTCTGTAGTAATCTGTAGCTAGCGCAAGATCTGGAAACCCAAAAATTCTAAAATAAATTGCTGGACGCGAGGGATTTATCTATTAATCATCTGCAAAAATAATTAACTAAATATCACTTTCCAAATAAAAATTACAGCAGTTCTCGTGAGCACTAAAGTTTCTATTTTTTACAGCAAGTTCAACAAGACTTTCCCCAAGTCTTCCCAACGGTTCTACTTGGCACAAACATTAATTAAACACAAAAAACACAACCAAAACACAGTCTAAATAATTTATTTATTACTAAACAGGAACAAAAATCAAGGAATAAAAATAAAATTGGGTTGCCTCCCAACAAGCGCTATCGTTTAACGCCCCTAGCTAGGCATAACAAGCAAGAATAGATCTAGGTATTGCCATCTTTGGTAGGCAATCCATAAGTGGCTCTCATGGTAGATTCATATGGTAATTTTATTTTATTTCTAGGGAAGTGTTCCATGCCCTTTTTTAATGGAAATTGAAATCTAATATTCCCTTCCTTCATATCAATAATTGCACCAACCGTTCTAAGGAAAGGTCTACCGAGAATAATAGGGCAAGAAGGATTGCAATCTATGTCAAGAACGATAAAATCTATGGGCACATAATTCCTATTTGCAACAATAAGAACATCATGAATTCTTCCCATAGGTTTCTTAATACTGAAATCCACAAGATGCAAGTTTAGAGAGCAATCATCAAAATCACGGAAATCTTGCAAATCACACAAAGTTTTGGGAATAGTAGAGACACTAGCACCCAAATCACACAAAGCATAAAACTCATAATTTTTAATTTTAATTTTAATAGTAGGTTCCCACTCATCATAAAGTTTTCTAGGGATAGAAACTTTCAACTCAAGTTTTTCTTCATAAGATTGCATCAAGGCATCAACGATATGTTTAGTAAACACTTTATTATGACTATAAGCGTGAGGAGATTTTAGCACGGATTGCAACAAGGAAATACAATCAATTAAAGAGCAATTTTCATAATTAAATTCCTTGAAATCCATAATAGTGGGTTTAGCAGCATCTAGGCTTTTAATTTCTTCAATCCCACTTTTATCAAATTTAGCATCAAGATCAACAAATTCCGAATTCTTAGAACGCCTTCTAGGTAAAGGTGGATCATATTCAGTCCCATCATTATCAAGATTCATATTGCAAAACAAAGATTTAATAGGGGACACATCAATAACTTTTAGTTATTCATCATTATTTTCATAGGAACTAGAAGAACATGCTTTAATAAAGGCATCTTTCTTAGCACGCATCCTAGCGGTTCTTTCTTTGCACTCGTCAATGGAAATTCTCATGGCTTTGAGAGACTCATTGATATCATGCTTAGGTGGAATAGATCTAAATTTCAAAGAATCAAGATCAAGAGCAATTCTATCAACGTTCCTAGCCAAATCATCAATCTTAAGCAATTTTTCTTCAATCATAGCATTAAAATTCTTTTGCGAAGAAATAAATTCTTTAATATTAGATTAAAAATTAGAGGGCATCTTATTATAATTTCCATAAGAATTGTTGTAGGAATTACCATAATTATTAGAGGGATTACTAGGATAAGGCCTAGGATTGAAATTTCCTCTATACGTGTTGTTACCAAAATTGTTCCTACCAACAAAATTCACATCCATAGATTCACTATTATTCTCAATCGAAGTAGACATGGGCACATTATTAGGATCAGAATAAACACTCTTATTAGCAAATAATTTCATAAGTTCATCCATCTTTCCACTCAAAACATTAATTTCTTCTATCGCATGCACCTTTTTAGTAGATCTTTCAGTATGCCATTGAGAATAATTAACCATAATATTATCTAGGAGTTTAGTAGCTTATCCTAAAGTGATTTCCATAAAAGTGCCTCCCGCGGCCGAATCTAAAAGATTTCTAGAAGCAAAATTCAATCCGGCATAAATTTGTTGTATAATCATCCACAAATTCAAACCATGAGTAGGGCAATTACGTATCATTAATTTTGTTCTCTCCCAAGCTTGTGCAACATGTTCATCATCAAGTTGTTTAAAATTCATAATATCGTTTCTAAGAGAGATGATCTTAGCGGGAGGAAAATACTTAGATATAAAAGCATCTTTGCACTTGTTCCATGAATCAATACTATTTTTAGGCAAAGGTGAAAACCAAGCTTTAGCACGATCTCTAAGCGAAAAAGGAAATAGCTTCAATTTAACAATATCATTATCGACATCTTTCTTCTTCTGCATGTCACACAAATCAATGAAGCTATTAAGATGGGTAGCGTCATCTTCACTAGGAAAGCTGGAGAACGGATCTTTCATGACAAGATTCAACAAAGCAACATTAATTTCACAAGATTCAACATCAGTAAGAGGAGCAATCGGAGTGCTAATAAAATCATTCTTGTTGGTATTGGTGAAGTCACACAATTTAGTATTATCTTGAGCCATCGCGACAAACAAGCAATCCAACACATGAGCAAACAAAAAGCAAACGGGCAAAAGAGGCAAATAGAGAGAGAGAGGGAGGATAGAGAGAGAGAGGGCGAATAAAACGGCAAGGGTGAAGTGGGGGAGAGGAAAACGAGAGGCAAATGGCAAATAATGTAATGCGGGAGATAGGGATTGTGATGGGTACTTGGTATGTTGACTTTTGCGCAGACTCCCCGGCAACGTCGCCAGAAATTCTTCTTGCTACCTCTTGAGCACTGCGTTGGATTTCCCCAAAGAGGAGAGGATGATGCAGCAAAGTAGCGTAAGTATTTCCCTCAGTTTTTGAGAACCAAGGTATCAATCTAGTAGGAGGCTACCCGCGAGTCCCTCGTACCTACACAAAAACAATAGCTCAACGCAACCAACGTGCTTAGGGGTTGTCAATCCCTTCACGGTCACTTACGAAAGTGAGATCTGATAGAGATGATAAATAATATTTTTGGTATTTTTGGTATAGAGATGCAAAGTAAAAAGTAAAAGCAAAGTAAAAGCAAAGCAGTAATAAAGTGATGGAGATTGATATGATGAGAAAGAGACCCGGGGCCATAGGTTTCACTAGTGGCTTCTCTCAAGAGCATAAGTATTCTACGGTGGGTGAACAAATTACTGTTGAGCAATTGACAGAATTGAGCATAGTTATGAGAATATCTAGGTATGATCATGTATATAGGCATCACGTCTGAGACAAGTAGACCGACTCATGCCAGCATCTACCACTATTACTCCACTCATCGACTGCTATCTAGCATGCATCTAGAGTATTAAGTTAAAAACAGAGTAACGCCTTAAGCAAGATGACATGATGTAGAGGGATAGTTTCATGCAATATGATAAAAACCTCATCTTGTTATCCTCAATGGCAACGATACAATACGTGCCTTGCTGCCCCTTCTGTCACTGGGAAAGGACACCGCAAGATCGAACCCAAAGCTAAGCACTTCTCCCATGGCAAGAAAAATCAACCTAGTAGGCCAAACCAAACTGATAATTCGAAGAGACTTGCAAAGATAACCAATCATACAAAAAAGAATTCAGAGAAGATTCAAATATTATTCATAGATAGACTTGATCATAAACCCACAATTCATCGGTCTCAACAAACACACCGCAAAAAGAAGATTACATCGAATAGATCTCCACGAGAGAGGGGGAGAACATTGTATTGAGATCCAAAAAGAGAGAAGAAGCCATCTAGCTACTAACTATGGACCCATAGGTCTGAAGTAAACTACTCACACTTCATCAGAGGGGCTTGGATGATGATGTAGAAGCCCTCCGTGATCGATTCCCCCTCCGACGGAGCTCCGGAACAGGCCCCAAGAAGGGATCTCGTGGATACAGAAAGTTGCGGCGGTGGAATTAGGTTTTTGGCTCCGTCCCCGAACGTTTGGGGGTACGTGGATATATATAGGAGGAAGAAGTACGTCAGTGGAGCTTCGAGGGGCCCACGAGGCAGGGGGCGCGCCCTAGGGGGGGCGCCCTCCTCCCTCGTGGCTTTCTGGACGGAGGGTCCAAGTCTCCTGGATCTTATCTGATGAGAAAATCACGTTTCCGAAGGTTTCATTCCGTTTGGACTCCGTTTGATATTCTGTTTCTCCGAAACACTGAAATAGGCAAAAAACAACAATTTTGGGCTGGGCCTCCGGTTAATAGGTTAGTCCCAAAAATAATATAAAAGTGGAAAAATAAAGCCCAATATAGTCCAAAACAGTAGATAATATAGCATGGAGCAATCAAAAATTATAGATATGTTGGAGAAGTATCACACCGCTAGGTGAAGCACCTGTTTTCCCAACAGAACAAGACGTTATGAACACCTGGCAGACGCGCAGTGATGATTACTCCCTGGTTCAGTGCGGCATGCTTTACATCTTAGAACCGGGGCTCCAAAAGCGTTTTGAGCAACACAGAGCATATGAGATGTTCCAAGAGCTAAAAATGGTTTTCCAAGCTCATGCCCGGGTCGAGGGATATAAAGTCTCCGACAAGTTCTACAGTTGTAAGATGGACGAGAATAGTTCCGTCAGCGAGCACATACTCAAAATGTCCGGGTTGCACAACCGCTTGTCTCAGCTGGGAGTTAACCTCCCGGATGTTGCGGTCGTTGACAGAATCCTTCAGTTGCTCCCACCTAGCTACAAGAGCTTTATGATGAACTTCAATATGCAGGGGATGGAAAAGACCATTCCCGAGGTATATTCAATGCTGAAATCAGTGGAGGTGGAAATCAAAAAGGAACATCAAGTGTTGATGGTGAAAAAAACCAATAAGTTCAAGAAAAGCAAGGGTAAAAGAACTTCAAGAAGGACGGCAAGGGAGTTGCCGCGCCCGGTAAGTGCCAGGAAGAAGACAAAGAATGGACCCAAGCCTGAGACTGAGTGCTTTTATTGCAAGGGAAATGGTCATTGGAAGCGGAACTACCCCAAGTACTTAGTGGATAAGAAGGCCGACAATGTCAAAGGTACATGTGATATACATGTTATTGATGTGTACCTAACCAGCGCTCGTAGTACCTCCTGGGTATTTGATACCGGTGCGGTTGCTCATATTTGTAACTCAAAATAGGAGCTACAGAATAAACGGAGACTGGCGAAGGACGAGGTGACGATGCGCGTCGGGAATGGTTCCAAGGTCGATGTGATCGCCGTCGGCACGCTACCTCTACATTTACCTACGGGATTAGTTTTAAACCTCAATAATTGTTATTTAGTACCAGCTTTGAGCATGAACATTGTATATGGATCTCGTTTAATGCGAGATGGCTACTCATTTAAATCTGAGAATAATGGTTGTTCTATTTATATGAGAGACATGTTTTATGGTCATGCCCCGCTGGTCAATGGTTTATTCTTATTTAATCCCGAATGTGATGTTACACATATTCATAGTGTGAATGCCAAAAGATGTAAGGATGATAATGATAGTCCCACATACTTGTGGCACTGCCCCCTTGGTCACATTGGTGTCAAACGCATGAAGAAACTCCATGCAGATGGACTTTTGGAGTCTCTTGATTATGAATCATTTGACACGTGCGAACCATGCCTCATGGGCAAAATGACCAAGACTCCGTTCTCCGGAACAATGGAGCGAGCAATCAACTTATTGGAAATCATACATACTGATGTGTGTGGTCAAATGAGTGTTGAGGCTCGCGGAGGCTATCATTATGTTCTCACCCTCACTGATGACTTGAGTAGATATGGGTATGTCTACTTAATGAAACACAAGTTTGAGACCTTTGAAAAGTTCAAAGAATTTCAGAGTGAGGTTGAGAATCAACATGACAGGAAAATCAAGTTCTTACGATCAAATCATGGGGGAGAATATTTGAGTCACGAATTTGGCATGCACTTAAGGAAATGCGGAATTGTTTCACAACTCATGCTGCCTGGAACACCTCAGCGTAATGGTGTGTCCGAACGTCGTAATCGCACTCTATTGGATATGGTACGATCTATGATGTCTCTTACCGATCTACCGCTGTCATTTTGGGTTTATGCTATAGAGACTGCTGCATTCACTTTAAATAGGGCTCCATCGAAATCCGTTGAGACAACATCGTATGAATTGTGGTTTGGTAAGAAACCTAAGCCGTCGTTTCTGAAAGTTTGGGGATGTGATGCTTATGTCAAGAAACTTCAACCTGAAAAGCTCGAACCCAAATCAGAAAAATGCGTCTTCATAGGATACCCAAAGGAAACTATTGGGTATACCTTCTACCTTAGATCCAAAGGCAAGATGTTTGTTGCCAAGAATGGATCCTTTCTAGAGAAATAGTTTCTCTCGAAATAAGTAAGTGGGAGGAAAGTAGAACTTGATGAAGTATTGCCTCTTGAACCGGAGAGTGGCGCAGCTCAAGAAAATGTTTCTGAGGTGCCTGCACCGACTAGAGAGGAAGTTAATGATGATGATCATGAAACTTCAGATCAAGTTGCTACTGAACTTCGTAGGTCCACAAGGACACGTTCCGCACCAGAGTGGTACGGCAACCCTGTCCTGGAAATCATGTTGTTAGACAATGGTGAACCTTCGAACTATGAAGAAGCAATGGCGGGCCCAGATTCCGACAAATGGCTGGAAGCCATGAAATCCGAGATAGGATCCATGTATGAAAACAAAGTATGGACTTTGACTGACTTGCCCGATGATCGGCGAGCCATAGAAAATAAATGGATCTTTAAGAAGAAGACAGACGCGGATGGTAATGTGACCATTTATAAGGCTTGGCTTGTCGCTAAAGGTTATCGACAAGTTCAAGGGGTTGACTACGATGAGACTTTCTCACCCGTAGCGAAGCTTAAGTCCGTCTGAATCATGTTAGCAATTGCCGCATTCTATGATTTTGAGATATGGCAAATGGATGTCAAAACGCCATTCCTTAATGGTTTCCTTAAGGAAGAATTGTATATGATGCAGCCAGAAGGTTTTGTCGATCCTAAGAATGCTGACAAGGTGTGCAAGCTCCAACGCTCAATCTATGGGCTGGTGAAAGCATCTCGAAGTTGGAACATTCGATTTGATGAGATGATCAAAGCGTTTGGGTTTACGCAGACTTTTGGAGAAGCCTGTGTTTACAAGAAAGTGAGTGGGAGCTCTGTAGCATTTCTCATATTATATGTGGATGACATACTATTGATGGGAAATGATATAGAATTCTTGGAAAGCATAAAGGCCTACTTGAACAAGTGTTTTTCAATGAAGGATCTTGGAGAAGCTGCTTATATATTAGGCATCAAGATCTATAGAGATAGATTGAGACGCCTGATTGGTCTTTCTCAAAGTACGTACCTTGACAAGATATTGAAGAAGTTCAATATGGATCAGTCCAAGAAGGGGTTCTTGCCTGTATTGCAAGGTATGAGATTGAGCACGGCTCAATGCCCGACCACGGCAAAAGATAGAGAAAAGATGAGTGTCATCCCCTATGCCTCGGCCATAGGGTCTATTATGTATGCCATGTTGTGTACCAGACCTGATGTAAACCTTTCCGTAAGTTTGGTAGGAAGGTACCAAAGTAATCCCGGCATGGAACACTGGACAGCGGTCAAGAATATCCTGAAGTACCTGAAAAGGACTAAGTATATGTTTCTCGTTTATAAAGGTGAGGAAGAGCTCATCGTAAAGGGTTACGTCGATGCTAGCTTCGACACAGATCTGGATGACTCCAAGTCACAAACCGGATACGTGTATATTTTGAATGGTGGGGCAGTTAGCTGGTGTAGTTGCAAGCAAAGAGTCGTGGCGGGATCTACATGTGAAGCGGAGTACATGGCAGCCTCGGAGGCAGCACAAGAAGCAATCTGGATGAAGGAGTTCATTACCGACCTAGGAGAATGCGTCGGGCCCGATGACTCTCTTCTGTGACAACACTGGAGCTATAGCCCTTGCCAAGGAGCCCAGGTTTCACAGGAAGACCAGGCATATCAAGCGTCGCTTCAACTCCATTCGTGAAAATGCTCAAAATGGAGACATAGATATTTGTAAAGTGCATACGGACCTGAATGTCGCAGATCCGTTGACTAAACCTCTTCCTCGAGCAAAACATGATCAACACCAGAACTCTATGGGTGTTCGATTCATCACAATGTAACTAGATTATTGACTCTAGTGCAAGTGGGAGACTGTTGAAATTATGCCCTAGAGGCAATAATAAAATGGTCATTATTATATTTCCTTGTTCATGATAATTGTCCATTGTTCATGCTATAATTGTATTATCCAGAAATCATGATACATGTGTGAATACATAGACCACAACATGTCCCTAGTGAGCCTCTAGTTGACTAGCTCGTTGATCAACAGATGGTCATGGTTTCCTGACTATGGACATTGGATGTCATTGATAACGGGATCACATCATTAAGGGAAAGATGTGATGGACAAGACCCAATCCTAAGCATAGCACAAGATTGTGTAGTTCGTCTGCTAGAGCTTTTCTAATGTCAAGTATCTTTTCCTTAGACCATGAGATTGTGCAACTCCCGGATACTGTAGGAATACTTTGGGTGTGCCAAACGTCACAACGTAACTGGGTGGCTATAAAGGTGCACTACGGGTATCTCCGAAAGTGTCTGTTGGGTTGGCACGAATCGAGACTGGGATTTGTCACTCCGTATGACGGAGAGGTATCTCTGGGCCCACTCGGTAAGACATCATCGTAATGAGCTCAATGTGACTAAAGGGATGGCCACGGGATGATGTGTTACGAAACGAGTAAAGTGACTTGCCGGTAACGAGATTGAACGAGGTATTGGGATACCAACGATTGAATCTCGGGCAAGTAACGTACCGATTGACAAAGGGAATCGTATACGGGATTGCTTGAATCCTCGACATCGTGGTTCATCCGATGAGATCATCATGGAACATGTGGGAGCCAACATGGGTATCCAGATCCCGCTGTTGGTTATTGGCCGGAGAGTTGTCTTGGTCATGTTTGCATGGTTCCCGAACCCGTAGGGTCTATACACTTAAGGTTCAATGACGCTAGGGTTATTAGGAAGATTTGTATGTGATTACCGAATGTTGTTCAGTGTCCCAGATGAAATCCCGGACGCCACGAGGAGTTCCGGAATAGTCCGGAGGTGAAGATTTATATATGGGAAGTCATCCTACGGTCACCGGAAATATTCGAGGGTATGCCGGTATTGTACCGGGACCACGAGAGGGGTTCCGGGGGTCCAGCGGGAGGGTCCACCTGCCCCGGAGGGCCTTATGGGTTGTAGGTGGAAGGGAACCAGCCCCTAGTGGGCTGGGCACCATCCCACCCTAGGGCCCATGCTCCTAGGGTTTGGGGGGAACCCTAAAGGGGGGGCTCCACCCTTGCTTGAGGGGCAAGCCCCCTCCCCCTTGGCCGCCGCCCCCCTCTAGATCTCATCTAGAGGGGCTGGCCCCCTTCCCCTTGTCCCTATAAATAGAGGGGCGAGGGGAGGGCTGCAGCACCACATCCAAGGCGCAGCCCCTCCCCTCCCCAACACCTCTCCTCCTCCGCGTGAGCTTGGCAAAGCCCTGCCGGAGAATTGCCACTCCATCACCACCACGCCGTCGTGCTGCTGTTGGAGCCTTCTTCCTCAACCTCTCCCTCCTCCTTGCTGGATCAAGGCGCGGGAGACATCACTGGGCTGCACGTGTGTTGAACGCGGAGGCGCCGTTGTTCGGTGCTTAGATCGGATTCGGCCGCGTTCTGAATCGCTACGTGTACGACTCCTCCAACCGCGTTCTTGCAACGCTTCCGACTCACGATCTTCAAGGGTATGAAGATGCACTCCCTTGTCTCTCGTTGCTAGTTACTCCATAGATTGATCTTGGTGATGCGTAGAATTTTTTTAATTTCTGCAACGAACTCCAATAGGTCCTGCATAGAAGGAGCGTGAATGGCCTTTGCCCGTGTGAAGATGCACTGGGCGAAGATGAAGGCCGAAAAGGTGGCAGTTGAGGGCCCGCCCGAAAGCAAGGACCATCGCACACCGGAGCGCTATTTTGAGGACGTACTAAAAGGTTCCCGCCTTGTAGAAGGCCAATGCTCGAAGGATGTAGTGTTCGAGTGAACGAGTCCGAACTATTCGGGAGTTTGTATTATGAACTAAGGCTTTTGTAATATATTCATGCCTTTATGAAGGGTTTTATCCTCCTGTGCGGCCGTTTTTATATCTGAGAGTTCCCAGTCGTCGGCTTCAATCCCCATGTAGATACTATTGGGGTGTTCGGAATTGCGCATGACTACACTTATCCCAACGTCTTTGTCCATGAAGGAGGTGTCAGCACGGTGGACCAAGCAATTGGACTATGCGGTTTTATTGCTCTCACTTAGCCATAGGAGTTTGACGATGGGTATACAAAGTAGTCCCTGGTGTGTACGCGACTATCCCAATGCGGATGCGTTGCATATGTGACCGGAAAACAGTCCTTCGTGTAATACGGAAAAAATCGCTAAAGATTTTAATAGGTCACCGGGTGGCTGACCAGCTCTCGCCGCATCATGACAGTCAGTTTTCGACTTTCTCTACTGAGGTGCTTAACCGAACGAACCAGAAACATAATCGCAGTAGTCCTCCCTTTACTACCCTAGCCGATTAGACAGAACGTAAGGTAGAAACAGGAGTACGGCAACCCAACTATTGACCAAAGACATGATTCGGGGCCGATGCATATAGTCCCAAGCTTGGGACGCCGATTTGTGCTATAAAGCTATTCAGACTTTTTGTTTGGCAACACATGTGTTACCATATGGAGCCCCTGGCAATTTGTGCCGAGGTGTGTGCATGAGATAACTAAAGAGACAGAATAAAGTCTATAAGTAAAGACGATACCGAAGAAGAATTTGGTTTACTGGAATCTGGTTGATACGTCAAAACGTAATCTTATAGAGGGTACCATAATCACCAAGGTCATTTTACATGCCGGGGGTCTAAGGTAATGGAAAAAGCTATATACAGGTTCTTGAGTGAAGTTGTGGTCTACGAAGTCCGTTGCACCTTCCTGCGCATGTCTGCATCGTTTTCGCCTGAGTAAGAAAAGATTCCTTGAGAGGAATGGTTTTCAACTATTTGTATGAAACCAGGCTCGGAGGGAGTCCTTATGAGTCCGTAGGATGAGCAGGTTTTGATGCACCTGTGGTAAAAGATAAAAAATAATTAAAGAAAAGGGGAAGGCCGTATAGGGTCAAGCCATACTATAGGCATGTTCATATTGTGCCTCCGCTAATGCCCAAGGTACTTTGAGTGCATAATTATGCACGCGTGGTACGGCTTTTGCAGATATACATGGCGATCGACGGAGGCAAATCTGCTAATCCAGCTCTGGAATTGTCGAGCTGTTAGCATGCGGAATTGGTCGGCCTTGTGTAATAGAGTCCGGCGGCTTAATAGCCGATGAGGTGTGCGGCTTGACAGGGCCACTTTGTACTTTGGCCGCAATGGCCGCGGTATGCTCCTCAGTACGGAGGGATCGTTCCGTGTTTTTGTTGATTGTAATAATGCCACGTGGACCGGGCATCTTAAGCTTTAGATAGGCGTAGTGCGGGACCGCGTTAAAGCGGGCGAAAGCGGTTCGTCCGAGCAGTGCGTGACAGCCACTGTGGAACGAGATGATATCAAAGGTCAAGTCTTCACTTCGGAAGTTGTCCGGCGAACCGAAGATGACTTCCAGCGTGATTGAGCCCGTGCAGCGGGCCTCTACACCAGGTATTACTCCTTTAAAGGTAGTTTTAGTGGGCTTGATTCTTGACGGATCGATGCCCATTTTGCGTACAATGTCTTGATAAAGTAGATTGGGACTATTGCCGCTGTCCATGAGGATTCGCGTGAGATGGAATCCATCGATGATTGGATCGAGGACCAGAGCTGCCGAACCTCCATGACGGATATTGGTTGGGTGGTCCTTTCGATCGAAGGTGATCTGGCAAGCCGACCATGGGTTGAATTTTGGGGCGACCGACTCTATGGCGTAGACGTCCCGTAATGCACGCTTGCGCTCCCTCTTAGGGATATGTGTGATATAATATATATATATATATATATATAATATATATATATATATATATATATATATATATATATATATATATCATATTCACTGTTTTTACCTCGGGGGGAAATTGCTTCTATCCCCCCGTGTTCGGTTGACGAGGCTCTTGGTCATCATCGTCGCCGGGCGACCCTTTCCCCTTGTGTTCGGCGTTGATTTTTGATATGTCTCCAACGTATCTATAATTTTTGATTGTTCCATGTTATTATATTATCTGTTTTGGATGTTTAATGGGCTTTATTATGCACTTTTATATTATTTTTGGCACTAACCTATTAACCGAAGGCCCAGTGCAAATTGTTGTTTTTTGCCTATTTCAGTGTTCCGTAGAAAAGGAATATCAAACGGAATCCAAACGGAATGAAACCTTCGCGAGGATCTTTCTTGGAACAAACGTCACCCAGGAGACTTGGAATACAAGTATGGAAGTCCGCGAAGCTTCCACGAGGCAGGAGGCGCGCCCAGGGGGTAGGCGTGCCCCCACCCTCGTGGGGCCCACGGAGATCCACCGACCTACTTCTTTCGCCTATATATACTCTTATACCCTGAAAACATCCAGGGGAGCCACAAAACCACTTTTCCATCGCCGCAACCTTCTGTACCCGTGAGATCCCATCTTGGGGCCTTTTCCAGCGATCTGTCGGAGGGGGATTCGATCAAGGAGGGCTTCTACATCAACACCATAGCCTCTCCGATGATGTGTGAGTAGTTTACCACAGACCTTCGGGTCCATAGTTATTAGCTAGATGGCTTCTTCTCTCTCTTTGGTTCTCAATACAAAGTTCTCCTCGATGTTCTTGGAGATCTATTCGATGTAATACTTTTTGCAGTGTGTTTGCCGAGATCTGATGAATCGTGGGTTTATGATCAAGACTATCTATGAACAATATTTGATTCTTCTCTGAATTCTTATATGCATGATTTGATATCTTTGCAAGTCTCTTCGAATTATCAGTTTAGTTTGGCCTACTAGATTGATCTTTCTTACAATGGGAGAAGTGCTTAGCTTTGGGTTCAATCTTGCGGTGTCCTTTCCCAGTGACAGCAGAGGCAACAAGGCACATATTGTATTGTTGCCATCGAGGATAAAAAGATGGTGTTTATATCATATTGCTTGAGTTTATCCCTCTACATCATGTCATCTTGCCTAATTTGTTACTCTGTTCTTATGAACTTAATACTCTAGATGCATGCTAGATAGCGGTCGATGTGTGGAATAATAGTAGTAGATGCAGAATAGTTTCGGTCTACTTGACACAGACGTGATGCCTATGTTCATGATCATGCCTAGATATTCTCATAACTATGCGCTTTTCTATTAATTGCTCGACAGTAATTTGTTCACCCACCATAATATATGCTATCATGAGAGAAACCACTAGTGAAACCTATGGCCCCCGGGTCTACTTTACATCTTATAAGTTTCCGATCTATAATTCTAGTTTACTATTTTGCAATCTTTATTTTCCAATATATACAACAAAATAACCAAAAATATTTATCTTATTATCTTTATCATATCTCACTTTTGCAAGTGGCCGTAAAGGGATTGACAACCCCTTTGTCGCGTTGGTTGCAAGGTTCTTGATTGTTTGTGCATGCACTAGGCGACTTGCGTGTAGTCTCCTACTGGATTGATACCTTGATTCTCAAAAACTGAGGGAAATACTTACGCTACTTTGCTGCATCACCCTTTACTCTTCAAGGGAAAACCAACGCATGCTCAAGAGGTAGCAAGAAGGATTTCTGGCGCCGTTTTCGGGGAGATCTACGCTCAAGTCAAGACATACCAAGTACCCATCACAAACTCTCATCCCTCGCATTACATTATTTGCCATTTGCCTCTCGTTTTCATCTTCCCCACTTCACTTTTCCATTTTATTCGCCCTTTTTCGTTCGCCTCTTTTCGCTTGCTTCTTGTTTGCTTGTGTGTTTGATTGATTGTTTGTCACGATGGCTCAAGATAATACTAAATTATGTCACTTTTCCAATACCAACAACAATGATTTTATTAGCACTCCGATTGCTCCTATTACCGATGCTGATCTAAAAGTGATTGATGTGTCTCCTATTAAATCTTTGTTTTCCATTATGAATCTTAATTAAGATGGGACTTGAGATGAGTCAACTTTAGTTAAAAGTCGTCCCAATGATTCAGAGTTTTTAGATCTTGATGCTAAAATTAATAAAAGTGGGATTGAAGAGGTCAAAACTTTACATAGCAATGAACCCACTATTTTCGATTTCCAGGAATTTAATTATGATAATTGCTCTATGATAGATTGTATTTCCTTGTTACAATCCGTGCTAAATTCTCCTCATGCTTATGATCAAAATAAAGCTTTTACCAAACACATCGTTGATGCTTTAATGCAATCTCATAAAGAAAAGCTTGAACTAGAAGTTTCTATCCCTAGAAAACTTTATGATGAGTGGGAACCTACTATTAAAATTAAGATTAAAGATTATGAATGCTATGTTTTATGTGATTTGGGTGCTAGTGTTTCCACGATGCCAAAAACTTTGTGTGATGTGCTAGGTTTTCGTGAATTTGATGATTGTTCTTTAAATTTGCACCTTGTGGATTCCACCATTAAGAAACATATGGGAAGAATTAATGATGTTCTTATTGTTGCAAATAGGAATTATGTGCCCATAGATTTCATTGTTCTTGATATAGATTGCAATCGTACATGTCTTATTATTCTTGGTAGACCTTTCCTTAGAACGATTGGTGCAATTATTGACATGAAAGAAGGAAATATTAGATTCCAATTTCCATTAAGGAAAGGCATGGAACACTTTCCTAGAAAAGAAAATTAAATTACCTTATGAATCTATTATGAGATCCACAAATGGATTGCATACCAAAGATGATAATACTTAGATCTATTCTTGCTTTTATGCCTAGCTAGGGGCCTTAAACGATAGCGCTTGTTGGGAGGCAACCAATTTTATTTTTGTTCCTTGCTTTTTGTTCCTGTTTAGTAATAAATAAATCATCTATCCTCTGTTATGATTGTGTTTTTATGTTTTAATTAGTGTGTGTGCCAAGTAAAGCCTTTAGGATCTTCTTGGGTGATTGTTGTTTGATCTTGCTGAAAACAAATAGAAAGTATGCGCTCAAGAGAATAATTTTCATTTTTTTACCAGAGAGCGATAAAATACCAATTCCAACTGCAGTAGATGAATATAAAAATTATTTAGGTCATCCTAATTTTGCAGAATTTTTGGAGTTACAAAAGTATTCGAAACCTCCAGATTGCTACAGAATGTTCTGTTTTTGACAGATTTTATTTTTCGTGTGTTGTTTGCTTATTTTGATGAATCTATGGCTAGTATCGGGGGGTATGAACCATAGAGAAGTTGGAATACAGTAGGTTTAACACCAATATAAATAAAGAATGAGTTCATTACAGTACCTTAAAGTGGTGGTTTGTTTTCTTATACTAACGGAGCTCATAAGATTTTCTGTTGAGTTTTGTGTTGTGAAGTTTTCAAATTTTTGGGCAAAGATTTGATGGATTTTCGAACAAGGAGTGGCAAGAGACTAAGGTTGGGGATTCCCAAGGAACCCCAAGGTAAAATTTAAGGACAACCAAAAGCCTAAGCTTGGGGATTCCCCAGAAGGCATCCCCTCTTTCGTCTTCGTCTATCGGTAACTTTACTTGAGGCTATATTTTTATTCACCACATGATATGTGTTTTGCTTGGAGCATCTTATATTATTTGAGTCTTTTCTTTTTATTTTATCACAATCATCCTTGCTGTACACACCTTTGGGAGAGACACACATGAATCGGAATTTATTAGAATGCTCTATTTGCTTCACTTATATCTTTTGAGCTATATAATTTTGCTCTAGTGCTTCACTTATATCTTTTTAGAGCACGGTGGTGGTTTTATTTTACAGAAATTATTGATCTCTCATGATTCACTTATATTATTTTGAGAGTCTCTTAGAACAACATGGTAATTTGCTTTGGCCATAATAAAAACTTTCATATAAAGTGTATTGAATAGTTTAATACTTGATAATTGGTTTGAGATATAAAGTAGGTAATATTAGAGTCATGCTAGTTGAGTAATTGTGAAATTCATGAATACTTGTGTTGAGGTTGGCAAGTCCCGTCGCATGCACGTATGGTAACCGTTGTGTGACAAATTTGAAGCATGATGTGTTCTTTGATTGCTTTCCTTATGAGTGGCGGTCAGGGACGAGCGATGTCCTTTTCCTACCAATCTATCCCCCTAGGAGCATGCGTGTAGTGCTTTGGGTTTGATGAGTTGTAGATTTTTGCAATAAGTATATGATTTCTTTATGACTAATGTTAAGTCCATGGATTATATGCACTCTCACCCTTCCATCATTGCTAGCCTCTTTGGTACAGTGCATTGCCCTTTCTCACCTCGAGAGTTGGTGCAAACTTCGCTCGTGCATCCAAACCCCGTGATATGATACACTCTATCACACATAAGCCTACTTATATCTTCCTCAAAACAACCACCATACCTACCTATTATGGCATTTCCATAGCCATTCCGAGATATATTGCCATGCAACTTTCCACCGTTCTGTTTATTATGACACACTTCATCATTGTCATATTGCCTTGCATGATCATGTAGTTGACATCGTATTTGTGGCAAGGCCACAATTCATTTTTCATACATGTCACTCTTGAATCATTGCATATCCCAGTACACCGCCGAAGGCATTCACATAGAGTCATATTTTGTTCTAAGTATCGAGTTGTAATTCTTGAGTTGTAAGTAAATAAAAGTGTGATGATCTTCATTATTAGAGCATTGTCCCATGTGAGGAAAGGATGATGGAGACTATGATTCCCCCATAAGTCGGGATGAGATTTTGGACGAAAAAAGGGGCCAAAGAAGCCCACCAAAAAATATGAATGAGAGAAAAAGAGAGAAGGGACAATGTTACTATCCTTTTCCACACTTGTGCTTCAAAGTAGCACCATGTTCTTCATGATAGAGAGTCTCCTATTTTGTCACTTTCATACACTAGTGGGAATTTTTCATTATAGAACTTGGCTAGTATATTCCAATGATGGGCTTCCTCAAAATGCCCTAGGTCGTCGTGAGCAAGCGAGTTGGATGCACACCCACTTAGTTTCTTTTGTTGAGCTTTCATACATTTATAGCTCTAGTGCATCCGTTGCATGGCAATCCCTTGATGGGCATCTCCATAGCCTGTTGATTAGCCATGTCGATGTGAGACTTTCTCCTTTTTTGTCTTCTCCACACAACCTCCATCATAATATTCTATTCCACCCATAGTGCTATCTCCATGGCTCGCGCTCATATATTGCGTGAAAGTTGAAAAAGTTTGAGAATACTAAAGTATGAAACAATTGCTTGGCTTGTCATCGAGGTTGTGCATGATTGGAGCATTTTGTTTGATGAAAATGAAGCATGGCCAAACTATATGATTTTGTAGGGATGAGCTTTCTTTGGCTATGTTATTTTGAGAAGACATAATTGCTTGGTTAGTATGCTTGAAGTATTATTGTTTTTATGTCAATATTAAACTTTGCCTTGAATCTTTCAGATATGAACATTCATGCCACAATAAAGAAAGTTACACTGAAAATTATGTTAGGTAGCATTCCACATCAAAAAATTTGTTTTTATCATTTACCTACTCGAGGACGAGCAGGAATTAAGCTTGGGGATGCTTGGTACGTCTCCAACGTATCTATAATTTTTTATTGTTCCATGCTATTATATTATCCGTTTTGGATGCTTAATGGGCTTTATTATGCACTTTCATATTATTTTTTGGACTAACCTATTAACCGAAGGCCGAGTGCAAATTACTGTTTTTTTTGCCTATTTCAGTGTTTCGCAGAAAAGGAATATCAAATGGAATCCAAACGGAATGAAACCTTCACGAGGATCTTTCTTGGAACAAACGTCACCCATGAGACTTGGAGTACAAGTCTGGAAGTCCGTGAAGCTTCCACGAGCCAGGGGCGCGCCCCCACCCTCGTGGGCCCCATAGAGCTCCACTGACCTACTTCTTTCGCCTATATATATACTCTTATACCCTGAAAACATCTAGGGGAGCCACAAAACCACTTTTCCACCGCCGCAACCTTCTGTACCCGTGAGATCCCATCTTGGGGCCTTTTCCGATGATCTGCTGGAGGGGTATTTGATCACGGAGGGCTTCTACATCAACACCATAGCCTCTCCGATGATGTGTGAGTAGTTTACCATAGATCTTCAGGTCCATAGTTATTAGCTAGATGGCTTCTTCTCTCTCTTTGGTTCTCAATACAAAGTTCTCCTCGATGTTCTTGCAGATCTATTCGATGTAATACTTTTTGCGGTGTGTTTGCCGAGATCCGATGAATTGTGGGTTTATGATCAAGACTATCTATGAACAATATTTGATTCTTCTCTGAATTCTTATATGCATGATTTGATATCTTTGCAAGTCTCTTCGAATTATCGGTTTAGTTTGGCCTACTAGATTGATATTTCTTGCAATGGGAGAAGTGCTTAGCTTTGGGTTCAATCTTAGGGTGTCCTTTCGTAGTGACAGTAGGGGTAGCAAGGCACGTATTGTATTGTTGCCAACGAGGATAAAAATATGGGGTTTATATCATATTGCTTGAGTTTATCCCTCTACATCATATCGTCTTGCCTAATGCGTTACTCTGTTCTTATGAACTTAATACTCTAGATGCATGCTGGATAGCGGTCGATGTGTGGAGTAATAGTAGTAGATGCAGAATCGTTTTGGTCTACTTGACACGGACGTGATGCCTATGTTCATGATCATGCCTAGATATTCTCATAACTATGCATTTTCTATCAATTGCTTGATAGTAATTTGTTCACCCACCGTAATATATGCTATCATGAGAGAAGCCACTAGTGAAACCTATGGCCCCCGGGTCTACTTTACATCTTATATGTTTCCGATCTATAATTCTAGTTTACTATTTTGCAATCTTTATACAATCTATACAAGAAAAATACCAAAAATATTTATCTTATTATCTTTATCAGATCTCACTTTTGCAAGTGGACGTGAAGGGTTTGACAACCCATTTATCGCATTGGTTGCAAGGTTCTTGATTGTTTGTGCAGGTACTAGGCGACTTGCGTGTAGTTTCCTACTGGATTGATACCTTGGTTCTCAAAAGCTGAGGGAAATACTTACGCTACTTTGCTGCATCACCCTGCTACTTTGCTACATCACCCTTTCCTCTTCAAGGGAAAACCAATGCATGCTCAAGAGGTAGCAATTTTGCCAGCCTGTTTAAAGACCCAACACTTTCTGTTGGTGTGATTGGCGGGTTTACCGGGGGTGCCATGAATCTGGCAAGGCCGATCAAGTATTCGGTCTAAACTGGATGGGCCATCTCTGTTTGCCTTGAATGGCTTCTTCCGTTGACCGGGTTTGGAGCCACTGAATCCGGCTTTGACAGTCGTGTCTTGGGTCCCTTCGTTATTGTTTCGACGCTTGTGCTTGTTGTGTCGTGGCTTGCCGTTGCCTTCCCTGGGTTCGGAGGTGCCAGGTTCGCTGGTGCTATTGCTTCTACGAGCAAGCCAGCTATCCTCTCCCGTGCAAAAGCGGGTCATAAGTGCGGTAAGGGCTGCCATGGACTTCGGCTTTTCTTGGCCGAGGTGTCGGGTGATCCACTCATCTCGGATGCTATGTTTGAAGGCCGCGAGGGCTTCGGCGTTCGGACAATCCACAATCTGGTTCTTTTTGATTAAGAACCTGGTCCAGAGCTGCCGGGCTGATTCTACGGGTTGCTAGATTATGTGACTAAGATCATCGACGTTTGGGGGCCGAACATAGGTACCCCGGAAGTTGTATCTGAATGCGTCCTCCAAGTCTTCCTAGCTACCAATAGAGTTTTCTGGTAGGCTGTTCATCTAGTGCCGTGCTAGCCCCTTGAGTTTTAGGGGGAGGTACTTGATGGCATGTAGATCATCACTGCGTGCCATGTGAATGTGGAGAAGAAAATCTTCAATACATACTGCAGGATCTGTTGTGCCATCGTATGATTTGATGTTCACGGTTTAAACCCTTCTGGGAACTGGTGCTCCATTACCTCATTGGTGAAGCATAGGGGGTGTGCAGCGCCTCTGTATCGGGCAATGTCATGGCGCAGTTCGGATGAAGTCCGTATGCGGTTTTCGACCTTGTTGGGGTTGTGTTTGTCGCACCAGGCCTGATGGCCATCTTCTTGTGCTTGGGCATGCCCCCTTGATTCATAGATTGACTTGGTCTGGCCGGCTCTATTGTCTAGGTCCTAACGCAGGTCATATGTGTATCCCTGACCTGTTGTTTCTCTGCTTTTACGGTGAGGTGGCGCGGGCTGCTGTTCGGCTTGAGTTGTCGTTCTGTCCTGGCCATGTGGTGGTCGGTCAGGTCCGTCAGTCGTGTTATGCACGGGTGGTATGGGCTCCAACGCCTCATCGTCGAATTGGGGTAGCGGTTTACGCTTCGGGTAACTCTTTGTTGGGCGTTCGAGGCCGTATTCTTTGGCTACGAGGACATTAGTCCATCTTTCTTTGAGCAGGTCTTGGTCAGCTTGAAGCTGATGCTGCTTTTTCTTTAGGCTTCTTGTAGTGGTTTATTAGCCGATGCTTAAAGCGCTCTTGTTCGAGGGGTTCCTTGATACGTCTCCAACGTATCTATAATTTTTGATTGCTCTTTGCTATATTATCTACTGTTTTGGACATTATTGGGCTTTATTTTCCACTTTTATATTTTTTTGGGACTAACCTATTAACCGGAGGCCCAGCCCAGAATTGTTGTTTTAGGGTTTCGAAGAAAAGGAATATCAAACGGAGTCCAAACAGAATGAAACCTTCGGGAACGTGATTTTCTCAATGAACAAGACCCGGGAGACTTGGACCCTACGTCAAGACACAAAAGAGGAGGCCACGAGATAGGAGGGCGCGCCTACCCCCCCAGGCGCGCCCTCCACCCTTGTGGGCCCCTTGTTGCTCCACCGACGTACTCCTTCCTCCTATATATACCTACGTACCCCCAAACGATCAGATACGGAGCCAAAAAACCTAATTCCACCGCCGCAACTTTCTGTATCCACGAGATCCCATCTTGGGGCCTGTTCCGAAGCTCCGACGGAGGGGGCATCGATCATGGAGGGCTTCTACATCAACACCATAGCCCCTCCGATGAAGTGTGAGTAGTTCACCTCAGACCTACGGGTCCATAGTTATTTGCTAGATGGCTTCTTCTCTCTTTTTGGATCACAATACAATGTTCTCCCCCTATCTTGTGGAGAACTATTCGATGTAATCTTCTTTTTGCGGTGTGTTTGTTGAGACCGATGAATTGTGGGTTTATGATCAAGTTTATCTATGAACAATATTTGAATCTCCTCTGAATTCTTTTATGTATGATTGGTTATCTTTGCAAGTCTCTTCGAATTATCAGTTTGGTTTGGCCTACTAGATTGATCTTTCTTGCAATGGTAGAAGTGCTTAGCTTTGGGTTCAATCTTGCGGTGTCCTTTCCCAGTGACAGTAGGGGCAGCAAGGCACATATTGTATTGTTGCCATCGAGGATAACAAGATGGGGTTTTCATCATATTGCATGAGTCTATCCCTCTACATCATGCCATCTTGCTTAAGGCATTACTCTGTTTTAACTTAATAATCTAGATGCATGCTGGATAGCGGTCGATGAGTGGAGTAATAGTAGTAGATGCAGGCAGGAGTCGGTCTACTTGTCTCGGACATGATGCCTATATACATGATCATACCTAGATATTCTCATAACTATGCTCAATTCTGTCAATTGCTCAACAATAATTTGTTCACTCACCGAAGAATACTTATGCTCTCGAGAAAAGCCACTAGTGAAACCTATGGCCCCCAGGTCTATCTTCATCATATTAATCTCCTACTACTTAGTTATTTCCTTTGCTTTTTTACTTTGCCTTTATTTTACTTTGCATCTTTATCACAAAATACCAAAAATATTATCTTATCATATCTATCAGATCTCACTCTTGTAAGTGGCCGTGTAGGGATTGACAACCCCTATTCGCGTTGCTTGTGAGGATTTATTTGTTTTGTGCAGGTACAAGGGACTCGCGCGTAGCCTCCTACTGGATTGATACCTTGGTTCTCAAAAACTGAGGGAAATACTTACGCTACTTTGCTGCATCATCCCTTCCACTTCGGGGAAAACCAACGCAGTGCTCAAGAGGTAGCATTCCTCTGGCATGATGAAATCTTCGTCGCCGAGGCTCACGTCGTCCTCGGAGAGTGGTAGGTAGTTGCTATCCTCCGAGTCTTCGTTCCCTGCTTGATCGTTAGGGTCAATTTGCTCGTTCTCCTGATCATCCTGTTCGGATGTTGGTTCGATTGGGTCTTCTTGGTCTTCGGCGTTCTCCGGAGTGTCATTGTCTCCAGTGCCGGTATTGCTGTCTTTTTCATGACACGATTTAGAGCGGCGCCGCTGACATCGGCGCTTTGGTGGTATCTCAGGAGGTTCATCCTTGACTGGGTCCTTTTCATCATCGCCGTCACCTTCTTTAGGTGCACCCACCATGTACACATCGTATGAGGAAGTGGCCGTCCAGCGTCCCGTGAATGGCGGGTTTTGGACCTGCTCCTCTCTGGCATCGTCGTCCATACCATCGATGTCTTCGGAGGCGTAGTCGAGCATGTCGGTTAGATCGTCGACAATGGCTATGAAGTGGGTGGTGGGTGGGAAGTAAAATTCCCTATTTTCAGCCCCTAGTCCGGGTTGGGCGTAATTCGTAAGAGGTTCCTCTGTGATGGCGAGGGATCGCATTAAGTCCAAAGCCTCGTTTAAGAGCGAGGTTTGGATATGGACAGAAGTTCCCGGGCCGAGCTTGCATGATGCGGACTTCGATGGTTCAGAGCCAACGTTTGGAGAAGAGTCCGGCCTTGAGATGACCGCCAGTGACACTATTCTCTTCGGTTCTCTAGTGTTGAGCTCTACGGCTGCAGAGGGTCCGACGGGCTCTAGAATCCCGTCTTCGGACCTGGTGACGTGCTCCGGATCTAAGGTCGGAGCGGTGGTTAGGGCCGCGAATCCTTGGAAGATCAAGTCTCCTCGGATATCAGCGACATAGTTCAGATTTCCAAAACTGATCCGGTGACCAGGGGCGTAGCTGTCGATCTGCTCTAGGTGGCCAACCGAGTTGGCACGTAGTGCGAAGCCGCCAAATACAAAAATCTGGTCGGGGAGAAAAATCTCCTTCATGGCAGCATTGTCGTAGATGATCGATCGAGCCATCGAGCCTTTCGACGGCAGCAAAGTGGAACTCTCAATGAAAGCACCAATGTCGGTGTCAAAACCGACAGATCTCGGGTTGGGGGTCCCGAACTATGCACCTGAGGATCCAAGGTAATAGGAGACAGGGACACGGTGTTTACCCAGATTCAGGCCATCTTGATGGAGGTAATACCCTACGTCCCGCTTGATTGACTTTGATGAGTATATGGGTTACAAGAGTTGATCTACCATGAGATCGTAATGGATAAACCCTAGATGTCTAGCCTGTATGATTATGACAGCCTCTATGGACTAAACCCTCCAGTTTATATAGACACTGGAGGGGGCTAGCGTTGTACAAAGTCGGTTTACAGAGAAAGGAATCTTCATGTCCGAACGCCAAGCTTGCCATCCACGCGAAGGAGAGTCCCATCCGGACACGGGGGAAAGTCTTCTATCTTGTATCTTCGCGACCCAT
The DNA here is from genome assembly GCF_002162155.2 of Triticum dicoccoides. Lineage (NCBI taxonomy): Eukaryota > Viridiplantae > Streptophyta > Magnoliopsida > Poales > Poaceae > Triticum > Triticum dicoccoides. Next base: position 283,613,072 of record NC_041392.1, on the reverse strand, counting down.
TAGTCCGGCCCATGTTGCATAGCCCGGACGCCCGAGCACCCCTTTATCCAGGACTCCCTCATTGACCCCACCCCAAATTGCACCAAATCCACCCCCCTGAGCCGCCGGATCCATTTGCTATCGCCTCTCTTCTTCCTCCTCCATGTCGCCTGGCTCGTAGCTCCACCACTGTGGCCGCTCCGCCATCAGCTCCGTAGGAGCGCTCCCGTACTCATCGCGGGGGACGTCATCACTGGCTCGGACGCCACCATGGTACGTTCGGCAATTCTCCGGCTCTGCCTTGCGCTTGATGTGTTGAACACATTGACCGTATTGGGATTTTGTTAGGTAAATGATGGATTTCGATGCTTCATCGGACGAGGAGTATGGACCGATGGAGCTTGACCAAGTGATTCAAGATGAGTTCTTCGATTCGTCGAATTCGGATGAAGAAGTGGACATAATCATGCTCAGGAGCATGCAAGAGGAAATGGATAGGCAAGTGGAGCATATTCTCAACTTCAAGGGCTCAATCAAAGGGAGAAGAGTGATCAACCGGGACAGGGTATCCGGAGCAAAGCTACTACACAATGACTACTTTGCTCCCACCCCTGCTTTCCCGGATGCTCCATAGTTTCATCGCCGTTTTCGCATGCGGAAACCATTGCTTTTGCGCATTGTGGAGGGAGTGGAGGCACACGACGACTACTTCAAGCTGAGAAGGGATTGCTACGGCCAACTCTCTTTCTCGGCCAAGCAGAAGTGCATAGTTGCTCTAAGGATGCTTGCACTTGGTACTATTGCAGACGCCCTTGGTGAGATGGTCAGGATGAGGAAGAGCACATGCCTGAAGACTACTGTAAAATTTGCCTGCGCGGTGGTTGAGGTATTTGGACCGGAGTATCTCAGAGAACCAAATGTGCAGGACACGGAGAAGTTGTTGGCTATTGGAGAGGCAAGGGGGTTTCCATGAATGCTCAGATCAATTGATTGCATGCATTGGCAACGAAAAAACTGCCCCAAAGGTCTGCGGGGAATGTATCAAGGTCACACTAGATAGACCACCATCATACTAGAAGCGGTGGCATCACATGGCTTATGGATTTGGCATGCTTTCTTTGGAATGCCCGGTTCTCATAACGACATCAACGTACTTCAATGATCTCCGGTGTTCAGGAGGCTTTGCAATCGGGAATCACTGTCGTGCAACTACGCCATTAACGACCAGGGCTACAACATGGGGTACTATCTTGCCGATGGTATCTATCCTCAGTGGGCGGCGTTTGTGAAGACCATATCCGAGCCGCGTGGCAATAAACAGAGCCACTTTGCAACAATGCAGGAAGTGACTAGGAAGGACGTGCAGAGGGCATTTGGTGTGCTTCAAGCTCATTGGGGAATTGTGTGGAGCGTTACCATGATGTCGGAATCTGAAACTTTGTGGCAGCTGATGACATGTCATGTTATTCTGCACAATATGTTTGTCGAGGATGATGGTGATGGTGTAGCCCAAACCCATGATTACGAAGCACCCGGAGAACAAGTTGAAATCCCGGAAGATCAAGATGCGGCTCAGCTTATGAACTTTCTGCAGATGCATCAGAATCTTCGAGATCAGCAGGTGCACACGCAGCTACTCAATGATCTTGTGGAGAACATGTGGATTCACAATGGCAACCAAGGAAGCAATGCTTGAGTTTGTCACTTCAAATAAATTTTATGTAAACGCTATGTATGCTTGATACCAACAATAGCTATTTACGTGTGACATTGTGTTGCATGATCGACGTGCATGTATTTGCATGGATTTGAGAGTCCGGATTTGAGATATGTGGGATGCCCTGAACGAAATATGAGGGGCCGTTTTGGATGCGCCCGCGGGCGTGCCCGGGCGCGTCCGCAGGCATTTGAGAGGTTGGATTTGCCAAGTCCGCCTGTAGATGCTCTAAGACACGCACTAGTACTCCTCGGTTTATTTTTACTCCCCATATATAAGATATGTTCAATGTCAAACCATCCCAAGTTTAATCAATTTTATATCAGAAATAAATCAACTTCTACAATACTAAAGTTATACAGTATGAAAATTAATTTCATGAGTATATAATGATATTAATTTCGCATTATGAATGTTGATATTTTATTCCTGAAAGATTAGTTAATTTCATGAGCATATAATGATATTACTTTCGCATTATGAATGTTTCCCGGAGAGCCAACGCTCCTCTTTTGGTCTTGGCCCAGCCGCTACCCTTCGGCTCATCATGGCTGCTCACTGATACCTCCTTTTATTGATCCGTTACTGGAACAGAAAAGAGTATCCCGCACGTATTTCTCCGGAGGTGACCCTGGTGACGGTGTCCTAGACTAGGGGGTACCAACCTAGTTGGCCCATAGTCCATGGCCCAAGCTTATGGCCCATTGTACTCACAAGGAAGGACTACGGAGGCCTCACACTTCGACGTGATCAAGATGGACTATGTTGAAGATTTGATGTGTACTCCAAGGACCCCTTCGGCCACCGACATTTTATCCCTAGTTTGGCAACCAACCATGTGTAACTGTAGGTACTCCCCAACATCTATATAAGCTATGGGGTTTAGTCCATAGAGAGGATGGTCACAATTACAGCCACCTAGCCCTAGGTTAGAACACAACTTACAATCTCGGGATAGCTCAAGATTGTACTCGATATACAATCATTAATACCATCAAAGCAGGACGTAGGGTATTACCTCTTTGATGACCGCTTTTCCCTATCGTTTGGTGGCGAGTCGACCCCAGCCAGGGACGGCCCCAGGATTCCTATCGGGCTAGAGCTCCTGGAGGAGGAGCGTGGCGAGTCGCTGAAAGGATCGAGATGGACCTAGAGGGAGGGATGAATAGGTACAATAACAAAATTTAATTCTTACTTAGCAATGTTAGGCACTAATGTAGAACATGAAAGTGAACCTAACAATTTCAAGTATGATACTAAGAGCTAAGCAAGGTAAACAAGTACCACAAGTATATGTGAAAGTTCAAGTGGCACTTAAACTATATTTTGGTGTGATGACAATGTGGTTAGTAGAACTAATTTCGGTTGCTAAAGTTTATCTCAGGATATTGGTTCCAAGTGCTTCGTGATGGAGATGTGCAACCCCCCAATTCAAAAAGGTCAAAGGTGTGGTTTACCGGTGATTCGAAGGTTTTAGTTTTTGGTTTGCTTCGAGTTGTAGGAAAGACCGCACTATTAAGAGGGGTTGGTGTGGATAAAGATTGTGGGGGAATGTCATCGCCGAACCATATACAGTAGCGTACCCATTCCTACCACTTAAAACCATAGTGTGCGTGCTCGTGGTACTCAGAGTGCTTGCAACATAAAGTTACTGGGTACCCCATGCGAACGGGGTCTTTGGACCCCCATGCGCATGGGGTACTGCGTAACTCTCTGGGTACCCCATGCACACGGGGTGGTGTGAAAGTCTCTGAGTACCCCGTGCGCACGGGGCTGACTTAGCCCGTGAGCACGAGGTCTAACGGGCAGAAATGGCCACCCTAGGACAAACACTATAAAACCCTCCTTCTTCTTCCTCCATCTCCAACCCTAATGTCTTGTTGAGATCCACCATTGCTATACCTCATTTTTCTCAATACTCTCAATCCCTCCACCCAAACTTGCTGAAACTTTGGGGATTGGCAGATCAAGACCCGATCTACATCTTGACCAAACCAAAGCGCATTCCCCGCAACATTTCTTCCCATTGAATTCTTACTCTTGGAGCTTGGGATCCTAGGTGGTTAGAGGTTCCACCGGAAGCTTCCTTGCTTGTGGTGTGCTTCAGAAAAGTTTGTAAAGGTGTGGTGGTCGCCTTCAGACCAACCCTGAGTGATTCGAGGCTCATCCATTGGGGGTGGCTCGAAAGAGATTACGGTGAGCCTTCGTGGCATTACGCAAGCTTTGGCTCTGGCACCGCTCTAAACGGAGAGTAGCTCTTCCCCAAGGAAGAGTTAACTTCGGGATAAAATCTGCGTCCTCGCCTCACTTGTGGTTAATCCTTTCCCGCACCTAACTTTGCCTTGTATGCTTGTTGGCTTGCTAACTAGATTGTTGCCTAGCATACCTTGCTTTAAGTTTACTTGTCATATAGGTTGTGTTCACCTAGATGCATATCTAGTGAACCCTATTTATCTGCTTAACCTTAAAATTGACAAGAAATATTAAAAATTTGTAGTCTCCTATTCACCCCCTCTAGTCGACTGTATCGATCCTTTCAATTGGTATCAGAGCCTCGTGCTCTAATATAAGGCTTTACAAATTTAGAGGATATGGTCGATCTAGGGAATGAGGGAGGTGGCGCATCCGTTGCGGAGGATGGTCAAAACCTCCCCCTTGCACCGCGCCCGAGGCACTTGGTTACCCAATCGTTGCTCCCGCCGCTCCTATTAACCCGGGTGCCCCCTTGACCGCGGCCGATATTCTTTCAAATGTTTGCGGACCTCAAAGCCTCTATGTTGAAAGAAGTTCGTTCCTCGATCAAGGAGGAAATTGATGCTCGCTTAAAGCCCTCGACATCCTCATCAAACTCATTTACTCATTTGATCCAAATGCCATTCATGATGTGGATGACTCGAGAGAACCTCTTGTATCTCCGGCTCGTACTCAAGTTCCCAAGTACAATGTCGTGGAACCCTTTTACTCACCACAACCTTTGCAACATCCTCGCGTTAATCCTGTTGGGCATCTGCCCCCTTTGAAAGCTAATGCATTTGCTAAGTGGAAGCTAGATATGGAGTCTTACACGTGCAGTGCTTGAACTCAACTGTGGTGGATTGTTGTCATTGGATTCAATCCCAAGGACCCAATGAATCTCACTCCAAGAGAAGTAATTGATGATCAATTCAATGCAACCGCCCACAACATGTTGCGCACCACAGTGACCGAAGACTATAGTGACTCCATTGCTCTCCTTAAGACCGCTAAGGAAATATGGGATTGCCTTGAGGAGGCTCTCAAAGGAGATGAAGCAATTCAAAGATCTCGATTGGATTTTCTCAAGCAAGAAGTCAATATCTTTGTGAGGAATGAGGGTGAGTCCGCAGAAGAGGTTTACCGAAGGCTAAAGTCCCATGTGCTCAACTTGAGAACCTTTGGGTGCACTTGGGAAAATGATGACTTCATCAAGGACAAGTTCATAGATGTTATGGTCCTCACGGAACATACCATGGTCATGATGATACATCAACGTCCGGATTATCACAAGTTGACCGGGTCTCAAGTTGTTTCCATTTTCTCCACTCATGTTCTTTTGGAGGCCAAGTCCAAGAAGACCTTTGAAATTTCTCAAGCAACCAAGAACTCCAATCTTGCCTTGAAGGCCAAGAAAGTGGTAGGCCAACCCTCAAGGGATGAAGAATGTAGTTAAGAGATATGTGAGGAAGATGTTGACACCTCATGCCCGGCAAATGACTTTGTGGAAGACTTGGCCTTTTTTAGTCAAAAAGTACTCCGGGGCCATGGCCAACAAAGGGAAGAATCTTCAAGGAAGATCATTTGGATGAAGGAAATGCTACAATTGTGATAGCCCAAGACACTTTGTACATGATTGTCCGTATGAGAGACGTGAAGACAAATCCGAGAAGCTTGTGCTCAAGAAGAAGTTCACCATGTTTGCAAAGAGGAAGGATGACAAGGTTTTTGTTCATGAAGAATACATGTCCAAAGATGAAGATGACGGTGATGATGATCAATTGGGCACGGCCGCCATTGCCATGCATGACACTACCTCCTGCTCCACCACCAGCCTCTCTGACTCTCCAAACAAGGACAAGCCTTTGAGTCATCGATGCCTTATGGACAAAGAGGTAAAAACAAAGTCCAAATAAAAAAACCCGCCATCTACACTCCCAATGTCTCATGTGAGATAGTGGAGGATGAGTGTGACGAGGGCATGGATAATGATGAGGAATCCTTAATGGCTTTCATGAAAACTCTTCATGGTGAAGCTCGTGCTCGTTTTGGCGATCTCCTTAAGTCACTCGTCGAACGTGATGACTTCATTGAGAACGTTGAAAGCTTCCTCATAGAGGAAAAAGAGAGAGTCGATCTCCTTGAGCACGAACTAAATGAAAAGAGTGTCATGAGAGCATCACTTGAGGAAGCCTTGTCGGCTCATCAAATTGACTTTGTTAAAACCAACGATGCTTTGCAACTTGCTCTTGAGAACAAAGATGCTCTTAATGTTAGAGTTGAAAAGCTTCTAGTAGATCACACAAGACTTGTTGAGGAACATGAGTTCCTTGAGACTAGTTGAAAGGTTGTCAAAGGTGACCTCATTGCCCTCACCGAGTCTTATGCTCAACTTAAAGCGACAACCATTAAGGCTCTCACTTCCGTACCTCATATGGATTTAAATGATGATTCTTGTACGGCTAAGTTTGTTCATGATTCACTGGTACGCGTTAGTGCTATACAAAAGGTTTTTAACCCCTTTCCACAACGACATTTGTAACCATCACCTAGTGAGTGACGGCGATAGGGGGGGTCCTTCCCACATGACCCAGAAACCGTCGGGGATATGCCCTCGTGGCACACACGCTCGGCAAAAGGAGGTCGTGTGCGACCGATGAGTGCTCAAATACGGTAATACATACAGTAGAGCTAAAAAAATACAATTATACATGCGAAATTGTTTCTGGTCACAAGTACATACCACACAGTCAGTCCCCGCTAAACGTTTCCGTTCGTCTGTACATCCCACACAGTCGCTCCAAGGAAAACATTTCCGTTCATAGGTACATCACACACAATTTTCCCCGTTAAGTCATTTGTGATAGCGTTGCCATTGCACACGATATTAACAATTTTATTGTTTGTGTATTGAATGCATCACACCCTGTGCGTAGAAAAAACTGTGTGGCAAAGGTTGTCCATCACACACAGTTTTTATGTGGTAAACATTTGCGCAAGGTGGCTTAACGCAAATAGTTTTCAAGAGAAGGTTGTGTGTGATTGTTCATTGATCCAACACGGTTTATTCCTAGAAACAGTGTGCGTTGCCTGAGGTCATCGCCCATCGTATTTTCTGGATAACCGTTTGCAATAACAAAACCCAATTAGTAGGCTAATTCGCCGTTACCAGGCTAATTTCCCTATTATTAATAATCCATTTATTAATCTAATTGACATTCATATTAAGCACATAATATATTTCATTTCCATATTAAGGAAGCATGATTTCATAATTGAAATACATCAGAGAACAACATGATATAGCTTTAGCACTCAGCTACTCCATTACACAACCGCACCAGCACCAAGTTTCACATGCAAGATGTAGAACCTTTCGAAATTAGCATCATAGACGGTATATAGACAGATGCATCTCATCTGGAAAACTTCTGAAGCGAAAGGCGAATATTGAGCCTTCATTCATGTTGAAGGTCTTTGCAACTTTAGGCCAGTGCCTGTGGATGATTGACCATCCGTCCTTTGTCCTCTTTGGGAACACTTCAATATTAAACCGTGGGTGTTGTTGTAACATCCCAATTTTCAATTTGTATGTTAAACATAGGTCATCATCTGCATATCATATTTTATTTGCATATTTGGTTGTGATCCTAGAAATCTTAAGCAACTCAAGGACCCAAGGAGAGAGTTGGGGATTTCATAAATTTTCATATTTGAATTTTCTCAAATTTGAAAAGAGGATCAATTTGATTTTTATATTTTTGTCTCCAGTTGTTTCCAATATTAAAAATAAAAGAGAGAAGATAATATGACTTCTTCAAAATAAAGGAATATTGGAGAAGAAAATTTAAAATCAAATTAAAATCTTATTTGGATTTTATTTCCTATTTTATTTGAAATTAAAAATATGCATTTTTGAAAATTGCATTTTTAGGCCAGAAAAATGTTCACTTTGTTCTAAATAATAGGTTTAGATGGTGAAAATTGTTTCTGGTATTTTTAGTATTTTTTTATATTTTACTAGGATTTTCTACGGATGAAATATTATTAAAAAACTTCCCGCCCGACTGGGCTGAAGGCCTAGCCGTGTAGGCTGCGACCTAGCTCCTCGCCCGCATCGCCCCCGACCGTGAGGCAGTTTCCCATCTTCGCACGGCAGCCGGCGCCGACGCTGTGTCCGACCGGGACATGCGCCGCCCCCGTCGCCTTGCCCCCTCCGCAAGCCACCCCCTCCAGCCTTTATAAGGCATCGCCGCCGCCGCCGCTCCTCCTCACCTCGCCCCGCCGCCGCAAGCCCCGCACCAGCGCCGCCCGCCGCCAGCGCCGCCGCACACCACCAGCGCCGCCGCATGCCGCCGTCGCGTGCTACTGCAGCTGCTGCGCGCCGCCGCCGCTTCCCGCTGCAGTCGCCGCCCGTGTCGCCGAGCTGCACTGCCGCCCAAGCCCCGCCCCATCGTTCGCCCGATCCTGCCGTCATCGCCGCCGGCGATTTTCTCTGGTTAACCGGTAAAAACCCGATCCATTTTTTCCTTCGGTTTTCTTCTCCGGTTTGGTTTTTTAGGGTTTTCTCTCGGTTTTCTAGTTGGATCTAAATTGCGGACGTTCATCCGTTAATACTCAGTAGCAAACGGTTTCGTTCATTAGGGTTTCATATCGAACGTTCGTTCGTTAGGGTTTTTGTTTTATTTTATTTTCAGCCAGGGACCTATCCACAATTTCTTTTCTCACATATCAGTCCCTGATTTTCAAACCCTCGCGACTTTTTGGTGGCTTGTCCAAATCTAGTGGAACCAATGCCAAAATCTTCGTCTTGTTCCCGTCTTTCCAGCTAACCAACTTGAACATGGTTATGACAAATTAAAATTTGGTTGCAAGCAGATTTGAATTTCAACTTCTTTTGATCGTAGTTTGAGTTTCGTTGCTCCGATTTGGTTGATTCCTTTTTCAAATCGAAGCTCTCTAGTTGAACTTTCAGTTTGGATCTTATCGTTTGAGTTTACCCTTGCATATTATGCTTGAGTGCTTATGTATGCTATTGTTTGTTCACGATAGAGTTTCTGGATTGCGAAACGTGCTACTACGAGTCATTAGGGTTTTCAGATCGTCAGCAAGGCAAGTAACACTTTGATCATATCCCTTATTACCCAGTTTTTATGCATTAGTCTCAATCCTCAAACATTGCATGAGTAGGATCTGTCTAACATGTGGGTATTGGGAAGTAGTTGTTGAGGTAGTACCTATTGCCCTTTTATTCAGACCTTGGGAGTTACTACGTTACGCTTACTATACTTTGTTATGCCATGCTCGTAGACGTGGTTTGGTTTGAGTGATTCATGACAGTTGTGAGTATTATTATGAACTAAGAGTTTACTTAAGGTGGCTACTTTAACACACATCTGGGTGGATTGGTTTGTGGGCACATGGGGAAATCCAGTGCTGTCCAAAGGAGAATCCCAGGGTATCCGTGTGATTTTTCCTATGGTTCGCCACCTAGGCTCAAAGGGATCATTATGTTGTTCATGCTGGAAACCTCCGTGTGCAGCCACAAGCCATTATGGGCTCTGGCATAGTTGAGTAAGTTGTGGGAATCCTTTCTATGACGGGCTAGCAGATATAGGGGAATTTAGGTGTACCGGCCTATCTATCGGTTAAGGGGACCTCTTCAGAAAGACTGTGTCTCGGTCATCCATTTCTCAAACATCATGTAGTGTGAGATATCCAACGGAGGAGATCGAGTCTTGTGGGGAGAAGTGCGCAAACCTCTGCAGAGTGTATAAACTAATCATGGTTAGCCGTGTCCCCGGTTATGGACATCTTGAGTATCTGGTGCTTGAATTACTATGTTAATCTCATCACTTTACTTAATTAAACTTGTTGGGTTAATGATTATTAATTTGGGATTGAGATGGGCTCACCATTCTCAAAGTTTTCAATAAACTTTGTAGTTAAATAAAATATATTCCTTTGTTGTAGGAAAAAATTGGCTTTTCGCAAAATGATAACCATAGAGCCTCCACCAGCCATATATGCATATAGTTATAACTGTTACTTGTTCATTGCTCTATAGTGTTATCTTGCCAGCATATTCCATGTGCTGACCTACACAGGCTGCAACGTATTATGTTGCAGAGTTTTCAGATGAAGAGTAAGGTGCGCTAGGTCGTTGTCGTGCACTCAGCTATGCCGTTGGACTTGATGGAATCGTTTACCCTCGAAGCTTCCGCTGTTATCTTAATTAGATGACCTTCAATCATATTATTGTAATAAGTTCTCTTTTGAGACATTCGATGTAATAAGTGTGTGATTGAACTCTGTTATAAATCCTCGAGTACCGTGTGTGTCACCATTACCGATCCAGGGATGGCACTTACACATAGATATTTGACCGTTTGAGGTAAGATCACTACAAGATGGTATCAGAGCACATGCTGACTGTAGGACGCGACCACTAAGATGAGCCATAGGACATTGTTCTCTACTCATTTCTAACTCTTCCCCACTTTTCTCAACCAGATGAAGACACCCCTTTTGGACGACACTTGAAGGAAGCCACTAGATACCTGAACATTGGAATACCAAGCTTCACCGGGACCTACACCGCCACTCTACCGGAAGAAGAGCGCTGGACAATACGAGTACATGTTCCAGGAAGGACTTTCACACCACTTACTGAGCCCATAGAGTTTTCCTTTGATGCGCCCACCTGGAGTGTAGGAAAGAGCATGGCGGCTCACATCGCCATGGGACGCATCGGCGAAGTATACCACAAGGATCTTAAGGACACCATCTACCAGATATGTGGACGCCGAGATGAGCAATGGGAGATGATCTGCACCAGGAGGGACAAGTCCATTGCATCCTACATCCAGGAGTTAAATCAACACATTCATCATCAGGAGAACCAGATGTGCGCCAGCATGATAGACGTGAAGAAGGTGATGACCAGGAACATGGAGCTAGAAGAGGAACTCAAGTCTACACGCGATGGATATGAAGAGGAAATTGTAGTACTACTGGAGAAGAATGAAGACCTGAAGAAGAAGCTAGGAATATTCATGGGAGACCGCGCCAGGAGAGGACAACCATCCCAAAGACTACATCATCATCGATGACACCGACTCTGACCCTGGCAGCGATGATGATTATGAAGACGAAGTTGGAGCGGATATCATGGAGTCTTCTTCCAATCAAAATTTCTAGTCGACCACCATATTATCAATAGTATTTCCCCATGTATATAGTAGTAGTCCGAGTATTTTGTAACGGTAGCTAGATCGATGGTATGCCCTTGTTTGAATTGAGTGGTGTGATATGAATGTGTTTGTCTCATGTGTATATGGGAAGTGATTTATCTTTAGACCTCACTCTATTCTAATATCTCCCCTCTAAACCTATCAGATGCCTCCGAGATGTGACACCGGATTTGTCTTTCCACCGGAGCTCACCCAGTTGATCCAGCAGCAGAATGCCTTGATGTAGCTACTAGTCCAGAACCAAGGAAACACCAACAACAACAACAACAACCCACCGCCACCACCTCCAGTGGACAACTTAGCCCGTTTTAGGTTGAATTCGCCGGTGTTTTCTAGTAGCACCGAGCCAATTGTTGCTGATGACTGGCTCCGCAGGATTGGAAGGGATCTGACCACCGCAGGTTGCACAGATGCTGAGAAGGTGCATTTTGCTGCACATCAATTGGATGGACCAGCAACCTCATGGTGGGAGAATTACACATCCACTTTTCCCATAGCCAATGTCACATGGGATTAGTTTCAACAAGCTTTCCGCACAACCCATGTCTCAACTGGAGCAATAAATATGAAGAAGTGTGAGTTTTGCAACTTACGCCAGGGAAACCGTACTGTGGGGCAATACATGGATGAGTTTAGTAAGTTAGCTCGCTATGCCCCAGATGATGTGGCCATAGATGCCACGAAGCAGGAGAAGTTTATGGAAGGGTTGAATGATGAGATGAGTATGCATTTGATGGTGGCAACATTCACTAACTACCAGGAGTTGGTAGATAGGGCCCTGATGATTAAAGCAAACAACAGCAGATAGAGAGCCGCAAAAGGAAGTATGGACAGGGGAAGTACAATTCTGGAGCTCAGCAGAAGCCACGCTTTACCCCTAACTCCGGAGGTTACCCCCATAACCATGGAGGCCATACTCATAATGGAGGAAGCACACATAACCACTGTGTCCATAAGAATGGGAATGGGAATGGAGGAAGCAGCAGCTAGAACTGTCCCTACCCAGCAACACCCGCTAAGAAGGACATGAGTCATGTCACCTGCTGCAAGTGCGGGAAGACTGGAAACTATGCCAATGATTGCTTAGAGTTGAAGAATGGCAATGGAAATGGAAACTCTGGGAAGAAGCCCAACCCTTTCACCAGAGGACAAGTGAACCACGTTAACGTGGAGGAGGTTGAAGAACAGCCAGATGCAGTTATAGGTAAGTTTTTGATTAAGTCATTTACTGCTACTGTTCTTTTTGATACTGGTGCATCACATTCATACATATCAAGGGGATTTGTGGATAAATATAAGTTGCCCACCAAAGTTCTTAAGACACCTATGTTAGTAAGCTCACCTAGAGCGGAGTATATGGCAAGCAGTGGATGTTTTCAGATGCCATTGACTATAGGTAGGCATGTTTTCCCCTCATACCTGATAATTTTGGAGTCACAAGGATCGGATGTGATATTAGGCATGGATTGGCTATCCATGTATGGAGGAAATATCGATTGTGCTAGTAAGTCAATTCTACTCACCACCCCGGAGGGAAAAAGGATCAAGTATGTGTCTAGGCATGCGCCGAGGAGGACCCAAGTAAATTCTCTCTCTGGAGTTGTTCAGTAAGAAGTGCCTATTGTGAAGGATTACCCGGATGTATTTCCAGAGGAACTACCAGGCATGCCGCCAGATAGAGGCATAGAGTTTTTGATAGAGTTGTTGCCAGGCACCGGACCAATATCGAAGAGACCGTATCGGATGCCCGCAAATGATCTAGAGGAAATTAAGAAACAGATTAAGGAGTTATTGGAGAAAGGTTATATCTAGCCAAGTTCATCACCGTGGAGAGCCCCAGTGCTCTTAGTTGATAAGAAGGATGGATCTTTGAGAATGGTTGTTGATTATCAGGCTTTGAATGAAGTGACGATCAAGAATAAGTACCCACTACCGATGATCAATGATCTGTTTGACCAGTTGCAAGGAGCTAAAGTATTCTCCAAGATCGATCTTTGATCAAGATACCACCAGTTGAAGATCCGAGAACAGGATATACCCAAGACAACTTTTACCACAAGGTATGGGCTATATGAGTACACGGTCATGTCATTTGGATTGACTAATGCCCCTGCATATTTTATGAGTATGATGAACAAGGTGTTCATGGAGTTTTTGGATAAGTTTGTTGTGGTGTTCATTGATGATATTTTGGTGTACTCGAAGAATGAAGTGGAACACAAGGAACACTTACGCTTAGTTCTCGAGAAACTCAGGGAACATCAGCTATATGCCAAGTTCAGCAAGTGTGTGTTTGGTTGAAGGAAGTTGGATTTCTTGGTCATGTTATATTAGGAGAAGGTATAGCCATAGACCCTACCAAGGTTCAGTCTGTCACTGAGTGGTTGGTACCCACCTTAGTTGGAGAGATCGTAGTTTTCTGGGACTCGCAGGATATTATCGGAGATTTATCGAGAATTTTTCCAAAATTGCGAAACCCATGACTGAATTGTTTAAGAAGGACACCAAGTTCAAATGGACCGAGGATTGTAAGGCCAGTTTTCAGGAGTTGAAGAAACATTTGGTTACAACCCCAGTGCTGATTCTTCCGGATATACGCAAGGATTTCCAAGTTCATTGCGACGCTTGTCGCTTGGGACTTGGAGGTGTAATTATGCAAGACAGAAGAGTTGTTTCATATGCCTCCCGGCACCTTCGACCTCACGAGTTGAACTATGCCACACATGATTTGGAGTTAGCAGCCGTAGTGCATGCGCTCAAGACCTGGAGACATTTTCTGATTGGAAACCGTTGTGATGTGTACATGGACCACAAGAGTTTGAAGTACATTTTCACGCAGAAGGAGTTGAATCTCAGGCGGAGTAGATGGTTGGATCTCATAAAGGATTATGATATGAAGTTGCATTATCATCCAGGAAAGGCCAATGTCATAGCAGATGCTTTGAGCCGCAAAAGTTATGCGAATACCCTTGTAAGCGGAGGATTACTGCAGGATTTAGTTGGCGATCTCATGGAACTTTGTTTGGAGATAGTTCCAAGAGGTTTTGTTGCAACAATGGAGGTTTAGTCTACATTATTGGGAAAGATTCGAGAAGCTCAGAAGGATGATAAGGAAATCGCTGAGATAAAGGAGATGATGGGCAAAGGAAAAGCCAAGGGTTTTCGTGAGGATGAGCACAGAACTTTATGGTTTGAGGATCGTGTTTATGTGCCCAATGACCCAGAGATCAGGAAGTTAATACTTCAGGAAGCCCATGACTCGCCATACTCGATTCACCCAAAAAAAATACCAAGATGCATTTGGATTTGAAGGAACGTTTCTGGTGGACAAGTATGAAGAAGGATATTGCTAAGTATGTAGCAGTATGCGATGTATGTCAGAGAGTGAAGGCAGAACATCAGAAGCCAGTCGGATTATTACAGCCTATGCCGATACCTGATTGGAAGTGGGATAAACTTGACTTGGATTTCATCACCGGATTGCTCAGGACCCGATCGAGATATGACTCAATTTGGGTAGTAGTAGATTGCTTGACCAAGGTAGCTCACTTTATCCCAGTGAAAACCACCTATAAAAGCGCAAAGTTGGCGAAGATATATATGACCAGGATCGTATGTCTGCATGGAGTTTCGAGGACCATCATATCAGATAGAGGGACACCGTTTACTTCGAAGTTTTGGAATTAGCTGCACCAGACTTTGGGTACTAGGCTAGAGTTCAGTATAGCCTTTCATCCGCAGACCGATGGACAGACAGAGAGAGTCAATCAGATTCTGGAGGACATATGTTGAGAGCTTGTGCTCCAGATTATGGATCTAGTTGGACGATAATTTTCCCTATGTAGAGTTCTCATACAACAACAATTATTAGGCTTGTTTGGAGATGGACCCTTTTGAAGCTTTGTATGGAAGAAGATGCAGGACACCGTTGATGTGGGATGAAGTTGGATACCGTCAGTTGTTTGGACCAGATTTGATCAAAGAGTCTGAAGAGAAGGTTAAGTTGATTCGAGATAGACTGAAGGTAGCTTAGTCCAGGCAGAAGAGTTATGCCGATACTAAACACAAGGAGGTAGTCTATGAAATTGGAGACCGAGCATATCTTCGTGTGTCACCACTCCGAGGAGTTAAGGTAAAGTTAGCCCCGAGTTTTGTAGGACCATACCGAGTTCTGGAACGTATGGGAGAAGTTGCCTACAAGTTGGAGTTACCCGAAGGATTGTCAGGAGTTCATGATGTGTTTCACGTTTCCCAGTTGAAGAAGTGCCATGCTGAGGTGGCCGATATTCCTCTAAGAGATACAGTGCCCCTAGAAGCAATTCAGTTGGAGAGTGATCTGACCTACAAGGAGAAACTCGTTAAGATTCTCGACTTTGCTAGCCGGGTTACCCGCAACAAGGTTATCAAATTTTGCAAAGTTCAGTGGAGCCACCATGCCGAGGATGAAGCCACCTAGGAAAGAGAAGAAGACCTACGGAAAGACCACCCACACCTATTTTCTAGCCAACCCAAATCTCAATGGCGAGATTCATCGTAAGGGGGGTAGGTTTGTAACATTCCAATTTTCAATTTGGATGTTATACATAGGTCATCATATGCATATCATATTTATTTTGCATATTTGGTTGTGATCCTAGAAATCTTAAGCAACTCAAGGACCCAAGGAGAGAGTTGGGGATTTCATAAATTTTCATATTTGAATTTTCTCAAATTTGAAAAGAGGATCAATTTGTTTTTTATATTTTTCTCTCTAATTATTTCCAATATTAAAAATAAAAGAGAGAAGATAAGATGACTTCTTCAAAAGAAAGGAATATTGGAGAACAAAATTTAAAATCCAATTAAAATTTTATTTGGATTTTATTTGCTATTTTATTTGAAATTAGAAAAATATGGATTTTTGAAAATTGTATTTTTAGGCCAGAAAAATGTTCACTTTGTTCTAAATAATAGGTTTAGACGGCGAAAATTGTTTCTGGTATTTTTAGTATATTTTATTAGGATTTTCTTCGGGCGAAATTTTAGTAAAAAAAAACTTCCTGCCCGACTTGGCCGAAGGCCCAGTCGAGCAGGCCGCGGCCTAGCTCCTCGCCCGCGTCGCCCCCGACCGCGAGGCGGTCTCCCGCCGCCGCCGCCGTGTCCGACCGGGACACGCGCCGCCCCCGCCGCCTTGCCCCTCCGCAAGCCACCCTCTCGGGCCTTTATAAGGCATCACCGCCGCCGCTCCTACTCAGTTCATCCCGCCGCCGCAAGCCCCGCACCACCGCCGCCCGCCGCCAGCACCGCCGCACGCCGCTGCCGCCGCCTGCTACTGCTGCTGCTGCGCGCCCTCCGCCGCCGTCGCCGCCGAGCCGCACTGCAGCCCAAGCCCCACCCCACCGTACACCGGATCCCACCGTTGTCGCCGCCGGCGATTTCCACCGGTTAACCGGTAAAAACCCGATCCGGTTTTTCCTTCGGTTTTCTTCTCCGGTTTAGTTTTTTTAGGGTTTTCCCTCAGTTTTCCGGTTGGATCTAAATTGCGGATGTTCATCCGTTAATACACAGTAGCGAACGTTTTCGTTCATTAGGGTTTCACAGCGAACGTTCGTTTGTTAGGGTTTTTCTTTTATTTTATTTTCGGCCAGGGACCTATCCACGATTTATTTTCTCACATATCAGTCCCTGATTTTCAAACCCTCGCAACTTTTTGCTCGCTTGTCCAAATCCAGTGGAACCAATGCCAAAATCTTTGTCTTGTTCCCCTCCTTCCAGCTAACCAACTTGAACATGGTTTTGACAAATTAAAATTTGGTTGCAAGCAGATTTGAATTCGAACTTCTTTTGATCGTAATTTGAGTTTCGTTGCTCCGATTTGGTTGATTCCTTTTGCAAATCGAAGCTCTTCAGTTGAACTTTCATTTTGGATCTTATTGTTTGAGTTTTACCCTTGAATCTTATGCTTGAGTGCTTATGTATGCTATTGTTTGTTCACGATAGAGTTTCCAGAGTGCGAAGCGTGCTACTACGAGTCACTAGCATTTTCAGATCGTCAGCAAGGCAAGTAACACTTTGATCATATCCCTTATTACCCAATTTTTATGCATTAGTCTCAATCCTCAAACATTGCATGAGGAGGACCTGTTTAACATGTGGGTATTGGGAAGTAGTTGTTGAGGTAGTACCTATTGCCCTTTTATTCAAACCTTGGGAGTTACTACATTACACTTATTATACTTTGTTATGCTATGCTCGTAGACGTGGTTTGGTTTGAGTGATTCATGACAGTTATGAGTATTATTGTGAACTAAGGGTTTACTTAAGGTGGCTACTTTAACACACATCTGGGTGGATTGGTTTGTGGGCACCTAGGGAAATCCAGTGCTATCCAAAGGAGAATCCCGAGGTATCTGTGTGATTTTTCCTATGGTTCGCCACCCAGGCTCAACGGGAGCATTACGTTATTCATGCTGGAAACTTACGTGTGCAGCCACAAGACATTATGGGCTCTGGCATAGTTGAGTAAGTTGTGGGAATCCTTTCCATGATGGGCTAGCAGATGTAGGGTATTGTAGGTGTACCGACCTATCTATCGGTTAAGGGGACCTCTTCGGAAAGACCGTGTCTCGGTCATCCGTTTCTCAAACATCATGTAGTGCGAGAAATCCAACGGAGGAGATCGAGTCTTATGGGGAAAAGTGCGCAAACCTCTGTAGAGTGCATAAACTAATCATGGTTAGCCGTGTCCCCGGTTATGGACATCTTAGTATGTGGTGCTTGAATTACTATGTTGATCTCATGACTTTACATAATTAAACTTGTTGGGTTAATGATTATTAATTTGGGATTGAGATGGGGTTACCATTCTAAAAGTTTTCAACAAACTTTGTAGTTAAATAAAATATATTCCTTTGTTGTAGGGAAAAATTGGCTTTTCGCCAAATGATAACCATAGAGCCTCCACCAGCCATATATGCATATAGTTATACATGTTACTTGTTCATTGCTCTATAGTGTTATCTTGCCAGCATATTCCATGTGCTAACCTACACAGGCTGCAACGTATTATGTTGCAGAGTTTTCAGACAAAGAGTAACGTGCACTATGTCATTGTCATGCACTCAGCTATGCCGTTGGAGTTGATGGAATCATTTACCCTCGAAGCTTCCGCTGTTATCTTAATTAGATGGCCTTCAACCATATTATTGTAATAAGTTCTCTTTTGAGCCATTCATGTAATAAGTGTGTGATTGTAAATCCTCGAGTACTGTGTGTGTCAGCATTATCGATCCAGGGATGACACTTATACACAGAGATTTGACCGTTTGAGGTCAGATCGCTACAGTTGTATGAAAACCTTCCTCGCCTCCTAACCATAGAGGTGGTTTGAGAGGTAATCATTAGTGAACTGCTTTGGAAAGGCCTGAAAACAAGGATGTGCATGAATATCTTCTCTATATTGGAAATGGGGCAAAGGAATAAAAAAAGATAAGGTATAATAGCTAGTACCATCTTGTAGTGAACTGATGTCTTCTTCATTGTGCAGACAAAGATCTTGTTTTTTGTCGCTAATTTATTCATCCTAACAATCTTTCTGAGTTTCTTGACTTGAGTGTTATTCATGGACAACTCATTTCCCCGTATGCAAAAAGGGTCGAATAGTGGGTCAAAACCTCTGACAGCAGGACCTACATGTGCAAGACCAAATTTTTAAAAACCTAAATATTAGAATGGTTCCTGCAATTGCACAATAATGTGCAATTAGACAATGGACCATGCATGTGCTAACCTCGATTGTAAACCTCAGTGCTTCCCATTGTTTCCCTGCAACACATATAAGGTAGTTAGTCATCAGGTTAAGTAAGGGTTCGCATGCTATCACTAAAATATGTTGATGAAAAATAAGCATATTGCAAATTCATCAGATTAATTCAAGCCACATGGAAAACTCATTTATCCAAACCAAGCGTGATTAAGAACTAGGAAATATAGCACTTGTATATGTTTCCCATGTATTAAGTGCAGCCAAATTTGATTTATTCGTCACATGCACAACAATACAAAATTCTACCCACAACAATTGGACATCGCATTGCAGAATTGAACCAACCAGTTACTAAACACTACAACAAATGAACCAAACATTAACTAAGCACCACATTGCACAATATATCATACTCCTAATAGAAGATCAGACAGTTAACCAAACCAAGCATGCTTAGCAACTTGGAAATATAGCAATTGTATTCGTTTCTCATGTATTTACTACAGCCAAATTCAATTTATTCCTCACATGGTATACAATAATAGAATGCACCCACAACTATTGAACATGCATTGCAAAATTGAACCAAACAGTTAACTAAACACCACAACACAAATGAACCAAACGTTAACTGAGCACCACATTGCACAATGTATAACCAAACCAAGCATGCTTGACAACTTGGAAATATAGCAATTGTATTCATTTCTCATGTATTTTGTAAAGATAAATTCGATTTATTTGTCACATGGAAGACGATACAAAATTGCAGCCTGGAGAATTGAACATCACATTTGCAGAATTGAACCAAACAGTTAACTGAACACGACAACTAATTAAAAAAACAGTTAATAAGTGAGCACCACACTTCACGACATATAGAACATATACACTAGAGCAACAGATTGGATGGTAAAATTAGATAGCACAATTCACTAGAATTTGTGAAGGAAAGGCAGGAGCAGCACACGCAACGAGTAAACCGAGCATGCTTAACCTACGTAGCTAGCAAATGGCAAGGTGCTCCTCCAAGATGTGGGGGTCGGCACGAATGGCAGCCATCGTGCCCTTATCTGCGCGTGCGGCCGCGATTTGCTTCTCCGTTGCCAGATGCTCCTTGAGATCCTGGCTATACTGCATGCACCATGGCTTAGGGCGGCACTTATTTGGTGGAGGGGTTAGTGATTTGGGTGGAAGGTGTCGCGCCGGTGGTCGGGGCATGTGGGATGTGGAAGGAGGAGGAGGATGGGGGTCGGGTGTGGATTACCTGCCTGGATAGATGAGGCCGACCAGCGTGAAGGAGGGTCACCGACGAGGAGTCGGCACTGCAAGCAAGGAGTGAAGGTTTCAACTTGGAAAGGAAGGCAGAAACAGGGGAAATGTGGCTTTTCGTAAGGGGGAGGGGGCGGGGAGGTAGATATTTCCGTGGAAGCCGAGAATTTGGAATCGCTTCAGCGAAAAAACTGGCGCGCACAGTGTCATCAGACACGGTCCCTTATTCAGAACTGTGTACGATATGTGAACATCACAAACGATTCAGATAGCTTAACCCGTGTGTGATGAGTTTGAACGTCAAAAATTTTGGTTTGAATTTCCCTGGTTATAGTGGCCATCCACATCATTGCATAATTTGGGTACACAAAGGAGACTACAGCACACCCACACTTCTTAATCGAGCAAGTTCAGCAATTAAACGGAGCTAGCTAACCTAAACATTACTCTAACAAATTAAAGACTGGCGCTCTTAATTAAACAAAACAAAGAGTACTACTACGGCTGGTGCTTGTCGATCTCTGCCTCCTCCTCCATGTCTAGCTCGCCCCTGACGGTCTCCTAGGGAAGGGGCTCCATGGCATCCATCGCACCATACTTGTCAAGCATCTCGCCATCCGTGTCCGCCATCTCTTTGGAAAAGGCCGCCATGAGCTGGGCATGGGTTGCCGTGATCTGGGCTTGGACGGGCTCCGACGTTGCAAGGTATGCGGCGAAGGAACGGACGGCTGCTCGAATGCTCTCGGCGATTGCCAACTCTTCGGCCGTGGGTTGCCGACCGTTGTGGGAGAAGCTTCGTTCAATTTGTGCGGTGATCGCGATGAGCTGGGTGTGGGCAGCCTCCATCAGGGCTAAGGCCGCTGCTGCGGAACGAACAGCTGTTGTGCCGCTCTCGGCAGTTGCTATCCCCGAGGCAGATGTTGCTGTCGCCACCTGAGAAGCAACAATGGCCGTTTGGGTTGCCTTAGCTGCCCGGTCGTAGATTGCGGCTGTGCTCATGC
This sequence comes from Triticum dicoccoides, assembly GCF_002162155.2. Classification (NCBI taxonomy): domain Eukaryota; kingdom Viridiplantae; phylum Streptophyta; class Magnoliopsida; order Poales; family Poaceae; genus Triticum; species Triticum dicoccoides. The sequence goes on along the minus strand of NC_041392.1, from coordinate 283,591,874 downwards.
ACCTTGTAAGCACACGCATGGCGACTGCGGCCGGGCTCTCACCAGAGTGGGCCAACGAAGTTGCCCTCACGACGCGGGTCCACGTGCCCATCTTTCACCGGCGACGATTGAATAGTGAAATGATATTTGGGGAGCAAGCTAGTGTGCTTGAGACGCCGGCTGTGGACTGTAGCCGACACACCTTCTCGTTTAAGCCATAGACATACTATACACCGACGGTGCTCCAGGATATTTTGTGTTGCATCTCACATGGTTGGTGATAATAACTATGTGGGATCTACTTGATTTTTCATCTTGATTTGAATTACATAATGGGATCACCGCGGCAATGGACGGTGTTTGAATTGCTAGACCTTTTATCTGCAGTGAACATGCAACTATATGTGTGTCATAAAAGAATTGGAATTATTCAGGGTTCGTTTGAACATTTTACACATTAAATTGGTTTTCTAGCCATTTCAGGTGCACCAACATGGGTTGTAAAATCATATATGTGTCCATGGGTTTATGCTTATGTCCCATGCAAGAAATGGGGATGAAATACGAACAACACGACACCGTGGCTCTCCGGCAAATGTCGACATACTTGCTTTTGTAATTCTGGTAAATCCAAAATTTGTCGAAATTCATGAAACTTGGCATGCTATCATGGAGTGGCATCAACATGCCGTGGTAAAATTTTTGTACCATTTGGGGCAGGTTTGGGTATAAGTTTCTCATAAACCAGAGCTTCTCACAACAAGTGTGATGGTTTCGGTAGGGAACGTTTCAGCTTTCTGGACGAAACGATATCCATTACCTCTTCTCAATTTCAATTTTTTTCCTAGTGTCAACATAGAACAACAGGTGTGTTGTGTCAATTTTTGGGATTTTTCGGGGTTCGCTTGGACATTTTTATACATTAACTGAGTTTTCTATGCATTCATGTGCATAATTCAAATTTGAACTACATGCACATGCTCTAATGCATATAAATTAGTTGAAAATTCAAATATGTGTCCTTGGTTGCATGCTTAGGTCCCATGCAAGTAATGGAAATGAATGTCAAACACCCTGCAACCGTCACTTGGCCGCAAACATTGATATACCTAGTTTTTAAATTCTAGTAAATCCAAAGCTCGTCTGAAATTCATGAAACTTGGCATGATATCATGGAGCGGCATCAACATGCCGTGGTAATTTTTTGTCCCATTTGGGGCAGGTTTGGTGATATGCTTCTCACAAACTAGAGCTTCTGACAACAAGCCTGATGGTTTCGGTAGGGAACGTTTCACCTTTCTGGACAAAATGATATCCATTGCCTCTTCGAGATTTCAATTTTATTCCTAGTGTCAACATAGAAACAATAGGAGTGTTGTGTCAATTTTTGGGATTTTTCGGGGTTCGTTTGGACATTTTTATGCATAAATTGAGTTTTCAATGCATTTATGTGCATAATTCAAATTTGAACTACATGCACATTCTCTAATGCATATAAATTGGTTGAAAATTCAAATATGTGTCCTTGGTTGCATGCTTAGGACCCATGCAAGAAATGGTAATGAATGTCAAACACCCTGCCACTGTCACTCGGCCGCAAACATTGAGATACTTGGTTTTTAAATTCTAGTAAATCCAAAACTCATATGAAATTCATGAAACTTGGCATGCTATAATGGAGCGGCATCAACATGCCATGGTAAAATTTTTATTCCATTTGGGGCAGGTTTGAGTATATGCTTCTCACAAACCAGAGCTTCTCACAACAAGCATGATGGTTTCGGTAGGGAACGTCCCACCTTTGGGGACGAAACGATATCCATTGGCTCTTATTGCTTTCAAAAATTTTCTCGTGTCAACGTAGGACCACAAGAGTGTTGTGTCAATTTTTGTGATTTTTCGGGGTTCATTTGGACATTTTATGCATCAACTGAGTTTTCAATGCATTCATGTGCATAGTTCAAATTTGAACTACATACACATGCTCTAATGCATATAAATTGGTTGAAAATTCAAATCTGTGTTCTTGGTTGCGTGCTTAGGTCCCATGCAAGAAATGGGAATGAATGTCAAAAACGCTGCCACCGTCACTCGGCAGCAAACATTGAGATACCTACTTTTTAAATTTTAGTAAATCCAAAACTCGTCTGAAATTCATGAAACTTGGCATGCTATCATGGAGTGCCATCGACATGCCGTGGTAATTTTTTTGTCCCTTTTGGGGCAGGTTTGAGTATATGCTTCGCACAAACCAGAGCTTCTCACAACAAGCATGATGGTTTCGGTAGGGAGCGTCCCACCTTTGGGGACGAAACGATATCCATTGCCTCTTATTGATTTCAAAATTTTTCTTGTGTCAACATAGAACAACGGGAGTGTTGTGTCAATTGTTGTGATTTTTCGGGGTTCGTTTGGCCATTTTTATGCATTAATTGAGTTTTCAATGCATTTATATGCATAATTCAAATTTGAACTACATGCACATGCTCCAGTGCATATAAATTGGTTGAAAAATCAAATATGTGTCCTTGGGTGCATGCTTAGGTCCCATGCAAGAAATGGGAATGAATTTCAAACAACATGGCACCGTTGATTGCCGGTAAAACATTGAGATACTTTGTTTTTAAATTCTAGTGAATCCAAAACTCGTCTGAAATTCATGAAACTTGGCATGCTATCATGGAATGGCACCCGACATGCTCTAGTATTTTTCGTGTCCATTTTGAGAGAAGGCGCACTCGAATAACAGCCAACAAAGGCATTTGAAAAATAGCTGCCACTTTAATATCTCAAACGTTTGTATAATTCAAACTATGTGCGTTCAGTTAACCATTCACGTGACGCCACGTGTCTTGGTTTTAATGGCTATAGGAGGTGCCGTGCGGACAACTGCTTGACCTTGACTGGACAGGAGGCGTGCGAGCGCAGTCCGGTGCGTAGGCTGACCAAGAGGCATGCAAGCTGTCCACCAATGCGCAGGCTCACCGGGAAGCGTGCGAGCTGTACGCTGTGCAGACTCACTAGGAAGCAAGCCCTTTGACTTCCATGGCCTCCCGCCTTCCTCTCCATTAATGGCGCCCGAGCCGCCGCTTAATACGGGCAGCCTTACTGTTCGCCTGCCATTCCCCTCCCTCCCGCAAACCTCCACCAATGCCATGGCGCAGAAGGATCATCCCCCACTAGTTTTCAAGTTTGCTGAAGTCGACTCTGAGCCGGAAGAGATAGAAAATAAGGAGGAATGGGGCCTCATGGACATGGCCCAGAATGAGCTGGTCGCGGCGGTTGCTGCCCCCGCTCCCGTCCCAGCTCCCATCCCCGCGCCCACGCCAGTGACCATCCCCGTAGCATTGACGGGCTGGTCGCCGAGAAGTATCGCAGAGCTAGAAGCCGCGGGCATCAGCGAGGTCTCCGCGGACCCGCACGAGCTCGTGTACATGCCAGTGCCAACGCCCATGCCCGTGCCCGTGAATGCCCCTCCACCCACCGCGGCGCCGGTCCCCGTGCGTTTGGCTGCACCCGCCACGCCCGTGCTCGTGCGCCCCCCTATCAGCGGCATGGGACGTCGCCGTCGATTGCTACCTCTCGGCGCTGCCAGCTACCGTCCTGCCACGCCCCGCCCGTCGATCGCGCGATGACATGGTGTTTGATTTACTAGTGAAGAACATTTTGTGCTGCATTGAAGACTTCAACAATGGCGTCCCGGAGGACGACGACGACAACGACTGCGCGGCACGCCGCCTCCGCCGCCGCCAGAAATAGTATTTTTTCTGGGGTTTAATACTATATCACGATCATATGAATATAAATTCGTAGTATGACTGAATGAAAGATATGGTTTGAGCGAACTTGCATTTTTCTCTCTTAATGTACAGACTTATCGAACGATTTTCTTTTGAAAAAAACGTCAATGGTTTTTAAATATAAAACACTCATCACAAACATTTTAGTTAGAACACCCGTATGCCAACCGACAACTTCCCCAGGAAGCCAAGGGAAAATGTGTTGAACAAGATTTGTGCAGCACTTGATCGCAGACGTTTTAGATAGAACACCCGTATGCAAAGTGAGAGCGGGATTTGTGCATCTCTTCAGCGCAAACAGTACTTTTGGATGACCCGTGTGCAACCACTTACAAACAATTTGGTAAGATTTGCATGTGTCATATTGGGTATGTTGCCATTTGCCAAACTAGAAAGGGTGACATTTGTTGATCTGGTAACATTGCCATTTGTCAACCTTGTAACACTGCAATTTGTCAAAATATGAAGCTAAAAATCACTAGCAGTATCCAATTTTTGCAATTAAAATCCAGTAATTAAGCATAGATTTCATTCATAGATTAAGCAGTCATTCTTAAATTATACAAACAGTTCAACTCGACAGCTGAACCGACCAAACTTTTCCCCAATTGTTGCCAACCATGTACTGAAATAGCTAGTCCAACTATATATACTAGCTAATTTTAAGTACATTGTACAGTTCCACCGCACATCTGTAGTCAGATGAACTGAACAAAATAGCCCCTAAATACTACTACTACGGAGGGGCTTTGTGCTACTTCCGGCAGCCTCTCCTCTGCCGAGCACGCTCAGTAAGAGGCAGGGGAGGAGGAGGAGGAGCCTACCGATGAGTTGGACAAATGCAATACGGTGCATGCCGCTGCTGCACGTTCAGCGACGCTCGCTAGCTCGAACGCCCACTATCGCTCCAGACGATCCCTCTCGAAGCGGCCGGACTGCTTGTAGATGTCCTGATTCCTCGCATCTGCGTCGGAGTGTGTTGCAAACACAGCTGCGGTAAGGCTCTTTGCATGCTTTACGAGACGCTCCTACTCCTCCCATAGGAACTCGATGTAGCGCGCAAGGTCGCTGACACACGTGCGGGCCTCCACCTCCGCCTCCCTCCTTCGGGCGGCGGTGGCGGAGCGGGTGATGATCTCGGCGGTCGACGGTGGGCTGGCGGCCACGGCGGCCGACGATGGAGTGGCGGCCACGACGGCCACCTCCCACCTTCGGGCCGCGGTGGTGGAGCGGGTGATGGCCACGGTGGCTGGCAGTGGGGTGGCGGCCATGACGGCCACCTCCCGCCTTCGGGTCGTGGCGGCAGAGCGGGCGATGGCCCTGGCTTTTGATGGTGGTGTGGCGGCAACGGCGGGCAACAACTGCCGATGGGCAGCGGTGGCGGAGCGTGTGGTGGGTGTTCCACGCACACCCAACAGGGACGCCATGTGCACTACACCACGTCACGGACTGAGCCGCCGCCGTGGTGTAGCCTCCCAGCTGGAGCTGTCCTCTGATGACGGCAGAGTGACTGAGCGACGACGACGGACCGGTGCCATTGGTGATTCTGGGAGAAGCAGATGGGATAAGCTACAGTGAGGGAGGGGAAAATGCAATGCAGGACTCGCCAGCCGTGAGGGTTTATATAGCAGGCCGGTAAGCATTGCGATTTTGGGGGATTTCACTGAGTCGGGCGGGAAGCTTGCACGAGAACCTGAGAGGTTGCGTGGGAATGGGCTCACCGACGATTCATTGGCGCCACTGTTTGGCCAAAAGAACGCTGCCGCGCGCTGCACAAGCTTGCGCTGTAAGCCATCTGCGACAGCGGGGTGACAACACGTGCGAGAGGAGGACGAAAGGCCATGTCCACATATGGTTAATAAAAAACGTTTGGGATTTAATTATCTACTATACCCCTGTCCTGGTTTATAAGTATGATTTGACTAATAAAATACGAATGCATGTCGCCAAAGATTATATAGTTGGATTCGTATTTGAACATAGTTTCCAATTATATAATTTTTATAACATGCATTAACATTTTGTTGGTTAAATTTAAGGGCAAAGTATGGCACAAAATATAAAGGGGACTATAGACTAGACGGAGGTAGTAGCACACGGCCACTCTCTACGCAGCGACACAACTATCGTCCGACTTGTAGGCGACCATTCCCCGCGTGTTCAACTGCTCTATGCGTGTGGTTGCTTGCGGTTCAGGCGGCCGCGACACGCTTTGCTCGCATCCCGCCGCGTGCGCTCTACTCTCGCGTCCCTCCGGGTGCTCTGCCCTCGTCCCTCCACACGCGCTGCCAGTGTTTGGGGTTGGCGCACGATCACGCACGTTCGTGTGCATGCGGTTGCATCGGGCGCGACGCAACAATGCAGTTACCCACTGCATAAACTGCCATGCGAACGCGCAGAGAATCCAGGCCGCCCGGCTCCCATTTGTTCCTGCGGCCATTTACCTTCATCTCTCGTGTCACACGACACAATAAGCACACCCACGACGACACATACAGAGAGGACATCCAATGGTTCCAATGGCGCTCCCTGTGGCTCCAATGGCGCTCCCAGCGGCCGACGACGAAAACGGCAGGCAGTTCACCATGCATCACGTAGTGGACACCCACGTGTGGGGGAAGGCCCTGTCGGTGGTGTACACGAACGATCTGGTCGGTCTCTGTGGAGAGCTCCATCCAAACTATGGAGCAGTTCCTTGCCGAGGACAAGTACCAAGTGGTCGGCTTCGACCTCGAGTACACCATCGGTCGTGCCGGGCACGATCAGAAGGTTGCCGTCACCCAGTTGTGCGTGCGATATGATGTCCTCATCTACCACTACCACCTTGCCACAAGGCCTTGCAAGCGTTTCTCCAGGTTTATCAACAACTCCGACTAAAGTTTCACTACGGTGGACATCGCCAACGATCTAAAAGCGCTCAAGGTTTTGGGGTGGAAATGCCTGAATCTTGTCAACATCCAGCACCACTACAAGGTCTGGGGCAGCGACAAAAACAAACTGAACTCCTTGGTTGACCTCGCCACAGCTATCATCGACCCCTACTACATGAAGATGAAGAATGAGAGCAAGAAGGACAAGAACGCGTGGCACAATGTGTGGCATGAGAGACTGGATGAACAACATGTCAAGTACGTGGCCAAGGATGCGTACACAAGCTACGAGATGTACAGGTGGATCGTTGACATGAGGAAGTGTCTTCTTCCTGCCCTAGACGAGGGATTGAGCCACGGAGCAGTGGCAGGAGTGTCACAAGAAGTAGATGACTCCCCTACTTTAGAATGCATGCAATTGTTTATTGAGGTGTGAGTGAATGATCTGTATAGTCACTTATGTAATTGGATGTTTATTTCAGTTATATATATACATGTTATTCTTCTGTAGATAGAGCAAATCACATGGCTTATTAGCAGCAATCATCTGTGTTATTATTGGTCTTCGCACACATTTCTGATCACAGACCTGTTTGCCGCGTATCACACACATCTTCTTCAGTTGAACCATTTCCATTGTGTTGCCTAATCACACACAGTTCATCCTAGTGAACCATATGTTGTATATCGCACACACCTTCATCTGACTTCTTGTTTCTTTTGTTCCTCCTCATCCCAAGAAGTTAATTGAACTGAACTATATTCCCTCCATCACACACACAACTAAAATCTGAACCGTGTTTGATGCATCCGTAATCGCAAACATTTTGCACCTTTTTTGACGGGTTTTTACACCATCGTTTGCGATTATGGCATCACACACAATTTTGTTGAAGGATCTCTGATTGTAGTGTCGCATTTGGACCATCCTACAATAGTGTGATGTCTACTACACAACCTTCTTCTTGTAGACGTCGTTGGGCCTCCAAGTACAGAGGTTTGTAGGACAGTAGAAAATTTCCCTCAAGTGGATGACCTAAGATTTATCAATTCGTAGGAGGCATAGGATGAAGATGGTCTCTCTCAAGCAACCTTGCAACCAAATAACAAAGAATCTCTTGTGTCCCCAACACACCCAATACAATGGTAAATTGTATAGGTGCACTAGTTCGGCGAAGAGATGGTGATACAAGTGGTATATGGATAGTTAGATAATAGCTTTTGTAATCTGAAAATATAAAAACATCAAGGTAACGAATGATAAAAGTGAGCGGAAACGGTATTGCAATGCGTTGAAACAAGGCCTAGGGTTCATACTTTCACTAGTGCAAGTTCCCTCAACAATAATAAGATAACTGGATCACATAACTATCCCTCAACATGCAACAAAGAGTCACTCGAAAGTCACTAATAGCGGAGAACGAACGAAGAGATTATGGTAGGGTACGAAACCACCTCAAAGTTATTCTTTTCAATCAATCCATTGGGCTCTTCCTATAAGTGTCACAAACAGCCCTAGAGTTCGTACTAGAATAACACCTTAAGAAACAAATCAACCAAAACCCTAATGTCACCTAGATACTCCAATGTCACCTCAAGTATCCGTGGGTATGATTATACGATATGCATCACACAATCTCAGATTCATCTATTCAACCAACACATAGAACCTCAAAGAGTGCCCCGAAGTTTCTACCGGAGAATCACGACGAAAACGTGTGCCAACCCCTATGCATAGGTTCATGGGTGGAACCCGCAAGTTGATCACCAAAACATACATCAAGTGAATCACGTGATATCCCATTGTCACCACAGATATGCACGACAAGACATACATTAAGTGTTCTCAAATCTTTAAAGACTCAATCCGATAAGATAACTTCAAAGGGGAAACCTAATCCATTACAAGAGAGTAGAGGGGGAGGAGAAACATAAGATCCAAGTATAATAGCAAAGCTCGCGATACATCAAGATCGTGCCAAATCAAGAACACGAGAGAGAGATCAAACACATAGCTACTGGTACATACCCTCAGCCCCGAGGGTGGACTACTCCCTCCTTGTCATGGAGAGCACCGAGATGATGAGGATGGCCACCGAAGAGGGATTGCCCCCTCAGGTAGGGTGCCGGAACGGGTCTAGATTGGCTTTCGGTGGCTACGGAGGCTTCTGGCGGTGGAACTCCCGATCTATTGTGCTCCTAGATGTTTTTAGGGTATATGGAGATATATAGGCGGAAGAAGTACGTCAGGGGGCCACGAGGGGCCCATGAGGGTGGAGGGCGCGCCCAGGGGGGTGGGCGCGCCCCCCTACCTCGTGGCCTCCTTGAAGCTTCCCTTACGTGGACTCCAAGTCTCCTGGGTTGCTTTCCTTCCAAAAATAAGTTCCGTGAAGTTTCAGGTCAATTGGACTCCGTTTGATTTTCCTTTTCTGCGATACTCTAAAACAAGGAAAAAACAGAAACTAGCACTGACACTGGGCTCTAGGTTAATAGGTTAGTCCCAAAAATCAAATGAAATAGCATATAAATGCATATAAAACATCCAAGGTAGATAATATAATAGCATGGAACAATAAAAAATTATCGATACGTTGGAGACGTATCAGCATCCCCAAGCTTAATTCCTGCTCGTCCTCAAGTAGGTAAATGATAAAAACACAATTTTTGATGTGGAATGCTACCTAACATATTTCTCTAAGTAATTCTTCTTCATTTTGGCATGAATGTTCAGATCCATAGGATACAAGATAAAAGTTTAATATTGACATAAAAATAATAATACTTCAAGCATACTAACAAAGCAATCATGTCTTCTCAAAATAACATGGCCAAAGAAAGCTATGTCGGATTTCGGGTTCCGGCAGACCCTTGAGGTTCGAACACTGGGGTGCGCGCGGAGATTTCGCCTTCTACCTACCTGCGCCCGTCCGCCTTGCTAAGATCTAAGCTATGGAAAGAACAACACAAGAGACACAGGGTTTATACTGGTTCAGGCCACCGTTGTGGTGTAATACCCTACTCCGGTGTGTGGTGTAGTGGATTGCCTCTTGGGCTGATGATGGTGAACAATACAAGGAAGAACAGCCTCGCGAGGGTCTGTTCTTGGTTGGGGGATGAACTGCTAGGAGGAGTTCAGTCCCCCTTTTCTCTCTCTCTCTCTCTCTCTCTCTCTCTCTCTCTCTCTCTTCTCGGTTCTCTCTCCGATTTTGGTCTCAGCTTGTTTCAGGGTTTGCCGTTTCTAGACCCCCCCTACCCTGGGGGTGGCTAGTCCTATTTATAGGCAATGGCCCTGGGCCTCTTCCCAAATATTGAGCGGGAAGGGCGCCAACAATTGGCCATTTTGAAGGGGAACATCTGGTACACTTATCCCGACTAAAGTTAGTCCTCGCCTGCCAAAGACTCTGGTGGTGACGCTGGCTTGGGCTCCACAATGACTTCCTCCCTACCGTTGGACTGGTCCTGGTCTAATTGCACCGAAACGGGTGCCTTTGCTTGATGCTCCCACCTGCGCTTGCTCCTTTGCACCAAAGAGGAAAGGAGGACACTGCGTGGTCTGGCGCCCGCCTGGCGCCCTTGGTCGTCATGGCTTGTATCACGGGCACCTTGTGAGGTTCCCCGCCTTGATTTCTTCGCCTCCTCGCGAGCCAGCCTGATGAGGCCGTGCCTGAGGAAGCTCCGTGTCGTCCGCCCCGCGAGGCTTGGCCCCTCGCGAGGGTCTTGAGTCTGTGTTGATGAAGATGGGCCGTGCTGGGCCCCCTTTTGAGCCACACCGTAGGCCGCAACAGGCAAGTCTGGGGACCCCCATTCCCAGAACGCCGACAGTAGCCCCCGGGCCCAAGGCGCGCCCGGACTTGGCCGTGCAGGGAGGCGAAAGGGCAAGAGCGAAGCGCCGCGGGCCCTAACAGCCTGCGGCCTTGGGCGCCGCGTGGCGGTTGATTGGACGTGGGCGTCTCCACTTCCCCATGGTGCCTCGGCAACTGCACGGATTGGACAAGTCCCTGCATGCAAAGCGAGTCATGATTACCTGCGATCGTGGGGGCCGACGGTTGGCCCTTGCCGGCTATAAGTACGGATCGGTGCGCGCCCTTCTAGTTCATCCCCCCTTGCTTCTCCTTCTTCTTCATGGCCCCGTCGAGGAGGTTCTCGGCCGCAGAGAAGGGGAAGGCTCGCCAGGTTGAGCCTGCCTCTCCCCCGCCCAAGCACGGCCGAGGGCACCCTCGCAAACATCTTGTGGCCACCATGGCAGCTCCCCGCGGTCGCGGAGACGATTTCCAGCATGGTGGCGGGCGGACTGCTGCGGCCGGGGGGCGCACTTCGGTTGCGCGCCCCCCTAGGCCGCGCTTTCGCGCTGCAGAGGTGCTGCCGGAGTTCGTTGTGTGGTCGGCGGAGCCGACTAGCACCTGGCTTCCACTTCCTTGCTTCCTCCTCAGCGAGCTCCCGACCGGCGCCCCAGGCGGCCTCTGGCTCCAGGCTGACAACTGCTGCAGCCGGGCCTCATGGGCGTCACTGGAGGTCTCCGCAGCCGGGAGCCTGGCCTTGGCCCGCGGTTGGCAGACGTTTGCCCGCGCGCGTGGCGTGAGCCGTCGGTGCACCCTGCACTTCAAGTTTGACGGCGATGCCACCCTCTACGTGAGGGTGTTTGGGGAAGATGGTCACCGCGCAGGGTGCTTCCCTGAGGATGACGACCGCGGCCGGGAACCCAGCTCCGGCGATGATGGGGAGGACAGCGCTCGCATGACTGGCGGTGCTCAGGGTTCCCCAAGCTTCTCCGGTTCTTCTTCAGGCGGCGACTCTTCTAGCGGTGGCCGCGGTCAGCCTCCACGCCGTCGTACCTGCTTGGGAGGTGGTAGCATGTCTGCCCGCCATCGCGCCTCGGTGAAGCGCGAGAGGGAGTCTGCCTGAGCCCCGGAGGCAGCTCGAGTCTTCCCTGCAGGCCGGTGTGAGGCGAGCTGCGCCTGATTTGTTCTTTCTTTTCCTTTTTCCTGCGTAAAAAGATAGTAGCATGGAGCCCCGCGGGGGCGTGTTTGGGTTATTGCTGTTAATCATCGCTTTGCTTCCGTTATCGTGCCTTCCGGCTACATGCCCGCGCGTGGATAGTTCCCGGCCCCAGCTGTGGGGGGGCGACCGACCCAGGCCATGTGTTCATGTCGCGGTGCCCGTGGGGCACGGACTGGAGGGGTGCTCGTGTAATGGACCCAGGTCGCGAAACCTTTGAACGACTAGGACAGGAACACTCGCGAGGGCACTCGGCTGCCCCCCTCGCGAGGCCTTGCATAAGAGAAATTGAGGCAGGAGAGTAAAAAGTCGAAGAACCACAAGCCAAAGACGGCAACAGCTTCAATAAAACTTCGAATGAGAATGAACAAGCCAACTGCGGAAAGCAAATGAAAAAGCCGCGTCCGGCACCTAATCTAGTCTTCGACGTCTTCTCACTAGCGCGGAGCTAAGTGCTGCCACTTGGCGTGGGAGGGAGCCCCAGGGCCTGAGGCCGGTGCTCCTGAGACTCCGGGGCGTGTATAGCCCCAACTCATTATTACGTGAGAGTGTCATGGGCGGCGAGCTTCACATGCGTTGGCCTTCTTCACAGGCTCCGGGCCTTTTCCAAAATGCGACGGCTTCACAGGCATTCACCTTCTTCACAGGCTCTGGGCCTTTTCCAAAATGCGACAGCTTCACAGGCATTCGCCTTCTTCACAGGCTCTGGGCCTTTTCCAAAACGCGACAGCTTCACAGGCATTCGCCTCTTCACAGGCTCTGGGCCTTTTCCAAAACGCGACAGCTTCACAGGCATTCGCCTCTTCACAGGCTCTGGGCCTTTTCCAAAACGCGACAGCTTCACAGGCATTCGCCTTCTTCACCGGCTCTGGGCCTTTTCCAAAACACGACAGCTTCATAGGCATTCACCTTCTTCACAAGCTCTGGGCCTTTTCCAAAACGCGACAGCTTCATAGGCATTCGCCTTCTTCACAGGCTCTGGGCCTTTTTAGGGGTAGAACCTCCGGAGGTGCTGGATGTTCCATGCGTTCTGGACCGGAACCCCCTCCTGAGTCTCCAAGCGCGCGGAGCCGGGCCTGGAAACATGAACAACCTTGAACGGGCCCTCCCACATGGGAGAGAGCTTATGCAGTCCCTCCCTGGAGAGAACCCGCCTGAGCACGAGGTCTCCTACCTCGAGAGTTCTGGGGCAGATGTTGCGGCAGTGATATCGTCGTAGTGCTTGTTGGTACCTCGCCGCTCGCAGCGCGGCTTCTCGGCGACGTTCCTCCCCCCGCATGGCGTCCTACTGCGCCTCGTCAAACGCCAGGACCCGCGCGGAGCAACATGTGACCTCGTGAGGGAGGACCACTTCGGCTCCGTTGACCAGGAAGAACGGGGTCTCTCCAGTCGGCTTGGTCGCGGTTGTGCGGATGGACCACAACACGGACTGAAGCTCGTCGTACCAACCTCTGCCGCAGGCCTCCAGCTTCTTCTTGAACGTCCTGGTCTTGAGGCCCCTCAGGACCTCTGCGTTGGCTCGCTCGTCCTGGCCGTTGCTTCGGGGGTGCGCCACCGAAGCGTAGCATATCTGCGTTCCAAGGTTAGCACAGTATGTTTTGAAAAGGTTACTGGTGAACTGCGAACCGTTGTCCGTGATGATGCGGTTCGGCACCCCGAACCGGATCACGATGCCCCTAATGAACTTGACCGCAGAACCCGCCGGGATGGTGCGGACGGCCTCTACTTCAGCCCACTTGGTGAACTTGTCCACGGTGACGTAGAGGTAGCGGTAGCCCCCTGGCGCCCGAGGAAACGGGCCTAGGATGTCCAGCCCCCAGACTGCGAATGGCCACGAAAGGGGTATAGTCTGCAGGCCTCCTGCCGGCTATGCCGGTTATGATTCACATTTCTGTGAATTCCATGTGACCTTCTTTAGGAGAAGCAATCTCAAAGTGGTCTTTGTTGGGCATGTTGAAGACAAACTTTACGTGGTTGATTTCTCAAAAGATAAAACTCATTTTGCAACATGCCTAATGGCCAAGGCCGACATGGGGTGGCTATGGCACCGACGGCTAGCCCACGTTGGCATGAGAAATTTACAAGCTCTCTTAAAGGGGGAGCACATCCTTGGATTAACCAATGTGTCTTTTTCGAAAGACCGTCCTTGTAGTGCTTGCAGTGCCGGAAAGCTTCATGAAAAAGCTCATAAAGTCAAGACTAGCATCACCACCTTGAGGCCCCTTGAGCTTATCCATTTGGATCCTTTTGGGCCTCCAACTTATGATAGTTTGGGAGGGAGGAGGTATTGCCTTGTCATTGTTGATGACTTCATAAGATACACTTGGGTGTTCTTTCTCAAGACCAAAGATGAAACTCAAGAAACCTTCATCAACTTTGCCAAAGAAGATCAACATCAACATAATTGTGAGACCAAGGCAATTCGAAGTGACAATGGCACCGAGTTCAAGAACTACACGATGGATGAATTCTTGAGTGAAGAGGTGATAAAGCATCAATATGCCGTGCCATATACTCCCCATCAAAATGGTGTTGCGGAGAGGAAGAATCGGACTCTTATTGAGATGGCTAGGACCATGCTTGACGAGTACAAGTCTCCATACAAGCTTTGGGCCGAAGCCATCACCACCACGTGTCATGCTTCAAACTGGCTTTATCTTCGCAAGCTCAAGAACAAGACCCCCTATGAGCTCCTAATTGGGAGAAAGCCTAACGTCAAATACTTTCGGGTATTCGGTTGTAAGTGTTTCATTCTAAACAAGAAATCCCGGTTAACTAAGTTTGAGCCTAGAACTTATGAGGGCATATTTGTTGGATATGCATCAAACTCACACGAATGCCGAGTTCTCAATAAATCCACCGGATGCATTGAGGAAACGGTAAATGTGGAGTTTGATGAAGATAACGGCTCCCGGGTGGAGCAAATTATTCCTAGTGTGGTAGGTGATGAGGCTCCTTCACAAGCTATAAGGACGATGGGGATAGGCCACATTCTTCCACAAGAAACACCCCAAGTCCAAGTAGAAGAAGAGGGAGTAAGAGCCCCTCTTGTGGACTCTCCACAAGGGAAGTCATCACTGGCACCTCTTGTACAAGATACTACGGGAGATCATGAACCTATCCAAGAACAAGACCAAGTCCCTCATATTCTCGAGCAAGATCAAGGGCAATCTCATTCAAATGGTGAAGAACCAATTATTGGGGCTCAATATCAAGCTCAAGTTCATGATCACTATCAAGATCAACCCCAACCGCAAGTGTCTTCATCATCGTCACTTACAAATGAGCAAGAACTTGTGGTTGCGTAGATAAGGATGTCTCTGAGGCTAAAACAATCTCAAGGACAAGCTTATTCATCAAGTTCCAAACCAAGTGAAGAAGAGCTTGCAATCAAAGAGAAAAAAGTGGCCGCCAAGCTAAAGCATCTTCAACATATCACCGAGAACATCTACGGAAGCATAAAAAAGTGGGTAACTACTCGTAGATGTTTGGCAAACTTTCGTGAGCATCAATCGTTTGTCTCTTGTGTTGAGCCCCTTAAGGTGGAAGATGCACTTGAGGATCCAGATTGGATAGATGCCATGCATGAAGAACTCAACAACTTCACCCACAACAAAGTATGGACCCTTGTGGAAAGACCCAAAGAGCATCATAATGTCATTGGAACAAAGTGGATATTTAAGAACAAACAAGATGAACATGGACAAGTAATAAGGAACAAGACAAGGTGAGTGGCAGAAGGTTTCACCCATGTTGAAGGTTTGGACTTTGGTGAAACTTTTTCCCCTGTTGTCCGTCTCAAATCCATTCGCATCTTGCTTGCTTATGCCTCTCGCCGTGATTTTAAATTATATCAAATGGATGTGGAGAGTGCATTTCTTAATGGTCCTCTTAAGGAGTTGGTGTATGTTAAGCAACCTCCCAGTTTCAAAGACCCCTGATACGTCTCCAACGTATCTACTTTTCCTAACGCTTTTCCTCCTGTTTTGGACTCTAATTTGCATAATTTGAATGAAACTAACCCCGGACTAACGCTATTTTCAGCAAAACTACCATGGTGTTGTTTTTGTGCAGAAATAAAAGTTCTCGGAATGGAACGAAACTTTGCGAGGATTTTTTATATCAATAAAAAGAATTTCTGCAGCCAAGACGCACCGGAGGGGGGCACCTGGGTGGGCACAGCCCACTAGGGCGCGCCCCCTCCTGGCGCGCCCAGGTGGGTTGTCCCCACCTGGTGGCTCCACACACCCTGAAACTGATGCTACCTCTTGAGCATGCGTTGGTTTTCCCTTGAAGAAGAAAGGGTGATGCAACAAAGTAGCATAAGTATTTCCCTCAGTTTTTGAGAACCAAGGTATCAATCCAGTAGGAGACTACACGCAAGTCCCCTAGTACCTGCACAAATAATCAAGAACCTTGCAACCAACGCGATAAAGGGGTTGTCAATCCCTTCACGGCCACTTGCAAAAGTGAGATCTGATAAAGATAATAAAATAAATATTTTTGGTATTTTTTATTGTATAGATTGGAAAATAAAGATTGCAAAATAAATAGTAAACTAGAATTGTAGATCGGAAACTTATATGATATAAAGTAGACCTGGGGACCATAGGTTTCACTAGTGGCTTCTCCCATGACATCATATATTACAGTGGGTGAACAAATTACTGCCGAGCAATTGATAGAAAAGCGCATAGTTATGAGAATATCTAGGCATGATCATGAACATAGGCATCACATCCATGTCAAGTAGACCGAAATGATTCTGCATCTACTACTATTACTCCACACATCGACCGCTATCCAACTTGCATCTAGAGTATTAAGTTCATAAGAATAGAGTAACACATTAGGCAAGATGACATGATGTAGAGGGATAAAATCAAGCAGTATGATATAAACCCCATCTTTTTATCCTTGATGGCAACAATACAATACGTGCCTTGCTACCCCTGCTGTCATTGGGAAAGGGCACCGCAAGATTGAACCCAAAGCTAAGCACTTCTCCCATTGCAAGAAATATCGATCTAGTAGGCCAAACTAAACCGATAATTCGAAGGGACTTGCAAATATATCAAATCATGCATATAAGAATTCAGAGAAGAATCAAATATTGTTCATAGATAGTCTTGATCATAAACCCACAATTCACTGGATCTCGACAAACACACCGAAGTATTACATCGAATAGATCTCCAAGAACATCGAGGAGAACTTAGGATTGAGAACCAAAGAGAGAGAAGAAGCCATCTAGCTAATAACTATGGACCCGAAGGTCTGTGGTAAACTACTCACACATCATCGGAGAGGCTATGGTGTTGATGTAGAAGCCCTCCGTGATTGAACCCCCCTCCGGCAGATCGATGGAAAAGGCCCCAAGATGGGATCTCACAGGTACAGAAGGTTGCGGCGGTGGAAAAGTGGTTTCGTGGCTCCCCTGGATGTTTTTAGGGTATAAGAGTATATATATATAGGCAAAAGAAGTAGGTCGGTGGAGCTCTATGGGGCCCACGAGGGTGGGGGGCGCACCCCCTGCCTCGTGTAAGCTTCGTGGACTTCCAGACTTATACTCCAAGTCTCTTGGGTGACGTTTGTTCCAAGAAATATCCTCGCGAAGGTTTCGTTCCGTTTGGTATTCCTTTTCTGCGAAACACTGAAATAGACAAAAAACAACAATTTGCACTGGGCCTTCGGTTAATAGTTAGTCCCAAAAATAATATAAAAGTGCATAATAAAGCCCATTAAACATCCAAAATAGATAATATAATAGCATGGAACAATAAAAAAATTATAGATGCGTTGGAGACGTATCAAGCATCCCCAAGCTTAATTCCTCCTCGTCCTCGAGTAGGCAAATGATAAAAACAGAATTTTTGATTTGGAATGCTACCTAACATAATTTTCAATGTAATTTTCTTTATTGTGGCATGAATTTTCAGATCCGAAAGATTCAAGACAAAAGTTTAATATTGACATAAAAACAATAATACTTCAAGCATATTAATCAAGCAATTATGTCTTCTCAAAATAACATACCAAAGAAAGCTCATCCCTACAAAATCATATAGTTTGGCCATGCTTCATTTTTGTCACACAAAATGCTCCCATCATGCACAATCTCGATGACAAGCCAAGCAATTGTTTCATACTTTAGTATTCTCAAACTTTTTCAACTTTCATGCAATATATGAGCGCAAGCCATGGACATAGCACTATGGGTGGAATAGAATACGATGATGGAGGTTATGTGGAGAAGACAAAAAAGGAGAAAGTCTCACATCAACGCGGCTAATCAACGGGCTATGGAGATGTCCATCAATTGATGTCAATGCGAGGAGTAAGGATTGCCATGCAATAGATGCACTAGAGCTATAAATGTATGAAAGCTCAACAAAAGAAACTAAGTGGGTGTGCATCCAACTCGCTTGCTCACGAAGACCTAGGGCATTTTGAGGAAGCCCATCATTGGAATATACAAGCCAAGTTCTATAATGAAAAATTCCCACTAGTGTATGAAAGTGACAAAATAGGAGACTCTCTATCATGAAGAACATGGAGCTACTTTGAAGCACAAGTGTCGAGAAAGGATAGTAACATTGTCCCTTCTCTCTTTTTCTCTCATTCATATTTTTTTGGTGGGCTTCTTTGGCCTCTATTTTTTTCGTCCGGAATCTCAGCCTGACTTATGGGGGAATCATAGTCTCCATAGTCCTTTCCTCACATGGGACAATGCTCTAATAATGAAGATCATCACACTTTTATTTACTTACAACTCAAGAATTACAACTCGATACTTAGAACAAAATATGACTTTATGTGAATGCCTCCGGCGGTGTACCGGGATATGCAATGATTAAAGAGTGACATGTATGAAAAATGAATGGTGGCCTTGCCACAAATACGATGTCAACTACATGATCATGCAAGGCAATATGACAATGATGAAGCGTGTATAATAAACGGAACGATGGAAAGTTGCATGGCAGTATATCTCGGAATGGCTATGGAAATGCCATAATAGGTAGGTATGGTGGCTGTTTTGAGGAATATATAAGGAGGCTTATGTGTGATAGAGCGTATCATATCTCGGGGTTTGGATGCACGGGCGAAGTTTGCACCATCTCTCGAGGTGAGAAAGGGCAATGCACGGTACCGAAGAGGCTAGCAATGATGGAAGGGTGAGAGTGCGTATAATCCATGGATTCAACATTAGTCAAAAAGAACTCACATACTTATTACAAAAATCTACAAGTCATCAAACCCAAAGCACGATGTGCATGCTCCTAGGGGGATAGATTGGTAGGAAAAGACCATCGCTCGTCCCCGACCGCCACTCATAAGGAAAGCAATCAAAGAACACCTCATGCTTCAAATTTTTCACACAACAATTACCATACATGCATGCCACGGGACTTGCCAACCTCAACACAACTATTTCTCAATTTCACAATTACTCAACTAGCACTACTCTAATATTACCATCTTTATATCTCAAAGCAATTATCAAGTATTAAACTATTCAATACACTTTATATGAAAGTTTTTATTATACCCATCTTGGATGCCTATCATATTAGGACTAATTTTATAGCCAAAGAAAATTACCATGCTGTTCTAAGAGACTCTCAAAATAATATAAGTGAAGCATGAGAGATCAATAATTTCTATGAAATAAATCCACCACCGTGCTCTAAAAAGATATATAAGTGAAGCACTAGAGCAAAATTATATAGCTCAAAAGATATAAGTGAAGCACATAGAGTATTCTAATAAACTCCAATTCATGTGTGTCTCTACATAAGGTGTGTACAGCAAGGATGATTGTGGTCAACTAAAAAGCAAAGACTCAAATCATACAAGACGCTCCTAGTGAAACACATATCATGTGGTGAATAAAAATATAGCCTCAAGTAAATTTACCGATAGACGAAGACGAAAGAGGGGATGCCTTCTAGGGCATACCTAAGCTTAGGCTTTTGGTTGTCCTTAAATTTTACCCTGGGGTGCCTTGGGCATCCCCAAGCTTAGGCTCTTGCCACTCCTTGTTCCAAATTCCATCAAATCTTTACCAAAAACTTGAAAACTTCACAACACAAAACTCAACAGAAAATCTCATGAGTTCCGTTAGTATAAGAAAACAAACCACCACTTTAATGTACTGTAATGAACTCATTATTTATTTATATTGGTGTTAAACCTACTTTATTCCAACTTCTCTATGGTTTATACCCCCCGATACTAGCCATAGATTCATCAAAATAAGCAAACAACACACGAAAAACAGAATCTGTCAAAAACATATCTGTCTGTAGCAATATAGAGGTTTCGAATACTTCTGTAACTCCAAAAATTCTTAAAAATTAGGAAGACCTAAATAATTTGCATATTGATCTACCTCAGTTGGAATTGGTATTTTATAGGTCTCTGGTAAAACATGAAAATTATTCTCGTGAGCGCATACTTTCTGTTTTTTCAGCAATATCAAACAATAATCACCCAAGAAGATCCTAAAGGCTTTACTTGGCACAAACACTAATTAAAACATAAAAAACACAACCATAACAGAGGATATATGATTTATTTATTACTAAACAGGAACAAAAAGCAAGGAACAAAAATAAAATTGGGTTGCCTCCCAACAAGCGCTATCGTTTAATGCCCCTAGCTAGGCATAAAAACAAGAATAGATCTAAGTCTTATCATCTTTGGTATGCAATCCATATATGTCTCTCATAATAGATTCATAAGGTAATTAAATTTTGTTTCTAGGAAAGTGTTCCATGCCTTTCCTTGGCGGAAATTGGAATCTAATATTTCCTTCTTTCATGTCAATAATTGCACCAATCGTTGTAAGGAAAGGTCTACCAAGAATAATAGGACATGTAGGATTGCAATATATATCAAGAACAATGAAATCTACGGGCACATAATTCCTATTTGCAATAATAAGAACATCATTAATTCTTCCCATAGGTTTCTTAATGGTGGAATCCGCAAGGTGCAAATTTAAAGAACAATCATCAAATTCATGGAAACCTAGCACATCACACAAAGTTTTTGGAATCGTGGAAACACTAGAACCCAAATCACATAAAGCATAGAATTCATAATATTTAATCATAATTTTAATAGTAGGTTCCCACTCATCATAAAGTTTTCTAGGGCTAGAAACTTCTACTTCAAGCTTATCTTTATGAGATTGCATTAAAGCATCAACGATGTGTTTGTTAAAAGCTTTATTTTGATCATAAGCATGAGGAGAATTTAGCACGGATTGTAACAAGGAAATACAATCTATCATAGAGCAATTATCATAATCAAATTGCTTGAAATCCAAAATAGTGGGTTCATTGCTATGTAACGTTTTGACCTCTTCAATCCCACTATTATTAATTTTAGCATCAAGATCTAAAAACTCCGAATCATTGGGACGCCTTTTAACTAAAGTTGACCCATCTCCAGTCCCATCTTTATCAAGATTCATAACGGAAAACAAAGATTTAATAGGAGATACTCCGGTTTAGATCTACATCTTTATTATCATGTAGATACTCCGGTTTAGATCTACATCTTTATTATACATCTTATTAACTAAGGTGGTCTGCTTGTCCGAAATTTGACCCACTAAATTTTCAAGATGAGCAAACTAAGATCTCAAACCATAAAATTCTTTAGACATATCATCGAGCTCTTTATTCATGTACTCCATAATTTTTTTTTCTTTAAGCTCATTTCTGAAGAAATTATTATGCTCAAATTGCAAAGACACAAAGCTTATAACGTTGTTTTCAATTTCTTCCAACCTTCTAAGGTGAGGATCAAAGCTTTTGGGCAAGGCCATCAGGGAAAACAGGCACACAAAAGGCAAGTGAAAAGAGGCGAACAAAAAAGGGCGAATAAAATGGCAAAGGTGAAGTGGCGTAGAGAAAAACGAGAGGCAAATGGCAAATAATGTAATGCGAGGGATAAGAGTTTGTGATGGATACTTGGTTTGCCTTGACTTGAGCGTAGATCTCCCCGGCAACGGTGCCAGCAATCCTTCTTGCTACCTCTTGAGCATGCGTTGGTTTTCCCTTAAAGAGGAAAGGGTGATGCAACAAAGTTGCGTAAGCATTTCCCTCAGTTTTTGAGAACCAAGGTATCAATCCAGTAGGAGACTACACACAAGTCGCATAGTACCTGCACAAACAATCAAGAACCTTGCAACCAACACGATAAAGGGGTTGTCAATCCCTTCATGGCCACTTGCAAAAGTGAGATCTGATAAAGATAATAAGATAATTTTTTTGGTATTTTTTGTTGTATAGATTGGAAAATAAATATTTCAAAATAAATAGTAAACTAGAATTATAGATCAGAAACTTATATGATGTAAAGTAGACCTGGGGGCCATAGGTTTCACTAGTGGCTTCTCTCATGATAGCATATATTACGGTGGGTGAACAAATTACTGCCGAGATATTGATAGAAAAGCGCATAGTTATGAGAACATCTAGGCATGATCATGAACATAGGAATCACGTCCGTGTCAAGTAGACCGAAACGATTCTGCATCTACTACTATTACTCCACACATCGGCCGCTATCCAGCATACCTCTAGAGTATTAAGTTCATAAGAATAGAGTAGTGCATTATGCAAGATGACATGATGTAGAGGGATAAACTCAAGCAGTATGATATAAACCCATCTTTTTATCCTCGATGGCAACAATACAATACGTGCCTTGCTGCCCCTGTTGTTAGTGGGAAAGGACACCGCAAGATTGAACCCAAAGCTAAGCACTTCTCCCATTGCAAGAAAGATCAATCTAGTAGGCCAAACTAAACCAATAATTCGAAGAGACTTGCAAAGATATCAAATCATGCATATAAGAATTCAGAGAAGAATCAAATACTGTTCATAGATAGTCTTGATCATAAATCCACAATTCATTGGATCTTGGCAAACACACCGCAAAAAGTATTACATCGAATAGATCTCCAAGAACATCGAGGAGAACTTTGTATTGAGAACCAAAGAGAGAGAAGAAGCCATCTAGCTAATAACTATGGACCCGAAGGCTGTGGTAAACTACTCACACATCATCGGAGAGGCTATGATGTTGATGTAGAAGCCTTCTATGATCGAATCCCCCTCCGGCAGATCATCGGAAAAGGCCCCAAGATGGGATCTCATGGGTACAGAAGGTTGTGGCAGTGGAAAAGTGGTTTCGTGGCTCCCCTGGATGTTTTCAGGGTATAAGAGTATATATAGGCGAAAGAAGTAGGTCGGTGGAGCTCCATGGGGACCACGAGGCTGGGGGCGCCCCTACCCCCCTAGGCGCACCCCTGCCTCATGGAAGCTTCACGGACTTCCAGACTTGTACTCCAAGTCTCTTGGGTGACGTTTGTTCCAAGAAAGATCCCCGTGAAGGTTTCGTTGCGTTTGGATTCTGT
Source organism: Triticum dicoccoides (assembly GCF_002162155.2). NCBI lineage: Eukaryota > Viridiplantae > Streptophyta > Magnoliopsida > Poales > Poaceae > Triticum > Triticum dicoccoides. Next base: position 283,568,793 of record NC_041392.1, on the reverse strand, counting down.
TTCATATTCCTTTTCTGCGAAACACTGAAATAGGCAAAAAACAACAATTTGCACTAGGCCTTCAGTTAATAGGTTAGTCCCAAAAATAATAATAAAGCCCATTAAACATCCAAAACAGATAATATAATAGCATGGAACAATCAAAAATTATAGATACGTTGGAGATGTATCAACTGACGCTATAAAATCCTATTTTTCCAGAAAAAATCAAGGAGAAAGAATTATCGCGATCCACGAGACAGAGCCATCATCACCTCCTGTTCTTCATCGGGAGGCCAGATCTGGTGTCCATTTGGGGCTCCGGAGAGGGGGACCTTCGTCTTCGTTATCACCAACCCTTCTCCATCGCCAACTCCATGATGCTCCCCACCGGGAGTGAGTAATTCCTTCGTAGGCTCGCTAGTCGGTGAGGAGTTGGATGAGATTCATCATGTAATCGAGTTAGTTTTGTTAGGGCCTGATCCCTAGTATCCACTATGTTCTAAGATTGATGTTGCTATGACTTTGCCATGCTTAATGCTTGTCACTTTGGGCCCGGGTGCCATTATTTCAGATCTGAACCTTTATGTTATCACCATTATATCCATGTTCTAGATCTGATCTTGCAATTTATAGTCACCTACTACGTGTTATGATCCGGCAACCCCGAAGTGACAATAGTCGGGACTACTCTCGGTGATGACTGTAGTTTGAGGAGTTCATGTATTCATCGTGTGTTAATGCTTTGTTCCGGTTCTTTATTAAAAGGAGGCCTTAATATCCCTTAGTTACCAATAGGACCCCGCTACCATGGGAGGGTAGGACAAAAGATGTCATGCAAGTTCTTTCCACAAGCATGTATGACTATTTACGGAATACATGCCTACATTACATTGATGAATTGGAGCTAGTGCCGTATCGCCCTAGGTTATAACTGTCTCATGATGAATATCATCCAACAAGTCTTCGATCCAATTCCTACGAATTTATCCTATATTGATCTTGCTAAGTTACTATTGCTATCGTTACTATTGCACTTGTTACAAAACTATTGCCATCACTGTTACCGTTAGCATTGCTACTGTCACTATTATCCAAACTATCATTCTACTTTGCTACTGATCACTTTGTTGCAGATAATTAATCTCCAGGTGTGGTTGAATTGACAACTCAGCTGCTAATACCTTCAAATATTCTTTGGCTCCCCTTGTGTCAAATCTATAAATTTGGGTTGAATACTCTACCCTCGAAAACTGTTGCAATCCCCTATACTTGTGGGTTATCAAGACCTTTTTTCTGGCACCGTTGCCGGGGAGCATAGCTATATTTGTTCAGTCACTTGGGATTATTATGAATTTATCACTATGAAGAATCTGAAGGATGCCAAGACTAAGATTTTTCCTCTAAGACGAGGGGAGGTAAGGAACTACCATCCAGTTCTGCTTTAGATTCACCTTCTGTTATAAGTAAACTTGCAACACCACCACGTGCTATTAATTCTGGTATGTCGCAAGTTATTGATGATGCTACTTCTGCTATGGATAATGCTTATGACAATGCTAGTACCTTGCTTGATAATGATGATGTGCCACTAGGTGAATTTCTTCATAAACAAATTGCTAGAGTAATACAACAGGATGTTGTTGAATCTGATGATGAGCTTGAAACTGAAACTCCTGAAACACCTGCTAGAACTAGCCTTCATAGATATGAATTGCCTAAGGTACTAGAAGGTTATGTTATGAATGAGGATACAACTAGAGATATTCTTGCTTGTAAGGATAGAGATGATCTAGAGAAATTATTATGCAAGTATAAAGAAAAATCTCTGAATTCTAGAATGCAATGTGATCCTAAGTTTGCTACTTCACCTATCTTTATTGATGATAAGGATTATGAATTCTTTGTCACCCCAGAGTTAATTACTTTGGTTGAATCTGATGCTTTCCATGGTTATGAAACTAAAACTGTTGTGGCACATCTTACTAAGTTGAATGACATAGCCACCCTTTTTACTCATGATGAGAAAACTCGCTATTACTTTATTCTCAAATTATTTCCATTCTTGATGACCCACAAGTATAGGGGATCAATTGTAGCTCTTTTCAATAAGTAAGAGTGTCGAACCCATGAGGAGCAGAAGGAAATGACAAGTAGTTTTCAGTAAGGTAATGTCTTCAAGTGCTGAAATTGTAAGTAGCGGAGTAGTTTGATAGCAAGATAATTTGTAACGAGCAAGTAACGGTAGTAGTAACAAAAGTGCAGCAAGGTAGCCCAATCCTTTTGAGGAAAAGGACATGCCAAAACGGTCTCTTATGATACACAAAGCATTCTTGAGGGTATACGGGAATTTCATCTAGTCACTTTCATCATGTTGGTTTGATTTGTGTTTGCTACTTTGATAATTTGATATGTGGGTGGACCGGTGCCTAGGTGTTGTTCTTACTTGAACAAACCTCCTACTTATGATTAAACCTCCCGCAAGCATCCACAACTATGAGAAAAGTATTAAGAATAAATTCTAACCATAGCATTAAACTTTTGGATCCAATCGGTCCCTTACAAAATAGCGCATAAACTAGGGTTTAAGCTTCTGTCACTCTCGCAACCCACCATCTAATTGCTACTCCACAATGCATTCCCTTAGGCCCAAATATGGTGAAGTGTCATGTAGTTGACGTTCACATGACAACACTAAGGGAATAACAACATACATACTATCAAAATATCAAACACATATCAAGTTCACATGATTACTTGCAACATGATTTCTCCTGTGACCTCAAGAACAAAAGTGACTACTCACAAATGATAAACATGTTCATGATGAGAGGAGTCTTAAATAGCATAATGGATCTGGACATATAATCTTCCACCAAATAAACCATATAGTAATCAACTACAAGATGTAATCAACACTACTAGTCACCCACAAGCATCAATCTATAGTTCCGATAACAAGATTGAACACAAGAGATGAGCTAGGGTTTGAGAGGAGATGGTGATGTTGAAGATGTTGATGGAGATGGGAGAGTTGTTGGTGATTATGATGACGATGATTTTCCCCTCCAGGAGGGAAGTTCCCCCGGCGGGCAAAAGTGCTCCTGCCCAAGTTCCGCCTCGAGGCGGAGGCGCTTCATCCCAAAAGTTTCCTCCTTATTTTTTCTAGGTCAAAATGACTGATTGTTGGGGAACGCAGTATTTCAAAATTTTCCTACGATCACACAAGATCTATCTAGGAGATGTATAGCAACAAGAGGGGAGAGTGTGTCCACATACCCCCGTAGACCGAAAGCAGAAGCGTTAAGTAACGCGGTTGATGTTGTCGAACGTCTTCACTATCCAACCGATCAAGTACCAAACGCACGACACCTCCGTGATCTGCACACATTCATCTTGGTGACGTCCCTCATACTCTTGATCTAGTTGAGGCCGAGGGAGAGTTTCGTCAGCACGACGGCGTGGTGAAGGTGATGATGAAGTTGTCGACGCAGGGCTTCGCCTAAGCACTACAACGATATGACCGAGGTGGAAATCTATGGAGGGGGCACCGCACACGGCTAAGACAACTGTCAACTTGTGTGTTCTAGGGTGCCCCTGCCCCCGTATATAAAGGAGCAAGGGGGGAGTCCGGCCGGCCCTCATGGGGCGTGCCCCCAAGTAGGATTCCTACTAGGAATAGGAATCCTATTCCTAGTAGGTTTCCAACAAGGGAAGAGAGGGAGAAGAAAGGAGAGGGAGAGAGGGAGAAGGAAAGGGAGGGGGTGCCGCCCCCTCCTAGTCCAATTCGGACTCCTCAAGGGGGGGGGGGCAACCCTAGGGCCCTCTCATCTCTCTCACAAGGCCCATGTTGGCCCATTAGTTCCTCCGGGGGTTTCCGATAACCCCCGGCACTACGATATTTATCCGGTGATCCCGTAACTCATCGGGTGTCCCAATAACATCGTCCAATATATCAATCTTTATGTCTCGACCATTTCGAGACTCCTCGTCGTGGCCGTGATCACATCCGGGACTCCAAACTACGTTCGGTACATCAAAACACATAAACTCATCATATCGATCATCATTGAACGTTAAGCGTGCGGACCCTACGGGTTCCAGAACTATGTAGACATGATCGAGACTCATCTCCGGTCAATAACCAATAGTGGAACCTGGATTCTCATATTGGTTCCTACATATTCTACGAAGATCTTTATCGGTCAAACCGCATAATAACATACGTTGTTCCCTTTGTCATCGGTATGTTACTTGCCCGAGATTCGATCGCCGGTGTCTCAATACCTAGTTCAATCTCGTTACCGGCAAGTCTCTTTACTCGTTCCGTAATGCAACATCCTGCAACTAACTCATTAGTCACATTGCTTGCAAGGCTTATAGTAATGTGCATTACCGAGAGGGCCTAGAGATACCTCTCCGATACACGGAGTGACAAATCCTAATCTTGATCTATGCCAACTAAACAAACACCATTGGCGACACCTGTCGAGCATCTTTATAGTCACCCAGTTACGTTGTGACGTTTGATAGCACACTAAGTGTTCCTCCGGTATTCGGGAGTTGCATAATCTCATAGTCACAGGAACATGTATAAGTCATGAAGAAAGCAATAATAATAAACTAAACGATCATAGTGCTAAGCTAACGGATGGGTCAAGTCAATCACAACATTCTCTAATGATGTGATCCCATTCATCAAATGACAACTAATGTCTATGGTTACGAAACTTAACCATCTTTGATTAATGAGCTAGTCAAGTAGAGGCATACTAGTGACACTATGTTTCTCTATGTATTCACACATGTACTAAGTTTCCGGTTAATACAATTCTAGCATGAATAATAAACATTTATCATGATATAAGGAAATATAAACAACAACTTTATTATTGCCTCTAGGGCATATTTCCTTCAGTCTCCCACTTGCACTAGAGTCAATAATCTAGATTACATAGTAATGATTCTAACACCCATGGAGTCTTGGTGTCGATCATGTTTTGCTCGTGAGAGAGGCTTAGTCAACGGGTCTGCAACATTCAGATCCGTATGTATCTTGCAAATCTCTATATCTCCCTCCTTCACTTGATCGCGGATGGAATTGAAGCATCTCTTGATGTGCTTGGTTCTCTTGTGAAATCTGGATTCCTTTGCCAAGGCAATTGCACCAGTATTGTCACAAAAGATTTTCATTGGACACGATGCACTAGGTATGACACCTAGACCGGACATGAACTCCTTCATCCAGACTCCTTCATTTGCTGCTTCTGAAGCAGCTATGTATTCCGCTTCGCCCGTAGATCCCGCCACAACGCTCTACTTGGAACTGCAGCAACTGACAGCTCCACAATTCAATAAAAATACGTATCTGGTTTGTGACTTAGAGTCATCCGGATCAGTGCTAAAGCTTGCATCGACGTAACTGTTTACGACGAGCTCTTTGTCACCTCCATAAATGAGAAACATATCCTTAGTCCTTTTCAGGTATTTCAGGATGTTCTTGACCGCTGTCCAGTGACCACTCCTAGATTACTTTGGTACCTCCCTGCTAAACTAATAGCAAGGCACACATCAGGTCTGGTACATAGCATTGCATACATGATAGAACCTATGGCTGAAGCATAGGGAATGACTTTCATTTTCTCTCTATCTTCTGCAATGGTCGGGCATTGAGTCTGACTCAACTTCACACCTTGTAACACAGGCAAGAACCCTTTGTTTGCTTGATCCATTTTGAACTTCTTCAAAACTTTATCAAGGTATGTGCTTTGTGAAAGTCCAATTAAGCGTCTTGATCTATCTCTATAGATCTTGATGCCCAATATATAAGCAGCTTCACCGAGGTCTTTCATTGAAAAATTCTTATTCAAGTATCCTTTTATGCTATTCACAAATTCAGTTTCATTTTCGATTAACAATATGTCATCACATATAATATCAGAAATGCTACAGAGCTCCCACTCACTTTCTTGTAAATACAGGCTTCTCCAAAAGTATGTATAAAACCATATGCTTTGATCACACTATCAAAGCGTATATTCCAACTCCGAGATGCCTGCACCAGTCCTTTAATGGATTGCTGGAGCTTACACACTTTGTTAGCACCTTTTGGATTGACAAAACCTTTTGGTTGCATCATATACAACTCTTCTTTAAGATATCCATTAAAAATGCAGTTTTGACATCCATTTGCCAAATTTCATAATCATAAAATGCGGCAATTGCTAACATGATTCAGACGGACTTAAGCATCGCTGCGGGTGAGAAGGTCTCATTGTAGTCAACTCCTTGAACTTGTCTAAAACCATTCGCACCAAGTCGAGCTTTATAGACAGTAACATTACCGTCAGCGTCAGTCTTCTTCTTGAAGATCCATTTATTCTCTATGGCTTGCCGATCATCGGGAAAGTCAACCAAAGTCCATACTTTGTTCTATTCACGACTCTGGAGCTATTCAACATAGCAACCAAGTGTGCAAGAGCTGATGAGGGGCGTCTCTCCCTCCTCGAGCTCCCTGCTGACGACCGAGAGGAGAAGAAAGCCAAGGTCAAGGACGTGAAGCGCAAGGGAATAGCCGTACTCGTGGCAGAGCCGGACACAAAGCGCGGCCGGGACCACCCCGAGTCTTCCAAGAGCAGCCGACTGTTCCGCGCCTTCCACAACATACACAAGCACAACACCAATGACTGTCAAGAGCTCAGGGCCATCCGAGATGGACGCTTTGGTTGACACCCCGAGTGCAACGACTGGGGCTATGGCCGAGGAGGAGGACGAGGTGGAGGACGCTGGGACAACCGCGACCCCCGCCAGGAGTGGCGTGACCAGCCTCGTGAGGACCACTGGCAGGAGCAACCTCGTGAGGGCGCCTGGCGCGACCAGCCTCGCAAGGACCGTCGTCAGGGAAATCTTGGCCTCTCTCCACTGCCACCACAACCAAGAAGGAACGACAACCACCATTAGGACGAGGGGGCTGGGGGCTTCCATGAACCACGTGCCATCGCCTGCATCTTGGGCGGAGCTCAGGCTCCAGCATCTCAGTGCATCTTCAAGCATTTCTCTCGCGAGGTGCATGCAGCCCTCCCCAAGCTCGAGGCCACGCGCCCGCTCAGGTGGTCTAAGTACGCCATCACCTTCAGCTCGGCGAACCAGCTCAAATGCGCGACGACCGCCGGCGTCCTCCCGACGCTCTGCTCACCCGTCATCAGCAATGTCCAAGTCACCAAGACCCTCATTGACAGTGGCGCAGGGCTCAGTGTCCTGTCCGTCGAGATGTTCGACAACCTCCAAGTGCCTTACGATCAGCTTGAGCCCACTAAGCCCATCTCAGGAGTGACCGACGGCTCCACCACCCTGCTACCTCTTGAGCACTGCGTTGGTTTTCCCTTGAAGAGGAAAGGGTGATGCAGTAGAGCAGCGTAAGTATTTCCCTCAGTTTTTGAGAACCAAGGTATCAATCTAGTAGGAGGCCACGCACGAGTCCCTCACACCTACACAAACAAAGAAACTCCTCGCAACCAATGCGATAAAGGGGTTGTCAATCCCTTCACAGTCACCTACGAGAGTGAGATCTGATAGATATGATAAGATAATATTTTTGGTATTTTTATGATAAAGAGAAATAAAGATGCAAGTAAATAAATGGCAAAGGAAATAACTAAGTATTGGAAGATTAATATGATGGAAAATAGACCCGGGGGCCATAGGCTTCACTAGAGGCTTCTCTCGAGAGCATAAGTATTATGGTGGGTGAACAAATTACTGTTGAGCAATTGATAGAATTGAGCATAGTTATGAGAATATCTAGGTATGATCATGTATGTAGGCATCACGTCCGAGACAAGTAGACCGACTCCTGCCTGCATCTACTACTATTACTCCACACATCGACCGCTATCCAGCATGCATCTAGAGTATTAAGTTCAAGAGAACAGAGTAACGCTTTAAGCAAGATGACATGATGTAGAGGGATAAACTCAATGAATATGATATAAACCCCATCTTGTTATCCTCGATGGCAGCAATACAATACGTGCCTTGCTACCCCTACTGTCACTTGGAAAAGACACCGTAAGATTGAACACAAAGCTAAGCACTTCTCCCATTGCAAGAAAGATCAATCTAGTAGGCCAAACCAATTACTGATAATTCGAAGAGACTTGCAAAGATAACCAATCATACATAAAAGAATTCAGAGAAGATTCAAATATTGTTCATAAATAAACTTGATCATAAACCCACAATTCATCGGTCTCAGCAAACACACCACAAAAGAAGATTACATCGAATAGATCTCCACAAGAGAGGGGGAGAACTTTGTATTGAGATCGAAAAAGAGAGAAGAAGCCATCTAGCTAATAACTATGGACCCGTAGGTCTGAAATAAACTACTCGCACTTCATCGGGGAGGCTATGGTGTTGATGTAGAATTCCTCCGTGATCGATACCCCCTCCGGTGGAGCTCTGGAAAAGGCCCCAAGATGGGATCTCATGGATACAAAAAGTTACGGTGGTGGAACTAGGGTTTTGGCTCCGTATTTGGTAGTTTGGGGTACGTAGGTATATATAGGAGGAAGGAGTTTGTCGGTGGAGCAATGTGGGCCCCATGAGGGTGGAGGGCGCGCCTGGTGAGGGGGGGTAGGCGCGCCCCCTACCTCGTGCCTTCCTGGTTGATTGCTTGACGTAGGGTCCAAGTCCTCTGGATCATGTTCATTCCGAAAATCATGTTCCTGAAGGTTTCATTCCGTTTGGACTCCGTTTGATATTCTTTTTCCGTGAAACTCTGAAATAGGCAAAAAACAACAATTCTGGGCTAGGCCTCCAGTTAATAGGTTAGTCCCAAAAATAATATAAAAGTGTATAATAAAGCCCAATAATGTCCAAAACAGGATATAATATAGCATGGAACAATAAAAAATTATAGATACGTTGGAGACGTATCAAGCATCCCCAAGCTTAATTCCTGCTCGTCCTCGAGTAGGTAAATGATAAAAACAGAATTTTTGATCTGGAATGCTACTTGGCATAATTTCAATGTAATTCTATTAATTGTGGTATGAATATTCAGATCCAAAAGATTCAAGACAAAAGTTCAATATTGACATAGAAATAATAATACTTCAAGCATACTAACTAAGCAATTATGTCTCTTCAAAATAACATGGCCAAAGAAAGTTATCCCTACAAAATCATATAGTCTGGCTATGCTCCATCTTCACCACACAAAGTATTCAAATCATGCACAACCCCGATGACAGGCCAAGCAATTGGTTCATACTTTTGGTGTTCTCAAACTTTTTCAATCTTCACGCAATACATGAGCGTGAGCCATGTACATAGCACTATAGGTGGAATAGAATGGTGGTTGTGGAGAAGATAAAAAGGGAGAAGATAGTCTCACATCAACTAGGCGTATCAACGGGCTATGGAAATGCCCACTAATACATATCGATGTGAGGGCGCGCCTGGGGGGGGGGGGTAGGCGCGCCCCCTACCTCGTGCCTTCCTGGTTGATTGCTTGACGTAGGGTCCAAGTCCTCTGGATCATGTTCGTTCCGAAAATCACGTTCCCGAAGGTTTCATTCCGTTTGGACTCCTTTGATATTCTTTTTCTGTGAAACTCTTAAATAGGCAAAAAAACAACAATTCTGGGCTGGGCCTCCAGTTAATAGGTTAGTCCCAAAAATAATATAAAAGTGTATAATAAAGCCCAATAATGTCCAAAACAGGATATAATATAGCATGGAACAATAAAAAATTATATATACGTTGGAGACGTATCACACCCCGATGGGGCAAGTTCATTTCCTTGTCACCTTCGGACAGCGTGACAACTACCATAGTTCGGACGTAGTGACCCACCACGGCTACAACGTCCTCAAGATGCCAGGAAGCGGTGGCATCATCACAGTCCCCTGCGAAGAAAGAGATGCGGTGTGCTGTCTCGAGCGCGCCTTCCAGGCCGCAGCAATCGAAGACCCTGACAGCGAGGGCACGCAGTACCCTCCTGAGGCCACCCCAAGAAGAAGAAGCAACTACTACGCACAAGGCCTTAGGGGAGCGGCACCCCTGGCGGTGCCACATCAGGATCCGCGCCCGTACCTGGGGCCCCTCCCTTCCTCGCATAGGAAGGCGCGCCCGACGCCCTCCTCGGGCAGGGCTCGGGGGCTCTCTTCTGGAGGGCCTTAGACCTAGCCGACATCACGAGGGATGCGCTCGGGCACCACGTGGAGGCATGCTTCGCGACATGTTTCCCTCACGAGGGCACCGGGCGAGGAGCGCCCGGCGCTCAGGAGTTCATTGTCAAGGCCACCCGGGAGCTTCAGGAAGCAAGGGCAATACGCGGCGACCGCCGCCCACCTGGTGCAGCTCCCCATCCAGGCGAGGGTGGCGAGCTCCGCGTCTGCATCGACATCCCAGGGCTCAACAAGGCTGCATCTCTGGAGTGCTTCTGGCCTTCACGTGCTGGCCAGTGCGAGGGTCCACCTCACAGCTACGTTTGCATGCCGATTGGCCTGCCGAGCGTGGCAGCTGCCTTGCAGCGCAACCTATGGAGCATCCTGGCGACCCAGGAGGCCAGGCATCACACGGTCCTGGAGGAGATGGAGACGGTCCTCAGGGAGCCACCTAAGCCCCCAAAGCCTCACGAGGCTCAGGGTCTTGGCGGCTCATGAGGAGCGACTTCTTCAGCGTGCGCCTTCAGCTACCCGAACGCTCCTTCGACAACAAAACCAGGTGACATTTTCCAAGTTCATTCAGCTGGGAGCGCCCCTCGGGCTGCATTATTCCTAGGTCGCATGGGCCTGTCCCTGCGGCTTGTATCCTCTTGCATTTTAGCTTACCTTACTGTGGGCGCCCCTCAGACTGCATCATCCCTAGGCCGCTCGGGTCCGTCCTAGTGGCATGTATCGTTCTCGCATCTATCTAAGCTAGCTGGTTCCCATGCATGATTTATTTATAGTCATCCCTTGCTTGATTGTCACTCACCGCGGCCGCCCGCATCGCTGATTGGCCCCTCGCAAAACCCACAACGGGGGCTGCCCATGCTGGCATGACGCTTGTGCTCGGGTCCGTCCCTGCAACACTGACAAATTTGAGCGGTCGAGCTCTGGCTCGCGGCACGCCCGCGCACATCACCTCACCAGACCCTCAGTGCCTTCATCTTCTTGCGGAGCGACCAGTGGCAGACCGGCAATCATAGTGGCAATTTGTGTCCCTCCTCGCGCTAACCTACAGGAACCTCCTGAGGACAACAACAGGAGGTACCGCGGGCTCCCTCTTCTCCCATGCAATTCTCTTGCGCGTTAGAAAGGGGGCTCCTGAGCATCGCGACTCATGAGCTCCTACTGGCTCTCCAGCCCTCACCCCTGGCCTTGACCACGGCACCGCGACCTGGCATACCAGCGGTGGCTGAGCTCGCTCGAGGGCCGGGTCCTGAGGACGTAGAGTGATACATCTCCGTCGTATCTATAATTTTTGATTGTTCCATGCCAATATTCTACAACTTTCATATACTTTTGGCAACTTTTTATACTATTTTGGGACTAACATATTGATCCAGTGCCCAGTGCCAGTTCCTGCCTGTTGCATATTTTATGTTTCGCAGAATATCCATATCAAATGGAATCCAAACGGGATAAAAACGGACGGAGCTTATTTTTGGAATATCTTGAAAATTCCGGAAGAAAAATCCATGCGAGACGGTGCCCGAGGTGGCCACGAGGCAGCGGGGCGCGCCTGCCCCCCTGGGCGCACCCCTGACCCTCGTGGGCCACCCGTAAGGCGGTTGATGCCCTTCTTCGGCCACAAGAAAGCTAATTTCTGGAAAAAAATCACGGCGAAGGTTTCGATCCAATCGGAGTTACGGATCTCCATATATACCCGAAACGGTGAAAGGGCAGCAGAGGAGAACGCAGAAACAGAGAGAGACAGAGAGACAGATCCAATCTCGGAGGGGCTCTCGCCCCTCCCATGCCATGGAGGCCAAGAACCAAAGGGGAAACCCTTCTCCCATCTAGGGAGGAGGTCAAGGAAGAAGAAGACGAAGGGGCCCCCTCTCCCCTTCTCTTCCGGTGGCGCCAGAATGCTGCCGTGGCCATCATCATCATCACCACGATCTACTCCAACACCTCTACCATCTTCACCAACATCTCCATCACCTTCCCCCTCTATCTATAGCGGTCCACTCTCCCGCAACCCGCTGTACCCTCTACTTGAACATGGTGCTTTATGCTTCATATTATTATCCAATGATGTGTTGCCATCCTATGATGTCTGAGTAGATTTTCGTTGTCCTATTGGTGGTTGATGAATTGCTATGATTGATTTAATTTGCTTGTGGTTATGTTGCTGTCCTTTGGTGCCCATCATATGATCGCGCACGTGGATCACACCATAGGGTTAGTTGTATGTTGATAGGACTATGTATTGGAGGGCAAGGGTGACAGAAGCTTCAGCCTAGCATAGAAATTGATGCATACGGGATTGAAGGGGGACCAATATATCTTAATGCTATGGTTGGGTTTTACCTTAATGAACGTTAGTAGTTGCGGATGCTTGCTAATAGTTCCAATCATAAGTGCATAGAATTCCAAGTCAGGGATGACATGCTAGCAGTGGCCTCTCCCACATAATACTTGCTATCGGTCTAGTAAAGTTGTCAATTGCTTAGGGACAATTTCACAACTCCTACCACCACTTTTCCGCACTCGCTATATTTACTTTATTGCTTCTTTACTTACAACATCCCCAACTTTTTATTTACTTGCTCTTTATTATCTTGCAAACCTATCCAACAACACCTACAAAGTACTTCTAGTTTCATACTTGTTCTAGGTAAAGCGAACGTCAAGCGTGCGTAGAGTTGTATCGGTGGTCGATAGAACTTGAGGAAATATTTGTTCTACCTTTAGCTCCTCGTTGGGTTCTACACTCTTACTTATCGAAAACTGTTGCGATCCCTTATACTTGTGGGTTATCAAGACCTTTTTCTGGCGCCGTTGCCGGGGAGCAATAGCGTGGGGTGAATATTCTCGTGTGTGCTTGTTTGCTTTATCACTAAGTAATTTTTATTTGCTGTTCTTAGTTGTTTTCTATCTTTAGTTATGGGTAGGAAACGCAAAATACCAAAAAAATTAGTTGTACCTACTGAACCAATGGTTGAAGAACCACTCAAAATCTATCACACTACTGAAGCTTATTACTTGGATCATCTTCGATCCCTATGTGCTCGTGCTGAAACCCCAACTAGCTTAGTTGAGGGCAAATCTTTAGATGAGCATGCTTGTTATGTGCGACACCAAATATCTGAAAAGGGAAAATTTTACTGGGTCAAATTCATCATTTGCAATGCTATGCTTGGAATTTATGTGAAATATATGATTATACTTGTTGTTCTGAAAACCCTAAGAAACACCTTCCCTATCAATGTGAGTTTAGTGATAATGGAATCGTATCTTCGTATGCTAAAGGTGTTTATAATTACTATGATGTTCAACAAATTGAAGAATTTGTTGCTTTTAAGGGTGCTTACGAAATTGCTTCTTTGATTGAAAAGTATGATGCTACCCTTTACAAATCTGAAAATTTTGCCATACTTAAATATTGCTATGATAATTATGCTTCTAATGCCTATGTTGAACCATATTTTGAGGACTACCCCGATGTCCAAGAAGAGACTAATATTTTGCAGGAGTCTATGGAAGAAGAAATTGATGAAACTGTGAGCTCATTGGATGAAAAAGATGAGGAGGAGGGCGAAGAACAAAAGGAGGAAGAACGGACTAGCTACCCGTGCCCACCTTCTAATGAGAGTAACTCTTCGACTCATACATTGTTTAATTTCCCTTTGTGCTTACCGAAGGATGATTTCTATGATGATTGTTATGATCCCGTTGATTCTCTTAAAATATCCCTTTTTGATGATGCTTGTGGCCAAGATGCCAATATGAATTATGCTTATGGAGATGAACTTGCTATAGTTCCTTATGTTAAACATGAAATTGTTCTTATTGCACCCACGCATGATAGTCCTATTATCTTTTTGAATTCTCCCGACTACACTATATCAGAGAAGTTTGCACTTATTAAGGATTATATTGATGGGTTGCCTTTTACCGTTGCACATGATGATTTTGATGAATACAATATGCATGAGCTTTCTGCTCCTACTTGCAATTATTATGAGAGAGGAACTATATCTCCACCTCTCTATGTTTCCAATATGATAGAATTGCAAAAAACTGTTTATACCAAGCATTGGCCTTTACTATGTGTGCATGAATTGTTCTTTTATGACATGCCGATGCATAGGAAGGGAGTTAGACTTCGTTGTTATATGATATATATATATATATATATATATATATATATATATATATATATATATATATATATATATATTACATTGTGCTCATTACTAAATTAGAAATCATTGTTAATTAAAATTGGCTTTGATATACCTTGGGATCCGGGTGGATTCATTACTTGAGCACTATATGCCTAGCTTAATGGCTTTAAAGAAAGCGCTGCCAGGGAGACAACCCGGAAGTTTTAGAGAGTCATTTATTTCTGTTGTGTGCTTTTATAAGGTTTAAAAATAAAAATAATGTGCCAAGATTTTCCTTTAGGATGGTTACATTTGCTTGATGGTTTGTACGGTGCAGGACAGAAACTTTGGCTGTAGTGCGCGATTTTACATTGTTAGCTCGAATGTCAAATGGTTCTGATTCTTTTTGAACTGTATTCCTATACAAATTTTTTATTTTTGCTAATTTTGGTAGAATTTTTAATGTATCAAAAGTATGGTGAATGTTTAGATTATTACAGACTGTTCTGTTTTAGACAGATTCTGTTTTTGATGCATAGTTTGCTTGTTTTGATGAAACTATCGAATTATATCAGTGGATTAAGCCATGAAAAAGTTATATTACAGTAGACACAATGCAAAAAAAAAATATGAATTGGTTTGCAACAGTACTTAGAGTAGTGATTTGCTTTATTATACTAACGGATCTTACCGAGTTTTCTGTTGAAGTTTTGTGTGGATGAAGTGTTCGATGATCGAGAAGGTCTCGATGTCAGAAGAAGGAAGAGAGGCAAGAGCTCAAGCTTGGGGTTTCTCAAGGCACCCCAAGTAAATATTCAAGGAGACTCAAGCGTTTAAGCTTGGGGATGCCTCGGAAGGCTTCCCCTCTTTCTTTAAGAAGTATCGGCATGTTTTTGGATTCGTTTCGTTCATGCAATATGTGCAATCTTGGAGCGTCTTTTGCATTTAGTTTTCATTTTTCTTTTATGCACCATGCTGGTATGAGATAGTCCTTGGTTTATTTATAGAATGCTCTATGCACTTCACTTATATCTTTTGAGTATGGCTTTATAGAATGCTTCATGTGCTTCACTTATATCATTTGAAGTTTGGATTGCCTGCTTATCTTCACTTAGACAACCGCCATTTGTAGAATGCTCTTTTGCTTCACTTATATTTGTTAGAACATGGGCATATCTTTTGTAGAAAGAATTAAACTCTCTTGCTTCACTTATATCTATTTAGAGAGATGACAGGAATTGGTCATTCACATGGTTAGTCATAAAATCCTACATAAAACTTGTAGATCACTGAATATGATGTGTTTGATTCCTTGCAATAGTTTTGCGATATAAAGATGTTGATATTAGAGTCATGCTAGTGGGTAGTTGTGGATTAGTAGAAATACTTGTGTTGAGGTTTGTGATTCCTGTAGCATGCACGTATGGTGAACCGCTATGTAACAAAGTTGGAGCATGAGGTATTTATTGATTGTCTTCCTTATGAGTGGCGGTCGGGGACGAGCGATGGTATTTTCCTACCAATCTATCCCCCTAGGGGCATGCTTAGTAGTACTTTGCTTCGAGGGCTAATAAACTTTTGCAATAAGTATGTGAGTTCTTTATCACTAATGTTGAGTCCATGGATTATATGCACTCTCACCCTTCCATCATTGCCAGCCTCTCTAGTATCGCGCAACTTTCACCGGTACCATAAAGCCACCATATACCTTCCTCAAAACAGCCACCATACCTACCTATCATGGATTTTCCATAGCCATTCTGAGATATATTGCCATGCAACTTCCATCATCATCATATACATGACTTGAGCATTCATTGTCATATTGCTTTGCATGATCGTAAGATAGCTAGCATGATGTTTTCATGGCTTGTCCGTTTTTTGATGTCATTGCTACGCTAGATCATTGCACATCCCGGTACATCACCGGAGGCATTCTTATAGAGTCATATCTTTGTTCTAGTTGTAATATTGAATTGTTAGTAAATAAAAGTGTGATGATCATCATTATTAGAACATTGTCCCATGTGAGGTTATCAAAATAAAAGTGGCCAAAGAAGCCCCCCCCCAAAAAAAGAGAGAGAGGCCAAAGAAGCCTATATAAAAAAATGAGAAAAAAGAGAGAGAGAGAAAAAGAGAGAAGGGGCAATGTTACTATCCTTTTACCACACTTGTGCTTCAAAGTAGCACCATGTTCTTCATATAGAGAGTCTCTTGAGTTATCACTTTCATATACTAGTGGGAATTTTCATTATAAAACTTGGCTTGTATATTCCAACGATGGGCTTCCTCAAATGCCCTAGGTATTCATGAGCAAGCAAGTTGGATGCACAACCACTTAGTTTCAGTTTGAGCTTTCATATACTTATAGCTCTAGTGCATCTGTTGCATGGCAATCCCTACTCACTCACATTTATATCTATTGATGGGCATCTCCATATCCCGTTGATACACCTAGTTGATGTGAGACTATCTTCTCCTTTTTGTCTTCTCCACAATCACCATTCTATTCCACATATAGTGCTATATCCATGGCTCACGCTCATATTGCGTGAGGGTTGAAAATGCTGAAGCGCATTAAAAAGTATGAACCAATTGCTCGGCTTGTCATCGGGGTTGTGCATGATTTGAGTATTTTGTGTGGTGAAGATGGAGCATAGCCAGACTATATGATTTTGTAGGGATAACTTTCTTTGACCTTGTTATTTTGAAAAGATATGATTGCTTTATTAGTGGGCTTGAAGTATTATTGTTTTTATGTCAAATGATGGACTATTGCTTTGAATCACTCGTATCTTAATATTCATGCAATGATTAGATATGTGATCAAGATTATGCTAGGTAGCATTCCACATCAAAAATTATCTTTTTTATCATTTACCTACTCGAGGACGAGCAGGAATTAAGCTTGGGGATGCTGATACGTCTCCGTCATATCTATAATTTTTGATTGTTCCATGCCAATATTCTACAACTTTCATATACTTTTGGCAACTTTTTATACTATTTTTGGGACTAACATATTGATCCAGTGCCCAGTGCCAGTTCCTGCCTGTTGCATGTTTTATGTTTCACAGAATATCCATATCAAATGGAATCCAAACGGGATAAAAACGGACGGAGCTTATTTTTGGAATATTTGGAAAATTCCGGAAGAAAAATCCATGTGAGACGGTGCCCGAGGTGGCCACGAGGCAGGGGGCGCGCCTGCCCCTCTAGGCGCGCCCCTGAACCTCGTGGGCCACCCGTAAGGCGGTTGATTCCCTTCTTCGGCCGCAAGAAAGCTAATTTTCGGAATAAAAAAATCACGGCGAAGGTTTCGATCCAATCGGAGTTACGGATCTCCATATATCCCCGAAATGGGGAAAGGGCAGCAGAGCAGAACGCAGAAACAGAGAGAGACAGAGAGACAGATCCAATCTCGGAGGGGCTCTCGCCCCTCCCATGCCATGGAGGCCAAAGACCAGAGGGGAAACCCTTCTCCCATCTAGGGAGGAGGTCAAGGAAGAACAAGACGAAGGGGCCCCCTCTCCTCTTCTCTTCCGGTGGCGCCGGAACGCTGCCGTGGCCATCACCATCATCACCGCGATCTACTCCAACACCTCCGCCATCTTCACGAACATCTCCATCACCTCCCCCCTCTATCTACAGCGGTCCACTCTCCCACAACCCGCTATACCCTCTACTTGAACATGGTGCTTTATGCTTCATATTGTTATCCAATGATGTGTTGCCATCCTATGATGTCTGAGTAGATTTTCGTTGTCCTATTGGTGGTTGATGAATTGCTATGATTGATTTAATTTGCTTGTGGTTATGTTGCTGTCCTTTGGTGCCCATCATATGATCGCGCACGTGGATCACACCATAGGGTTAGTTGTATGTTGATAGGACTATGTATTGGAGGGCAAGGGTGACAAAAGCTTCAACCTAGCATAGAAATTGATGCATACGGGATTGAAGGGGGGCCAATATATCTTAATGCTATGGTTGGGTTTTACCTTAATGAACGTTAGTAGTTGCGGATGCTTGCTAATAGTTCCAATCATATGTGCATAGAATTTCACGTGAGGGATGACATGCTAGCAGTGGCCTCTCCCACATAATACTTGCTATCGGTCTAGTAAAGTAGTCAATTGCTTAGGGACAATTTCACAACTCCTACCACCACTTTTCCGCACTCGCTATATTTACTTTATTGCTTCTTTACTTACAACAGCCCCTACTTTTTATTTACTTGCTCTTTATTATCTTGCAAACCTATCCAACAACACCTACAAAGTACTTTTAATTTCATACTTGTTCTAGGTAAAGGGAACGTCAAGCATGCGTGGAGTTGTATCGGTGGTCGATAGAACTTGAGGGAATATTTGTTCTACCTTTAGCTCCTCGTTGGGTTCGACACTCTTACTTATCGAAAACTGTTGCGACCCTTTATACTTGTGGGTTATCATAGAGCACATAGAGAAGAGGGGGAGGCTCGCACGGGCCTAACCTAGCTACACTACGGCTGTCAACGCACGAGTCTGGCGCAACACAAGGAACCGACTCTGGAGTGCCAAGATAAGTTTCGCGCCCGGGTCGACCAAGCGCTATGGCATAGGATTCTCACTTGTTGCAACCTTGCCACGGCAACGTCGCCTCCCTTTCCTACCTCTCGGTGGTTGCTTGCGCGCTAAAGGGGACCTCTTGAGCATCGCGCCTCAGGAGGTCTGACTGGACCTCGGGCCGCTCACCTCCTGGCCTTGACCACGGCATCGTGACCTAGCATACCAGCGAAGGTTGCAGCCTGTCTGGGGACCGGGACCTGTCGGCATAGAGCACCAAGCTTTCGCGGGGTTGGAAAGGGGAGACCGAGCCGAAACAGGACATGCGTTCGCAAATTTTCATAATAAGGATACTATCGACAAAAGACGTTACAGACCCTTTACACGCCCCCGCGGGGTCCATCTCTATTCCTTGCATGAAACAAAAGAAGGGAGTTTCTAGGGGCCCTATCTACACGCACCAGCGCGGCCGATGCCATCATCAATAGTGGGCCACGGGAGGCTGGCGCCAACCCCATCGAAATCAGCAACGGCGGTGACCGGGCGCTGCGGCCTTTCTCCGGGCGCGGCGAGAGCTCGGGGGCACGTAGCTGTCGTCACTCGTCTCCGGGGTCTCGTAGGGCTCAGGAGAGTCTCTGGACTCCCAAGCTCTGTCGCTACTGCTGGAGGAGTTGCTGGCGAAGCTAGCGGCAGGCTCGGCATTGGCCGCTGAGCCGTCCCGACGACCCCCTTAAGGACAGCACTCCAAGCGGCAGCCTTCCTCATCGAAAACATTGAATAACATCGTGGAGGCGCCGTCGTACTCAAAATGGACGGCGAGGGCGCCTTTCGCACGGCAGACTCGAGCAACCTCTCCCCAGCCACGGGTCATGAACATCTTGCCAGGTGAGACGGCTTCAATCTCCGCTCCAATCGCCGAGGCGTCATAGTCGGCGTGCTGCAGCCAAAGCTCGAGGGGCCCCCTCGGTGGCATCTCAGAAGAGAAGAACAGCGGAAAGACAATCCAAGTGCGCGGAGGCATCGCCGCCCACATCACAAGTTCGCGTGAGGAGTTCGCGGCGTGGGCTCCTGAGGCGACGGCGTGCGTCACCACGGCGCGGCGACCACGGCCACGGCATGGGCGCTGTCGCTCGTCACCTCTCCCTCCGGAGCCCTCGGCTTGGGCGTACAGAGGCAGAGGATACCCGGGAGATGGCCGCTCGCACCAAGGCCTCGACACCTCAGGCCTCAAAACTACGTCGTGGTGGTGGGCTGGCCTCTTCTTCGGCGGAAGTGGCCCGGGCTCATCGCGAGGGGTTTTTCCCTTCTGTGCGGCCGAGAACCTCCTTATCGGCGCCATGAGTGTCGCTGCTAGCAATGAAGCAAGGGAGAAGAAGCAAGGGGAGCAGGAAGGGGTGAGCGACGGGGGCTCTGTCCCCTCCTCATTTATAGCGGGAGAAGACCAACCGGCGATCCCCATGATCACAGGTAATGATGATTTTTCTCTGGATGCAGCTGGGACTCGTCAAGTCGGGCAGCTGCCGAGGCAGCGTGGGGAAGCAGAGACGCCCACGTCCCATCAATCGCCATGCATCAACCGAGGCCGCAGGCTGTTGGGGCCTGCGGCGCTCCGCACTTGCCCCTTCGCTTAGCCTCAAAGCCAAGTTCGAGCGTGCCTTGGTCCCAGAGGCTACTGTCGGCGTCCTGGGACCGGGGGTCCCCAGACTTGTCTGCCTGCGGCCCACGGCGTGGCGCCACCAGCGGCCCCGTACGGCCCATCTTCATCTGTGAACACTCAAGACCCTCGCGAGGGGCCGAGCCTCGCGAGGCGGACGATGCAAGACCTCCTCAGGGGCGGCCTCACCAGGTTGGCTCACGAGGGGCGGGGAGATCAAGGCAAGGGGCACCTTGTGAGGTTCCTGTGATGCAAGACATAACGACCAAGGCCAGGCGGGTACCAGGCGGGCGCCCGCGCGCACAGTGTCCTTATTTCCTCTTTGGTTCTAAAGGGCAGGCGCAAGCGAGTAGTCCCAAGGCATCAGGAAAAGGTTTCCATATCAGTGCAACAAGACAAAGACCAGCAGGACGGCAGGACGGAGGTCACCGTGGAGCCTAGGATCGCGTCACCACCAGAGCCTTTGGCAGACGAAGACCACCTTTAGTCAGGATAGCTTGTACTAGTTGTCTCCCTTCAAATTTGGCCATTGTGGCATCCCTTCCCGCCAGCATTTGGGAAGAGGACCAGGGCCTCTATAAATAGGACTAGCCATCACCATAGGTGGGGGGGATCCATTCCACCCTCATACGCGCAAGCTCATCCAGCACAAGAGCACCTCTCCTCAAGAGGCTGTTCTTCCCTTGTAACCGTTCATCCTCGGCCCAAGAGGCAATCCACCACACCACACTGGAGTAGGGTATTACACCACATCAGTGGCCCTAACCATTATAAATCTTGGGTCTGTTTGTTCTGCAAGTTCGACGCGCTGAGCCTTGAGATCGCAGTGAAGGAGAGAGCAAGGGGGAGGAGAGATCTTCATGCGCACCCTAGTGTTCGAACCTCAAGGGTTTTGCCAGAACCTGAAATCCGATAGTCCTCCTCGCGCCCCACTTCACCACGGCCCTCGGAGCCCACGCGGGGCCCGACTGATCCCATCCAGGGGCCGTGCGTCCCGAGCCGCCGGCCGTGCCCGAGGTTCTCCAGCTCGATCCTGATCTGGATCGAGGGAAGCAACCCCGGCGCCCCATCTCCACGCCATCGGCAAGCTCGCCGGAGCATGCTCGCTGCCGGCCAGCTCGACCCCAGGTTGTGCCGCCCCTTGTCGTCTTTCTCCCTTCGGCTGCCTCTCTCTCTCTCATGATCTCCCACTCTCTTTGTCCTGGTTGCACAGGTACCCCCATGGCCACCATGCTCAAGCTCCGCCTCGACCCCGTCGTCTAGCCGCCAGATCTGGCTGGGAACGGGCTCCCAGCACCCGGATCCGCCACCGTCACGTCGTCCTAGATCCCTTTGTCGTCGCAATCGCACAGTCGCCGACACCCCTGCATCGGCTTGCTCCACCTCGTGCGTTGCAGACTCGTCGCTTCCCCCTGCCTCGCGTTGACCTATACCGACGCCTTCCCGGGCCACATCCAGCGCCCTGGCCCAGCTCCACCCAAGCGAGCCGACCTGCCTCCGCTCGCTAGCGGGCCGCATCCCGCGACTAGGCCCACCGCGCTAGCCTCCCATGTTGTGCCTGCTCATGGGTCTCTACTTGCCTTGGCCTGCCTCTGCCTCTCCTCTTCTGGCCCGATGGCCCGATGTGAGCACCGACCCAAACCCTCGCTCATGAGTGCTGTTTAGTTATCCTGCACTCACTGTTTCGGCCCGTGACTTGTTTTTTTCCGGTGCCGCGAATTTGTCATTAAATCCTAGACATGCATATT
Organism: Triticum dicoccoides; assembly: GCF_002162155.2. NCBI lineage: Eukaryota > Viridiplantae > Streptophyta > Magnoliopsida > Poales > Poaceae > Triticum > Triticum dicoccoides. The sequence goes on along the minus strand of NC_041392.1, from coordinate 283,546,542 downwards.
ATAGAAATGCCCCCGTTTAAATTGCTAATAACTATTTAACCATGCATCCAAATAAAACATGTCATATATGTAAAATGGTTAGAATTTCATCTAGTTTCATAATTTCCAACTTTTATCCATGTTTGAAATGTTTTAAATGATGTTTGTTTAAATTTGCTCAAATGCCATGTTGAAATGATTTGTTTCATAGCTAATTATCCGTAGCTCCATTTTAAATAAACTTTATATGTAAATGAGGTAGGAAAATGCATAGATTAACATGGTGGCATTACTTTGCATGTTTAACAACTCTAAAATATGGTTTAGGGCAGAACAGTACCACATTCATAATATGAAAATGGGGATTTTCCGGAATTGTTGTTTGTTATTTCCGGCCTCATTTAAACTTGTCTAAATAGTTAGTTTACTTATGTTCACCTCTTGCATGTTTAGCAACATTTAATATTGTTGGGTACATAAACGAGAGTGAACTAAATACTTGCATGTGGTGTTTCTCCGATATGCAACTCGTTGCATATTGAGCTCCACTTAACTTGTAGTTTTGTTTGTGCACTTTGCCATGCCATGACCCATTAAACGGGACATGCATCATACTTGGTTGTGCACCATGCCATGTTTATGTGGTGGTTGTTTACTGTGTTGTTTGCTTTCTTTCCAGTTGTGCTTCTTCTCGGTAGTTCTCAATATCGTTGTGTTTGTGAGGATTTGTTCGACTACGTCCGTTTGTCTTCTTCATGGACTTGTTCTTCTTCCTCGCGGGATCTCAGGCAAGATGACCATAGCCTCGATATCAATTCTATCTTTGCTTGCTAGTTGTTCGTTCTATCGCTATGTCATGCTACCTACCACTTGTTATATCATGCCTCCCATATTGCCATGTCAAGCCTCTAACCCACCTTCCTAGCAAACCGTTGTTTGGCTAAGTTACCGCTTTGCTCAGCCCCTCTTATAGCGTTGTTAGTTGCAGGTGAAGTTGAAGTTTGTTCCATGTTGGAACATGGATATGTTGAGATATTACAATATCTCTTATTTTAATTAATGCATCTATATACTTGGCAAAGGGTGGAAGTCTCAACCTTATGCCTGGTGTTTTGTTCCACTCTTGCCGCCCTAGTTTCCGTCATATCGGTGTTATGTTCCTTGATTTTTGCGTTCCTACCGCGGTTGGGGTTATGGGACCCCCTTGACAGTTCTCTTTAAATAAAACTCCTCTAGCAAGGCCCAACCTTGGTTTTAACATTTGCCAACCTAAGCCTTTTCCCTTGGGTTCCGCGGACCCGAGGGTCATCTTTATTTTAACCCCCAGGCCAGTGCTCCTCTGAGTGTTGGTCCAACCTGGGCGATGCCCAGCGCCTGGGCCACCAGGGTCTATGCCAACCCGACATCTAGCCCATCCGGTGTGCCCTGAGAATGAGATATGTGCAGCTCCTATCGGGATTTGTCGGCACATTCAGGTGGTCTTGCTGGTCTTGTTTTACCATTGTCGAAATGTCTTGTAACCGGGATTCCGAGTCTGATCGGGTCTTCCCGGGAGAAGGAATATCCTTCGTTGATCATGAGAGCTTGTGACAGGCTAAGTTGGGACACCCCTGCAGGGTATAAACTTTCGAGAGCCATGTTCGCGGTTATGTGGCAGATGGGAATTTGTTAATATCCGGTTGTAGAGAACTTGACACTTGACTTAATTAAAATGCATCAACCGCGTGTGTAGCCGTGATGGTCTCTTTTCGGCGGAGTCCAGGAAGAGAGCACGATTTGTGTTATGTTCGAACGTAAGTAGTTTCAGGATCACTTCTTGATCACATGTAGTTTAACGACCGTGGCGTAGCTTCTCATCTTACTCTTATACTCATAAGTTAGCCACCATATTTTGCTTAGCACTTGCTGCAGCTCCACCTCATTACCTTATCCTACACATAAGCTTTAATAGTCTTGATCTCACCGGTGTGAGATTGCTGAGTCCTCATGACTCACGGATACTTCCAAAACAGTTGCAGGTGCGGGATGATACCAGTTGATAACCCACAAGTATAGGGGATCGCAACAGTCTTCGAGGGTAGAGTATTCAACCCAAATTTATTGATTTGACACAAGGAGAGCCAAAGAATATTCTCAAGTATTAACAGTTGAGTTGTCAATTCAACCGCACCTGAAAGACTTAATATATGCAGCAAAGTATTTAGTAGCAAAGTAATATGATAGTAGTGGCAACGGTAGCAAAAGTAACAGTATTGGCTTTGTAGTGATTGTAACAGTGGCAACGGAAAAGTAAATGAGCAAAGAACGATATGTGAAAAGCTCGTAGGCAATGGATCAGTGATGGATAATTATGTCGGATGCGATTCCTCATGCAAAAGTTATAACATAGGGTGACACAGAACTAGCTCCTGTTCATCAATGTAATGTAGGCATATATTCCGAATATAGTCATACGTGCTTATGGAAAAGAACTTGCATGACAACTTTTGTCCTACACTCCCGTGGCAGCGGGGTCCTATTGGAAACTAAGGGATATTAAGGCCTCCTTTTAATAGAGTACTAGACCAAAGCATTAACACTTAGTGAATACATGAACTCCTCAAACTACGGTCATCACCGGTAAGTATCCTGATTATTGTCACATTGTGGTTAACGGGTCATAACACATAATAGGATGACTATAGACTTGCAAGATAGGATCAAGAACTCACATATATTCATGAAAACATAATAGGTTCAGATCTGAAATCATGGCACTCGGGCCCTAGTGACAAGCATTAAGCATAACAAAGTCATAGCAACATCAATCTCAGAACATAATGGATACTAGGGATCAAACCCTAACAAAACTAACTCGATTACATGATAAATCTCATCCAACCCGTCACCGTCCAGCAAGCCAACGATGGAATTACTCACGCACAACAGTGAGCATCATGAAATTGGTGATGGAGGAAGTTTCATGATGACGATGACGATGGATTCTCCTCTCCGGAGCCCCGAACGGACTCCAGATCATCCCTCCTAAGAGAGATTAGGGCTTGGCGGTGGCTCCGTTTCGTAAAACGCGATGAATCCTTCTCCCTGATTTTTTTTCTCCTCGAACATGAATATGAGTTGAGGTCAGTGGAGTACCAGGGGGCCCACGAGGCAGGGGGCGCCTAGGGGGTAGGCGCGCCCCCACCCTCGTGGACAGGGTGTGGGCCCCCTGGCCTTGATTCTTTCGCCAGTGTTTTTCATATATTCCAAAAATATTCTCCGTTGATTTTCAGGTCATTCTGAGAACTTTTATTTCTGCACAAAAGTAACACCATGGCAATTCTGCTGAAAACAGCGTCAGTCCGGGTTAGTTCCATTCAAATCATGCAAGTTAGTGTCCAAAACAAGGGCAAAAGTGTTTGGAAAAGTAGATACGATGGAGACGTATCAACTGCCCCAAGTTTAAACCTTTGCTTGTCCTCAAGCAATTCAGTTGACAAACTGAAAGTGATAAAGAAAAACTTTTACAAACTCTGTTTGCTCTTGTTGTTGTAAATATGTAAAGCCAACATTCAAGTTTTCAGCAAAGATTATGAACTAACCATATTCACAATAACATTTATGTCTCATGTTTACTCATATCAATAGCATAATCAACTAGCGAGCAATAATAATAAATCTCGGATGACAACACTTTCTCAAAACAATCATAATATGATATAACAAGATGGTATCTCGCTAGCCCTTTCTGAGACCGCAAAACATAAATGTAGAGCACCTCTGAAGATCAAGGACTGACTGGAAATTGTAATTCAAGGTAAACGAGATCTAGTTACAGTCATACTCAATGTAAACTAATAATAATAGATGCAAATGACAGCGGTGCTCTCCAACTGGTGCTTTTTAATAAGAGGATGATGACTCAACATAAAAGTAAATAGATAGGCCCTTCGCAGAGGGAATCAGGGATTTGTAGAGGTGCCAGAGCTCAGTTTTGAAATAGAGATGAATAATATTTTGAGTGGTATACTTTCACTGTCAACATAACAACCGAGAGATCTCGATATCTTCCATGCTACACACATTATAGGCGGTTCCCAAGCAGAATGGTAAAGTTTATACTCCCCCACCACCAACAAGCATCAATCCATGGCTTGCTTGAAACAACAGGTGCCTCCAACTAACAACATTCCTGGGGGAGTTTTGTTTGCAATTATTTTGATTTGATTTAAGCATGGGACTGGGCATCCCGGTGACCAACCATTTTCTCATGAGTGAGGAGCGGAGTCCACTCCTCTTGAGAATAACCCTCCTAGCATGCAAGATATAGACAACCCTAGTTGATACATGAGCTATTCGAGCATACAAAACAGAATTTCATTTGAAGGTTTAGAGTTTGGCACATACAAATTTACTTGGAACGGCAGGTAGATACCGCATATAGGAAGGTATGGTGGACTCATATGGAATAACTTTTGGGGTTTATGGAGTTGGATGCACAACCAGTATTCGCGCTTAGTACAAGTGAAGGCTAGAAAGAGACTAATCCCGAAGGTAGATGTAGAGGTAGCGTGCCGACGGCGACCATATCGACTTCGGAACCATTTCCCATGCACATCATCACCTTGTCCTTGGCCAATATTCGCTTAATCCGTAGCCCCTATTTTGAGTTGGAAATATTAGCAACAGAACTAGTATCAAATACCCAGGCGCTACTGCAAGCATTAGTAAGGTACACATCAATAACATGTATATCAAATATACCTTTCACTTTGCCATCCTTCTTATCCGCCAAATACTTGGGGCAGTTCCGCTTCCAGTGACCAGTCCCTTTGTAGTAGAAGCACTCAGTCTTAGGCTTAGGTCCAGACTTGGGCTTCTTCACTTGAGCAACAACTTGGTTGCCGTTCTTCTTAAAGTTCGCCTTCTTCCCTTTGCCCTTCTTCTTGAAACTGGTGGTCCTGTTGACCATTAACACTTGATGCTCCTTCTTGATTTCTACCTCCGCAGCCTTTAGCATCTCGAAGAGCTCGGGAATTGTCTTATCCATCCCTTGCATATTATAGTTCACCACGAAGCTTTTGTAGCTTGGTGGAAGTGATTAAAAAACTCTGTCAATGCCACTATCAACCAGAAGATTAACTCCCAGCTGAGTCAAGTGATTGTGGTACCCAGACATTCTGAGTATATGTTCACTGATAGAACTATTCTCCTCCATCTTGCAGCTATATAACTTATTGGAGACTTCATATCTCTCAATCCGGGAATTTGCTTGAAATATTAACTTCAACTCCTGGAACATATCAGATGCTCCATGAGGTTCAAAAAGTCGTTGAAGTCCTGGTTCTAAACCGTAAAGCATGGCACACTGAACTATCGAGTAGTCATCAGCTTTGCTTTGCCAGACGTTCTTAACGTCATCAGGTGCATTTGCAGCAGGCCTAGCACCTAGCGGTGCTTCCAGGACGTAATTCTTCTGTGCAGCAATGAGGATAATCCTCAAGTTACGGACCCAGTCCGTGTAGTTGCTATCATAATCTTTCAACTTAGCTTTCTCTAGGAATGCATTAAAAGTCAACGGAACAACAGCACGGGCCATTAATCTACAACAACATCGACATGCATAATACTATCAGGTACTAAGTTCATGATAAATTAAAGTTCAATTAATTATATTACTTAAGAAGTCCCACTTAGATAGACATCCCTCTAATCATCTAAGTGATAACGTGATCCATATCAACTAAACCATGTCCGATCATCACGTGAGATGGAGTAGTTTTCAATGGTGAACATCACTATGTTGATCATATCTACTATATGATTCACGCTCGACCTTTCGGTCTCAGTGTTCCGAGGCCATATCTGCATATGCTAGTCTCGTCAAGTTTAACCCGAGTATTCTTCTTGTGCAAAACTGGCTTGCACCCATTGTATGTGAACGTAGAGCTTATCACACCCGATCATCACGTGTTGTCTTGGCACGACGAACTGTAGCAACGGTGCATACTTAGGGAGAACACTTATACCTTGAAATTTAGTGAGAGATCATCTTATAATGCTACTGCCGTACTAAGCAAAATAAGATGTATAAAGGATAAACATCACATGCAATCAATATAAGTGATATGATATGGCCATCATCATCTTGTGCCTTTGATCTCCATCTCCAAAGCACCATCATGATCACCATCGTCATCGGCTTGACACCTTGATCTCCATCGTAGCATCGTTGTCGTCTCACCAACTATTTCTTCTACGACTATCGCTACCGCTTAGTGATAAAGTAAAGCAATTACATGGCGATTGCATTTCATACAATAAAGCAACAACCATATGGCTCCTGCTAGTTGCCGATAACTGTGTTACAAAACATGATCATATCATAGAATAATTTATATAATCACGTCTTGACCATATCACATCACAACATGCCCTGCAAAAACAAGTTGTCCTCTACTTTGTTTTTGCAAGTTTTACGTGGCTGCTACGGTCTTAGCAAGAACCGTTCTTACCTACGCATCAAAAACCACAAAGCGGTATAGTGATTGCTTTTTGATCTTCAGAAAGAACCCTGTTCATTGAATCTGATTCAACTAAAGTTGGAGAAACTGACACCCGCCAGCCACCTGTGTGCAAAGCACGTTGGTAGAACCAGTCTCATGCACGCGGTCATGTAATGTCGGTCCGGGCCGCTTCATCCAACAATACCGCCGAATCAAGAAACAACTAGTGACGACAAGGAATATGTATATACCCACGCCCACAACTCCTTTGTGTTCTACTCGTGCATATAACATCTACGCATAGACCTGGCTCTGATGTCACTGTTGGGGAACGCAGTATTTCAACAAATTTCCTACGATCACGCAAGATCTATCTAGGAGATGCATAACAATGAGAGGGGAGAGTGCATCTACGTACCCTCATAGACCGAAAGCAGAAACGTTAAGTAACGTGGTTGATGTAGTCCAATGTCTTCACGATCCAACCGATCAAGTACCGAATGCACGCCACCTCCATGATCCGCACACGTTTTGCTCGGTGACGTCCCTCGAACTCTAGATATAGCTGAGGCAGAGGGAGAGTTTCGTCAGCACGACGGCATGGTGATGGTGATGATGAAGTTACGACGCAGGGCTTTGCCTAAGCACTACGAGAATATGACCGAGGTGTGTTTCTGTGGAGGGGGCACCGCACACGGCTAAAACAATTGTCAACTTGTGTGTTCTAGGGTGCCCCCTTCCCCCGTATATAAAGGAGCAAGGTGGAGGGCAGCCATACCTATAGGGCGCGCCCAAGGGGGGCAATCCTACTCCTAGTAGGAGTTGGACCCCCCTTTCCTAGTCCTACTAGGATAAGAAGGAAGGAGAGGGGAAGGAGAAGGAAGGAGGGGGCGCCGCCCCACCCGGCTGTCCCCCCTCTCTCTCTTAAGGCCCAATAAGGCCCATAACTTCCCCGGTGGTTCCGATAACCCTTCCGGCACTTCGATAAATACCCGATACACCTCGGAACCATTTCGGTGTCCGAATATAGTCATCCAATATATCAATCTTTATGTCTCAACCATTTCGAGACTCCTCGTCATGTCCGTGATCTCATCTGGGACTCTGAACTACCTTTGGTACATCAAAACAAATAAACTCATAATACCGACCGTCATCGAACGTTAAGCGTGTGGACCCTACGGGTTCGAGAACTATGTAGACATGACCGAGACTCATCTCCCTTCAATAACCAATAGCAGAACCTGTATGCTCATATCGGTTCCTACATATTCTACGAAGATCTTTATCGGTCAAAACGCATAACAACATATGTTGTTCCCTTTGTCATCAGTATGTTACTTGCTCGAGATTCGATCGTGGTATCATCACACCTAGTTCAATCTCGTTATCGGCAAGTCTCTTTACTCGTTCCGTAATGTACCATCCCACAACTAACTCATTAGTTACATTTCTTGCAAGGCTTATGGTGATGTGCATTACCGAGAGGGCCCAGAGATACCTCTCTGACAATCGGAGTGACAAATCCTAATCTCGATCTATGCCAACTCAACAAACACCATCGGAGGGAGCTTTAGGGCATCTTTATAATCACCCAATTATGTTGTGATGTTTGATAGCACACTAAGTGTTTCTCCGGTATTCGGGAGTTGCATAATCTCGTAGTCATAGGAAAATGTATAAGTTATGGAGAAAGCAATAGCAATAAACTAAATGATCATAGTGCTAAGCTAACGGATGGGTCATGTCAATCACATCATTGTCTAATGATGTGAGCCCGTTTATCAAATGAGAACTCATGTCTATGGTTTGGAAACTTAACCATCTTTGATTAACGAGCTTTTCAAGTAGAGGCATACTAGTGACACTCTGTTTGTCTATGTATTCACACATGTACCAAGTTTCCGATTAATACAATTATAACATGAATAATAAACACTTATCATGATATAAGGAAATATAAATAACAACTTTATTATTGCCTCTAGGGCATATTTCCTTCAGAGTTGTTCTACATCACAGAACCCTGCGACGCCACATGGGCCGCCACTCCTGAGTTCAAATCCGGGCCTCCAATGTGGCTTGCATCATGGATTAACAAGGGCCTGGATTGGGCGTCATCCGACGAGGTGATGATGCTGTAGATGTGCGTCAAGGGCATGATAGAGAAGAACATCAGTCTTGCCAACGTGATCTAGGTGATGCTTTTTCGCCGGATTTTCCCCTGCCAACGCCGGACTCTCTTCATGTGGGAGTTCGATCCGGCCAGTCCTCAGACCCTACAGAGGTTCTTCGGCACGACACACGAAGACATATGGAAGCTGCTCTTCAAGGCCAAGAAGTCGTGACGGGACATGACCGAAGATCTCGGCCTCGACTGCACCCATTCGTCCACTCTCGTAAGTTTTCTGATAACCTTAATTTGTAAATCCAAGGAGCATACTGAGCTTTCCATTCTTACCACAGGGGTGGGCAAAGAAGGCGGATCGGATCCAATGTCCGGCTCCGCTACCCGAAGACCCAGCCATTCCTCTGTTAATGAGGATGCTAATTCCGGTGCCATACGAGGTGCCAGAGAGGAGGGTCAAGAAGAAGGGCAAGGAGGCCAGAGGTGGCCTCCACCGTAAAGGTGCTTCAGACGTTGTGTCTGAAGATATCGAAGCTCTCTCCTCTCATGACGAAGATGAAGAGGAGGAGGAAGAGAGCAATTCTCCCCTAAAGGGGGGAAGGGGGAAAGGGTGGCCTCCGTGGGCATATAAGCGGAGGTGTTCAAGAAGGGGAAAGTCTCCCCGTCGGACGATTCTGAATCGGACGCCGACGCCATCCCTCAGTGGCACCCTAGGCCGAAGCCCCTGGCCGGATTGTAAGTGTCCAAGAACACTGTACATATATCCGGTTTATGCCTTGCGGTTCTAACACATTAAATTGTGTGCTATAGCCGGGCCTGTGATATCCCCCAACGGTCATTTTCTTCTGGGAATTCGATGGGTCTGAACATGATGAAGAGCGATATGCCTCCGCCGACCTCCCCGCCCACTGCTACGGACGACGCCGAGGTGCTATCCCGAAGGACCTCTCTAGTTCATGGAGAGGTGCGGGAGGCCATCAATTTGGCATCAAAGGGTAATACCTCTGTTGCCGAAAACATCGGGGAACTGACCCCCATGGAGACTGGCGACGGGGGCCATGCCCAATTCAGCCCTCGAACGAATGTTATTCCGGAGACCCGTATGGCTCCGGAATCAGGCGAGCTGAAGGGGGCGCGTCAACTCCACCGGCGACTTCTGTCAATCCAGAGAGTGTCCGGTGCTTCAGTGTGCTTCCGTTGTGGAGGTTGGGTACGGTGGTGGAGAAGGTTCGGTCCGCTAAAAGCGGATTGAATGTCGCCTATGCCAGCCTTCTCACAGGTTTTGAGGAATGTGACGTAATATTCTTTAACTATTTCGTATATACAAAAGATATGCTTGTGTATAGATAGTAGCCCCTGAGACTCTATTCAGCTTTTATAAAGAAGAGCCGAACAGAGGATCAAATAATTTTCGCAGGAGATAACATACATGCATATGTGAAAAAACAGGCTTCGCTGTTAGCAGTGACCTCCCATGCCGCGGAAGTGTCCGATCTAAAGCGGAAGTTGGAGCGGGCCGAAGAAGAGCTCATCCGCACCAACCAGCAGCTGGAGGAAAAGCAAGGTATACAATACCTGAACATATCTGAAATGATATGAGTTCTTCATTATTATCTGAATGAGTTTTATGATTATGCTCATAGTTGACGTGTCTGAGGTTGAGACCCTCAAGAACGCGCCGGCTAAAGCCAAGAAGGAGGTAGATGATGAACGAGCCGCCCATAGAAAACATGAATCGAGGGTGGAGGAAGTCCAGCAAGAGCTCAAGGATGCTATAAGAAAATATGAGTCGTCGGAGCGCAAGATTTCGGATCAAAACTCCAAACTTCCTAAGGCCCTCCAAAGCGCGAAGGAGGCCAGGGTTGAATCCCAAGACGCCTGCCGGGAGATCCAAGAGGCAAGGAAGATAGTGGCGGGTAAGGCCTTCAATATGTAGAGCAAATTTGTAAGATAGTGGCGGGTAAGGCCTTCAATATGAAGACCCGAGTTTGGAGTTTTCCTGGAGCGTTTGCGGATCTGCTCTGAAATGTTGCTGATGCTGCGGAATTCTTTTGAGCCGAAGAGGCAAGCTCAATGGAGAAGTTGTTCTGGTCACAGTATCTTGGGCCAGAGCATCCAATGTCCCTTAGTGATCAGCTGAAGCAGTTGACCGAACTGCATAGGGTGGCCGGACTAGCTATGAAGGATGTCATAGTCCGTCTTTGGCCAGCCGAGCCCTTACCCAGCAGCTACTTCAGACTCGTGAAGCGGCTAGTTAATGCCTGCTCTTAGTTTGATGCCATAAAGCGGTCAGTCTGTATCGAAGGTGCCCGGATGGCCTTCGCCCATGTCAAGGTGCAGTGGGCGAAGATGAATGCCACCAAGCTTGCAACCGAGGGACCGCCCGCAGGCAAGGAGCATCGCACACCGGAGCGATATTTTGATGAAGTCCTGGAAGGGTCCCGTATTGTAGAGGGCCAGTGTTCGAAAGACATTATTTTTGAATGAATGTATCCGCGCTACCCGAACTTTGTATTGTGAAACAAGTCCTATGTATAATATGTTTGCGTGTTTTATCTCAAAATATTTTCCTCCTGTGCGGTCGTTTATGGTATCTGAGAGTTGGCCAGTCGTCGGCTTCAGCCCCCACATGGGTAGAACGGGGGTGTCGGAATAGCACATAAACACACTTAACCCAACGGCTTGGTCCTTGAAGGAGGTGTCAGTGCGGCGAACCAGGCAATCAGACTATGCGGCTTTATCACTCCCACTTAGCCATAGGAGTTTGACAATGGGATTGTAAGATAGCCCCTGGTGCGTATGCGACTATCGAACCTAGATGCCTTTAGACATGTGACTGAACAAAGCCAGCCCTGCGTGTCATACGGAAGAAATTGCTAGAGATTTAATAAGTCACTGAATTGCTGACCAGCTCTCACCGCATCAGGACAGTCAGTTTTTGGTTTTCTCTACTGAGGTGCTTGACTGGGCTAGCGGGAAACACAATCGCAGTAGTTCTCCCTTTACTACCTTAGCCGAAAACGGAACGTAAGGTGGCAAGCACAGGAGCCGGGCAACCCAACTATTGACCAAAGACGTGATTCGGAGCCGATGCACATAATGTAGTATTCAGGACGCCGAAGTGTCCTCTGAGAGTGTTCGGACTTTATATTATTGACATGTGGCTTGAATAGAGCCCCTGGCGATTTAAGTCGTACGCAGGTGTATATGCCCATTTGGACGTAAAGTAAAAAACAGAAAAAGAAAAGGCCAATACCAGACAAGGCTGGGAAAAACTGTTTCCATTATAGTCGGATTGGTACGTCGAAACGTATTTTTTTACAGAAGATGCAATAAGCATCACGGCTATTTTACATGCCGAGAACAAGGGAAAGCTGTATACAGGTCCTACATTTGAAAAATGATCTAGAAGATCTTTTGGAAATACTGCCGCATGTCTGCGCCGCTTTTCACCTTGGCTTATGATCCTTTGAGAGGATAGACAATCGAGTATGTATAAGGGGCCTTGAAGGGGGCCCTCATTAGCTCCTTAAATTGATGCGGGCTGTAAAGAACCTGAAGAAAAAATAAGAAGAAAAGGGTGGAGCAATATGTAGGTCCGGATAGGGTCAAGCCATATTGTGGACCCTATGTTTAGCATGCCTCCGTCCTTGCCCATGGTATTTTTAACGCGTAGTTATGTACGCGTGGTACCTATGCCGCTGTCAGGCTGGGGTTTTTGCGGAGGCCGAATTGCTAATCCAGCTCTAGATGAGCCGGACTGTCATTCTATGGGGTAGACCGGACTCGTTTAACAGTGTCCGGGGGCTTGACCGCCAGTGTAGTTTTCGGCCTAGCTAAGCCACCCTGTACCTCGGGCGCGAGGGCCGCGGTATGCTCCTCTGTTCGGAGGGAGCGCTCCATGTTTCCATTGACTGTTATAACGCCATGTGGCCCAGGCAGCTTGAGCTTTAGATAGGCATAGTGCGGGTCTGCATTGAAACGGGCGAAAGCGGTTTGTCCGAGTAGTGCGTGATAGCCACTGCGGAATGGGACGATGTCGAAGATTAGGGCTTCGGTTCGGAAGTTATCCGATGAGCCGAATAAGACTTCCAGCGTTATGGATCCCATGCAACAGGCCTCTACGCTGGGTATTTCACCGTTAAAGGTGGTTTTAGTGGGCTTGATTCTTGATGGATCAATGCCCATTTTACGGACGGTGTCCTGATAAAGAAGATTGAGACTGCTGCCGCCATCCATAAGGACTCGCGTGAGGTGGAATCCATCAATAATTGGATCAAGGACTAATGCAGCCGAACCCCCATGATGGGTATTGGTCGGATGGTCTCTGCGATCGAAGGTGATCGGACAGGCTGACCATGGATTAAATTTCGGGGCGACTGGCTCTAATGCATAACCGTCCCTTAACGTGTGCTCGTGCTCCTGCTTGGGGATATGAGTGATGTAGATCATGTTTACTGTCTTGACCTCAGGGGGAAATTTCTTCTGTCCCCATGTGTTCTGTAGGCGAGGCTCTTCATCGTTGTCCTCGCTGGACGACCCTTTCCCCTTGTGTTCGGTGTTGAGCTTGCTGGCCTGTTTAAAGACCCAAAAATTTCTGTTGGTGTGATTGGCAGGCTTATCGGGGGTGCCATGAATCTGGCAAGGCCGATTGAGTATTCTGTCCAAACTTTTTGGACCATCTCTGTTTCCTTTAAATGGCTTCTTATGCTGACCGGGTTTAGAGCCACTGAATCCGGTGTTGACCGTCGTGTCCTCGGTATCTTGGTTGTTGCTTCGACGCTTGTGCTTGTTACGTCGTGGCTTGCCGTTGCCATCTCCGGCTTCGGATGTGCCGGGGTTGCTGTTGCTATTGCTTCTATGAGCCAACCAATTATCTTCTCCCGCGCAAAAGCGGGTCATGTGTGCAGTAAGGGCTGCCATGGACTTTGGCTTTTCTTGGCTGAGGTGTCGGGCGAGCCACTCATGTTGGACGCCGTGTTTAAAGGCCGCAAGGGCTTCGGCATCTGGACAATCCACAATTTGGTTCTTTTTAATTAAGAACCCGGTCCAGAGTTTCTGGGCTGACTCTCCGGGTTGCTGGACTATGTGACTAAGGTCATCCGTGTCGGGAGGTCGGACATAGGTCCATTGGAAGTTGTCTCTAAAGGCGTCCTCCAAATCTTCCCAGCTTTCGATAGAGTTTTCTAGGAGGCTGTTCAGCCAGTGACGTGTTGGCCCCTTGAGTTTTAGGGGAAGGTACTTGATGGCGTGGAGGTCGTCACAGCGAGCCATGTGAATGTGGAGAAGAAAATCTTCGATCCATACTTCGGGGTCCGTCATACCATCATATGATTCAATGTTCACGGGTTTAAACCCTTCGGAGAACTAATGTTCCATCACGTCGTCGGTGAAGCATAGGGGGTGTGCGGTGCCTCTATATCGGGCGATATCGTGGCGTAGTTCGGACGAAGGCCATATGCGGTTTTCGGCCCGTGTGAGGTTGTGTCTATCACACCAGGTCTAATGGCCGTCCTTGCATGTTGGAGCACGCCTCCTCGATCCATAGATTGATCTTGTTAGACCGACTCTATTGTCCAGGTCCTTGCATAAGTCGTAGGTATAGCCCGGGGCCGTTGCCTCGTTGCCCCGATGGCGGGGTGGCGCGGGCTGGTGTTCAGTATGAGTAGCCGGTCTATCCCGTCCATGTGGCGGTCAGTCGGGCTCGTCCGCAGTTTTATGCTTTGGCGGTATGGGCTCAAAGGCCCCGTCGTCGAATTGAGGTAGTAGCTTGCGCTTCGGGTAACTCTTAGTTGGGCGTTCGAGGCCGTATTACTCGGCTGCCAGGATATTAGTCCACCTGTCATTGAGTAAATCCTGATAAGCTTGAAGCTGCTGGTGCTTCTTTTTCAGGCTTCTTGCAGTTGCTATTAGCCTGTGCTTAAAGCGTTCTTGCTCAAGGCGCTCCTTTGGCATGATAAAGTCTTCGTCGTCGAGGCTTACATCCTCTTCGGAAATCGGTAGGTAGTTGCTATCTTCTGAGTCTTCGTTCCCGATTGAATCATCGGGGTTAACTTTCCCATCCTCCCAATCATCATGTTTGGATGTTGGCTCGACAGGGGCTTCGGGGTCTTCGGCGTTCTCTGGAGTGTTATTGTCTTCGGTGCCGGTGTTACTATCTTTTTCATGACGCGATTTTGAGCGGCGCCGCTGACATCGACGCCTTGGAGGTGCTTCGGCAGGCTTGTCCTCAACCGGATCCTTCTTGCCATCATCGTCATCCTCTTTGGGTGTATCCACCATGTATATGTCGTATGTGGAAGTGACCGTCCAACGTCCGGTAAACGGGAAGGTTTTGGCCTTGATCGTCTCTGGCATCGTCGTCCATACCGTCGATGTCTTCGGAGGCATAGTCCAGCATGTCGGTTAGATCTTCGACAGTGGCTATGAAGTGGGTGGTGGGTGGGACATAAAATTCCCCGCTCTCAGCTTCTAGTTCGGGCTGAGCGTAATTCGGAAGCGATTCCTCTGTAATGGCGAGGTTTCGCATTAAGTCCAGGGCCTCGTTTAGGAGCGAGGTTTGGACAGGGAAGCGAGAGTTTGTCGGGCCGACCGCTCCTGGCCACGCCCGCTTGTCATGAACCTCGAGAGTTTGGATTTAAAGTCCGAGGGAGAGTCCAGCGCTTTAGCGACAAGGGGAGTTCGGTTCATCTTTGGGCTTGCTGATGACGTCATCCCCTCCGGATCTCCGGTAGCGAGTTCCATAATTGCAGGGAATCCGTCGGGCTCTAAATTCCCGTCTTCGGACCTGGCGGTCCGCTCTAGATCTAAGGCCAGAGCAGCGGTCGAGGCCGCGAATCCTTTGAAGATCAAGCCTACTCGGATATCAGCGACGTAGTTTAGGTTCCCGAAATTGATCGAATAACCAGGGGCGTAGCTGTCGATCTGATCAAGGTGGCCAATCAAGTTGGCACGCAGTGCGAAGCCGCCGAATACAAAGATTTGGCTAGGGAGGAAAGTCTCCTCCAAAATGGCATCGTTGTAGGTAATCGAGTGAGCCATCGAACCTTCTATCGACAGCATAGAGGAACTCTCAATGAATGCACCAATGTCGGTGTCAAAACCGGCCTATCTCGGGTAGGGGGTCCCGAACTGTGCGTCTATGGATCGATGGTAACAGGAGACAGGGGACATGATGTTTACCCAGGTTCAGGCCCTCTTGATGGAGGTAATACCCTACGTCCTGCTTAATTGACTTGGATGAGTATAGGGGTTACAAGAGTTGATCTACCACGAGATCGTGATGGCTAAACCCTAGATGTCTAGCCTATATGATTATGATTGCCTCTACGGAATAAACCCTCCGGTTTATATAGACACTGGAGGGGCCTAGGGTTGTACAGAGTCGGTTTACAGAGAAAGGAATATTCATATCCGAATGCCAAGCATGCCTTCCATGCCAAGAAGAGTCCCATCCAGACACGGGGGGAAGTCTTCTGTCTTGTATCTTCTTGGCCCACCAGTCCGTCCCATGTCACATAGCTCGGACGCCTGGGGACCCCCTAATCCAGGGCTCCCTCAATCACTAAGAAAACTCTCAAAGAAGAAAGGATCGTACTAAACTTTATTTCATATAAAAGCAAATGATCGAACTAGGATAAGTAAAAGCAAAAAGATAGTGAGATGATACGATACTGGGGCTCCTCCCCCAAGCTTGGCAGAAGCCAAGTGGAGTGCCCATACCCGATACTCAATTCTCCTTTGGTGGTGAAGAAGATTATGGTGGTGATGAAGAGATCTTGTCGTCGGACTTCCATGGCAGTGGTCCACAATCATAAGAGGAGGAGTGAGTCTCACGGGTCCTGCAACTAGCAGCCAAACACATACCATTGAACCTTGCCTCATATTCAAAGACTTGGTTTTGGAGGTCATAGATCTGGCTTTGGAGAAAGTTGATTTGCTCGTTGAGGGTGAAGACGATGTCGTTCATGGTCTTGCCATCCACCTTGAGATCACGGGAAAGGCCCGCGATCATGAGGTGATTAGCATTGAGCCCACGCTCCACCATCCCCTTGCACCGGAAGACTTCCTGTTCCATGGCTTCAAGTCTGGCCTCCACAGTTCCCGTGCCTTGGGACCTTGCTCATCGCGGATGTACAGCACCCCCTCCTGCATCTGGATGGTTTGAGGGTACTGCACCACCTCCCGTAGATAAGGGTTGATGGCGTTCTTCAAGAACTTGTCCTTGGAGGAGCTTGAAGAGGCCATGGTAGATGGGATCTGACAGAAAATAGCAAGGGAAAAAGAGGACAAAGGATTTCTTTGCAATACGGTGGTTAAAAGGTTCGGGAAGTATATATAGATTTTTTTTCTTGGAGGACAAGCATACAGAAGAAAAACGGAGTCCAGAAGATGTCCCGGGTGGACACAACCCACCTGGGCGCGCCAGGCAAGCCTGGTGCGCCCTGGTGTCTTGTGCCCACCAGGGGATGCTTCCTGGAAGTTTCTTTATTTCCAAAATTTTAAAATATTCCAAACTGATAAAAAATATTTTTGCGGATTTTTTGGAGTCTGTTTATTTACCCTATCAAGTACCTCTTTATTTTCACGATTCTGGAGTGTTCCGGAAGGACTCTTTTATGTGTTCTTCCAGTGTCAAAGTTTGGATAATATTACTTTCAACATTGATAGGCGTAGCTGAGATATAATGCTTTATTCGTTGCCCATTGACAATCTTCGGGTTAGTACCTTCGGAGTTATTTATTTTGATGGCTCCAGACCGGTAAACCTCCTCGATGATGTATGGGCCTACCCATTTTGAGAGGAGCTTTCCTGCAAAAAAATCTAAAACAAGAGTTGTACAAAAGAACATATTCTCCAGCTTTAAACTCACGCTTTTGAATTCTTTTTTCATGCCATCTTTTAACTTTTTCTTTGAATAACTTAGCATTCTCATAAGCTTGGGTTCTCCATTGATCTAAAGAACTTATATCAAATAACCTCTTTTCACCAACAAGTTTGAAATCATAGCTGAGTTCTTTAACTGCCCAATATGCTTTATGTTCTAACTCAAGAGGCAAATGACAAGCTTTTTCCTTAAACCATTTTATAAGGAGATATACCCATAGGATTTTTATATGCTATTCTATAAGCCCAAATTGAATCATCTAATTTCTTAGACCAATTCTTCCTGGACCTATTAATAGTCTTTTGCAAAATTAATTTTATTTCTCTATTGCTAAGTTCAACTTGACCACTATACTGAGGATGATAGGGTGATGCAATTCTATGGTTAACATCATACTTAACAAGAATCTTACGAAAAGCACCATGAATAAAGTGTGAACCACCATCAGTCATTAAATATCTAGGGACTCCAAAACTTGGGAAAATAACTTCCTTAAGCATTTTGATAGAGGTGTTGTGATCAACACTACTGGTTGGAGTGGCTTATACCCATTTAGTAACATAATCAATAGCAACCAAAATATGTGTATACCCGTTAGAGGAAGGAAAAGGTCCCATGTAATCGAATCCCCAAACATCAAATGGTTCAACAACAAGTGAATAATTCATAGGCATTTATTGATGCTTACCGATATTACATATTCTTTGACATTCATCACAAGAAAAGACAAACTTACGGGCGTCCTTGAAGAGAGTAGGCCAATAAAATCCAAATTGCAATACCCTGTGAGCAGTTCTATCTCCAGCATGATGCCCTCCATAAGCCTCGTAGTGACATTTCCATAGGATTTGTCCATGTTCATGCTCAGGCACACAACGTCTAATAATACCATCTACTCCTTCTTTATAAAGATGTGGGTCATCCCAAAAGTAATTTCTTAAATCATAGAAGATTTTTTTCTTTTGCTGGTATGTAAAGCTAGGTGGTAGATATTTAGCAACAATGTAATTAGCGTAGTCAGCATACCAAGGAGTACTATGAGAAACATTTATTGTAGCTAACTGCTCATTAGGAAAACTATCATCAATAGGTAGTGGGTGTCGGTGTCAAAACCGGCATATCTCGGGTACGGGGTCCCGAACTGTGCGTCTAAGGATCGTTGATAACGGGGGACAGGGGACACGATGTTAACCCAGGTTCGGGCCCTCTTGATGGAGGTAATACCCTACGTCCTGCTTGATAGACTTTGATGAGTATAGGGGTTACAAGAGTTGATCTACCACGAGATCGTGATGGCTAAACCCTAGATGTCTATACATATGATTATGACTACCTCTATGGACTAAATCCTCCGGTTTATATAGACACCGGAGGGGGCTAGGGTTGGACAGAGTTGGTTTATAGAGAAAGGAATATTCATATCCGCACGCCAAGCTTGCCTTCCACACAAAGGAGAGTCCCATCTAGACACGGGGAAAAGTTTTCTATCTTGTATCTTCACGACCCATTAGTCCGGCCCATGTTGCATAGCCCGAACGCCCGAGGACCCCGTAATCTAGAACTCCCTCAGTAGCCCCTGAACCAGTCTTCAATGACGATGTGTCCGGCGTGCAGATTGTCTTTGGCATTGCAAGGCGGGTTCCCCCGCCGAACACTTCAAAGTAGTTGACCACCAGCACTATATCTGACTCTGTACAATAGTCACAATCCTCAAATATAAAGGTAAAATGCAGATATGTTCTGTCTTCTAATGATTTCACGGACGAGACGCTACATCGAGCCGTTTTATCACTTTGAACCTTTTTTCGGCCTCCCATTTCGCGCTTCGAGACACAACTTCCGGCGACACGTCTTGTCAAAGTAGAGATCGAGCCCCCTTATTAGGGGATTCTCATCAATATGAGTTTTGGTAACCTAACCGTGCGGTTCGCATGACCCCTTGGGAACAAGCGAGTTTTAAGGCTCGAGGGAGGGGACGCTTGATATTTGCAGTCCATATAAGTGGATAGAACCCAGCTATTCCACCCCACGCCTCATTCTTTTTGCCTTTTCGTCCCCGAGCTCCAGTGCCCAAACTCCAAGCTCTTCCCTTCCCGACAACTCCTCCAACCATGTCAAGCTCTCAAGGCAAGTGGGTTCCCTCCTCCGTCATAGATGAGAACATCAAGGAGTCGCGGGAAGCGCGGTATTTGACCGCGGAAATCGAGCACAGGCTTCCCGATCTGACGCAGGTCATCCCCACTCCGAGGCCCGGTGAGAGGGTGGTGTTTATCCCCCACTTCCTCCGTGGACTCAGATTCGCCCTCCACCCCTTTGTAAGGGGTCTCATGTTCTACTACGGGTTGGATTTTCACGATCTGGCCCAAATTCGTTCCTTCATATCTCGACGTTTATCGTCGTGTGTGAAGCCTTCCTCCATGTCCCTCCACACTTCAGCTTATGGCTCAAGATCTTTAATGTGAAACCGAAGGTGGTCAATGGGCAACACGCGGACTGTGGTGGCGCCATGGTGAGCAAGCTCCCCAAAGTTAATTGGCCAAAGGGAGTCTTTGTGGACACTGTCAAAATATGGTAACAGGAATGGTTCTATATTACAGAACCCCGCGGCTCCAAGTGGGAAGCTACACCAGCCTTCAGATCTGGACCCCCGCTAAGGCTTACATCCTGGACTGACAAGGGTCCGGACTGGGGGTCGGTCCCTGAAGTGTTGCGGCTGCAGAAATGCGTTAAGAGCATGATAATGAAGGACATTACCCTTGTCGACGTAATCCAAGTGATGTTGATCCGCCGAGCACTTCCCTGCCAGAGGCGGCCCCTCAAGATGTGGGAGTTCAATCCGGAAGGACTGCGGACCCTAAAATGGTTCTACGGCACAACACATAAGGGGATCTGGAAACTGCTTTTTAAGAAGCAGAAATCGTGTCCAAGGTCCTCAGACTACACTGGCCTCGACTGCAATCATCCGTCCTCTGAGGTAAATTCTAAGAACTCCGAACACCAATATGTTTTGTTAACCCGAGGTGCTAAGTAATCCCTCCCCAAATAGGTCTGGATCAAGAAGGCGGAACAGATCCAGTGTCTGACTCCGGTCCCCAAAGACGCAGCCAATGCCCTTCTAATGAGGATGCTGGTCCCGGCGCCATACCAGGCGCCAGCAAAGAAGGACAAGAAGAAGAAAAGAGAGGATGACACTTCGAACGTAGTGTCCGGAGACGCTGATGCCCAGTCCTCTCACGAAGCTGGTGACGATGATTTGGAGGAGGAGGAAGAAGAAGATCCTCCCCACAAGGGCCAAAAGAGGGCAGCCTCCGATGACCTGGAAGTCAAAGCGTCCAAGAGGGACAAAATTACTCTCCCCGATGACTCAGAGTCAGACACTGAGGCCATCCCGACGCATCGTCGCTGGACTATCCCCAAAGCCGACTCGTAAGCAGCTAAGAATGTCTCACATATTGTCCAATTCTTTATGAACTATGATGATAACTCTAGGTTCTATGTTTTCTAGTCCGGCACGCAGTCTTCCCCAACTATCCTCATCCTCAGGGGACCTACCGTCGGAGATGATGGACAGCGAGTCGCCTCCATTAGCCTCCCCGCCGCCGAAGGTGGACTAGCCGAGGTGTCATCGCATAAGCCCTCCCCGACCCTTGAAGTGACACGGGGGGGTGATTTAACGGCGCCAGAAGGTGATACCACGAATGCCAGAAGACTGGGAGGTACGGCCCTCATGAAGACTGGTAATGGGGGCCGCAGTCGATCCGACCCCTAGCTGTGTACTGCTCCGGAGACCAATACGCCTCCGAAGTCTAGTGAACGACCCCCTATAGGAGAAAAGGGAGCGGCGACCTCTGCTAATCTGGAGGTGCCGAATACCACGACGGGCGCTCTTTAAAATGCATTAGTCCTAGATGAGCACCGCATCCTGATGGGTGTGGTGTCTAAGAGGATTCAGTCCACTGAGAGCGGGCTGAACGAAGCCTTCTCTAGCCTGTTAGCAGGCTTCGAGGTACGCAATGTAAAGTTTTTGGTCATTTTTGTGAACTGCATGCCTGTACACAGATAGTAGCCCCTGAGACTCTGTTCGGTTTTTGAAAGAAAAGCGAGCAAAGGATCAATAATCAAGTATCAGGTGGTAACACACTGTTTTATTTGGATTAAAACAGGCTTCGCTGTTAGCGGCGACTGCCCAATCTGCAGAAGTTACCGAACTCAAGCGGAAACTAGAGCGAGCCGAGGAGGACCTAGTCCTTGTTAACACGCGGCTTGACCAGGCGCAAGGTAGGAGATACATCTTACTGTATGCCTTTTTATGTCCGTGTTTTGTGTGGAAATTCAAGAGCTGTAATGTGCGTGTTTGTACAGATGGTGCCACCGCAGTGGAAACCCTCATAAGAGAGCTTGCTCAAGCCAAGGAGCAAGCCAGGGTAAGCAAGGCAGCCGCCGATAAGGCGGCTGCGGACTTGACGGCCGAACAGGCCGCTCGGCGCCGTTTTGAGGAACAGGTGTCCGAGATGGATAAAAAAACTCAAGGATACCGCCGCCAAGTGCGAGTCCTTGGAAATAGAAAATAAGACGAAGGGGATCAAACTCGCCAAGGCCCTTCAAGATGCTTCAGAAGCACGGTCCGAATCCCGCGCAGCGCACGAGGAAATCCGTCAAGCTGGTCAGATAGCGACTGGTAAGCCTTTTCTTTTACAGGCTAAATTTGGGGACCCAAAGTATGCCTTGCTTAATCGACTGTGGAGTTCTCCATATGTGTATGCGGATCTACCGAAGAGCGATGCGGATGCTGCCGACTTCTTCCAGGCCCAGGAGGGGTACGCGACGGAGAAGCTCTTCTGGTTACAGTTTGTGGGGCAGGAGCGCCCACTTCTGCTAAATGACCAGATGGCCCAATGGGCGGAGCTGCATAAGATGTCCAGCGCAGTCATGAAGGGCGTCATAGTCCGGTTATGGCCCACTGAGGCTATTCCAGCTAGCTACTTCGGCCTTGTGCAGCGCCTTATCGATGCGCTTCCCCGGATTGACGCCGTCAAGAGGTGGTCCTGTATAGAAGGAGCGCGTATGGCTTTCGCCCGTCTTAAGATGCACTAGGTGAAAATGAATGCCAAAAAGGTGGCGGTGGAGGGTCCTCCCGAAAGCAAGGCCCACCACACACCGAAGCGCTATTTTGAGGACGTGCTAAAAGGTGCTCGCCTTATAGAGGGCTAGTTCTCTAAGGACATAGTGTTCTAACAAAAGAGTCCGAACTGTCCGGGGATTTGTATTATAAATGAAGTGTTTTGTAATATATTCATTCCTTGATGAAAAGTTTTTGTCCTCCTGTGCGGCCGTTTTATTTTATCTGAGAGTTCCCAGTCGTCGGCTTCAGCCCCCGTGTAGATGCTACTGGGGTGTTCGGAATTGCACATAACTACACTTAACCCAATGTCTTGGTCCTTGAAGGAGGTGTTAGTGCGGCGAACCAGGCAATCAGACTATTCGGTTTTATTGCTCTCACTTAGCTATAGGAGTTTGACAATGGGTATGTTAGGTAGCCCCTAGTATGTACGCGGCTACCCTGATGCGGATGCGTTACATATGTGACCAGGAAACGGTCCTTCGTGTAATATGGAAAAATCGCTAAGGATTGTACTGAATCGCTGAGTGGCTGACCAGCTCTCACCGCATCATGACAGTTAGTTTTCGGCTTTCTCTACTGAGGTGCTTAACCAGACGAACCAGAAACACAATCGTAGTAGTTCTCCCTTTACTACCCTAGCCGATCAGACGGAACATAAGGTAGCAAGCAAAGGAGTCAGGCAACCCAACTATTGACCAAAGACATGATTCCGAGCCGATGCATATAATGCCGAGCTCGGGACGCCGAATTGTGCTGTAAAGCTGTTCGGACTTTTGTTTGGCAACACATATGTTGCCTTATAGAGCCCCTGGCAATTTTGTGCCGAGGTGTGTATGTGGGACCACTTAATAGGTGGAATAAAAAATGTTACCAAATAATAATTTTGGTTTACTAGAATCTAATTGGTACGTCAAAAGGTAATCTTACAGAAGGTACCATAATCACCAAGGCCATTTTACATGCCAGGGGTCTAGGGCTAAGGGAAAAGCTCTATACAGGTTCCTAAGCGAAGTTGTAGTCTTCCTGCCGCACGTCTGTGCCCCTTTTCGCCTAAATAAGAAAGATTACTTTGAAAGAATGGTCTTTGGCCATGTATACAGAACCGGGCTCGGAAAGAGTCCTAGTGGGTCCGAAGAATGATTAGATTTTGATTCACCTATGGTAAAAAAGGAAAAAATGATTAAAGAAAGGGCAAGGCTGCGTAATGTCGAACCTTTGTATAGGCATGTCCGTATATTGCCTCCGCCGATGCCCAAGGTATTTTGAGTGCATAATTGTGCATGCACGGTACGAATTCCGCTGATGTACATGGCAGTCGACGGAGGCTAGGCTGCTAATCCAGCGTGGAGAAGTCCGATGGCATAATAGCCAAGGGGTTGTGCGGCTTGATAGGGCCGCTTTGTACTTCGGCCGCAATGGTCACTATGTGCTCCTCAGTACGGAGGGAGTGCTCCATGTTTCCATTGATTGTAATGACTCCACGTGGACCGGGCATCTTGAGCTTCAAATAGGTGTAATGTGGGACTACATTGAAGCAGGAAAAAGCGGTTCGTCCGAGAAGTGCGTGATAGCCGTTGCGGAAGGGGACGATGTTGAAGATCAAGTCTTCACTTTGGAAGTTGTCCGACGAGCGGAAGACCACTTCCAGCGTGATTGAGCCCGTACAGCGGGCCTCTTTGCCAGGTATGACTCCTTTGAAGGTAGTTCTAGTGGGCTTAATTCTTGACGGATCAATGCCCATTTTGCGGACAGTGTCTTGATAAAGTAAATTGAGACTGCTGCCGCCATCCATGAGGACTCGCGTAAGATGGAATCCACCAATGATTGGATCGAGGACCATGGCTGTCGAACCTCCGTGACAGATACTGGTTGGGTGGCCCTTTCGATCGAAGGTGATCGGACAAGCCGACCATGGGTTAAATTTGGGGGCGACCGGCTACATGGCATAGACCTCCCGTAGTGCGTGTTTGCACTCCCTCCTAGGGATATGTGTGACATATATCATATTCACTATTTTTACCTCAGGGGGAAATTGCTTCTGTCCCCCTGTGTTCGGCTGACGAGGCTCTTGGTCATCATTGTCGCTTGGCGACCCCTTTCCCTTGTGTTCGGCGTTAAGGTTGCTGACTTGTTTGAAGACCCAACAATTTCTGTTGGTGTGATTGGCGGGTTTATCGGGGTTACCATGAATCTGGCAAGGCCGATCAAGTATTCTGTCTAGATTGGATGTGCCATCTCTGTTTGCCTCGAATGACTTTTTTTGTTGACCGAGTTTGGAGCCGCTGAATCCGGCATTAACCGCCATGTCTTGCGTTCCCTCATTGTTGTTTCAACGCTTATGCTTGTCGCGTCGTGGCTTGCCAATGCCGTCCCTGGTTTCGGAGGTACCAGGGTCGCTAGTGCTATTGCTTATATGGGCGAGCCAACTGTCTTCTCCCGCGCAAAAACGGGTCATAAGTGCGGTGAGGGCTGCCATGGACTTCGGCTTTTCTTGGCCGAGGTGTCGGGCGAGCCACTCATCTCGGACACTATGTTTGAAGGCTGTGAGGGCCTCTACGTCCGAACAATCCACAATCTGGTTCTTTTTTATTAGGAACCTTGTCCAAAGCTATCGGGCTGATTCCCCGGGTTGCTTGATTATGTGGCTAAGGTCATCGACATCTGGGGGCCGAACATGGGTACCTTGGAAGTTGTCTTTGAATGCATCTTCCAGGTCCTCCCAGCTACCAATAGAATTTTCTGGTAAACTGTTCAGCCAGTGCCGTGCTGGTCCCTTAAGTTTCACCACAAAAAAATACACTTCCGTGATGATACGTGTTTGTCACACTAGGTCACGTTTTTTGTCATGCATGTACATCCATGACGATTTTATGACAGAATCAAGATAGTCATACCTGTTCTGTCGTAGAAGTGTTCCATGAAATTACCAAAATTATCATCACGAAAGTGTCCACTTCCATGACGATAAATCGCGCGTCACATAAGTGCTTTCGTCAAGGGTGACCGACACATGGCATCCACCATAACGAAACGCCGTTAAGCTATCAGGTCTGCTTTTGGATCTGATAACCCGTTAACAGCCCACACCAATGGGGATTTTCCACATGCAAAATCATCATTGGCTGGAGGAAACACGTGTCGGCTCACCGTTGGGACAGATGTCATCCAATCATTGGAACCAAGGCGCCTATGATACATCGACACATGGCACGACCCTAGAGAGGCCCATTCCTGTGAAAAGGTGGCGGGCTGGCCCACGGAAAGCCTGTTAACGGTCTGTTCGCATATAGCCCATTTACAGCCCGCTAACCTAGGGCCCGTCATGACCTCTCTGAATTAGGCCCAATACCATCATCTGGGACATCCAATATGATTCCAGCCCATTTTAACTTCCGGCCCATGTATGGCCCATGACGTCTTTCGGCCCATATGAGGCCCTTTGTAACTCTTGGCCCATTAACGACCCATGAACTGGCCTGTAATGAACAGTGTATCACTTCATACCCATTAACGGCCCATTATTCCATTGGGCCATTTCCAACCCAGGTTCTCTTTCGGCCTTCTTAGGGCCCATTTATTCTTGGGTTCATTTCCAGCACTCGGTTACTTACGGCCCATTACTGTCATTTTCTGCTTGTGGGCCAAATTCAGCCCGTGGTTACAGTCGGCCCGTTTGTGGCCCGTTAATACGTTGGGCCATTTTCATGTCAAAAAAACCCGTTGGGCTGTTTTCATAGAGTTATCAAATACGGCCTATTAACGGCCCGTTATGGTCCACGAATAGTACGGCCCATGATTGGCGAAATGATGATACACCCCATAGAAGGCCCATGGATCCTACGGCCCGTAAAAGGCCCATGGATCGTACGGCCTGTAGAAGGCCCATGGATCGTACGGTCCGTAGAAGGCCCATGGATCCTATGGCCCGTATAGAAGGCCAATGGATCCTACGGCCCGTAGAAGGGTTGTGGATCATATGGCCCGCAGGAGGCCCATGGTTACAACAGTCCGTGTGTTGCCATGATTATTTTGGCCTAGTTTCCAAAAATAGGTTATTGTGGCCACTAGAAAAACACAGAAAAAGAACTGCAGTGACTAGAAGCAAACAACTAAACAAGACAATAAGGAAATAAATAAGCAAGCAATTAACGCTAGCCTATTACCGCTATTACACATATTACATCCACTAGGCATCAAAGTTCGCCACCAGTGCAAATATAGGGAACAAAGCAGCATATTACATACACTGGCCGTCAAAATTGACCACCAGTGCAAATAAACGTGGCAGCAAAACAAGGGCATAACTGAAACAACTTCAGAAGAGCTCAAGAAACCTTATCTTGGGTATCCACCATGCTGGCAATAAGCTTAGCAAGCTTATTAGCTTTGTCCTATTTGGCGCTAAAATCCTCCAACGCTTGATGTTGCACCAGAAAGTATGCATCTGAATGCTCCAGGGACTTCCGCAGTCCTTCCGCTTCTTGTCGCAGCACAGCTGATCGATGTCTTTCAGCTTGTAGTTATGACTCAAGAAACCGAACTGATTCAGACAATGAGTTTGAATAGCTTGTGCAAGCGGTAGTGGCAAGTAACTCGAGCAAGACAGGACTTTGGGGTTGTCTCACTGTCTTCGAGATAGTCTTCCTTCACTGTTTTATCAGCTTTGTTGGAGACCAACAAGGATGTGTCACTATCTTGAACCTTATCTGCATTACTTCCTTTACCATTGCTTAATAAGGCACTCTTCCCCAATATTCTGTCAGCATTCTAAAGGAATAAACAAGCAGACACATAACAAGTTTAGCATGTACTAGTATATGAAACTCATTTCAGTGAACTAGTTCATTAGTAAGGTGAACAGGATTAAACTACCAAGTCTTCTATTGCCAAGTACTAGTACATAATAAAAGCATCAAACAAACATATATCTATGTTCTATGGTCACTGCATTGTCTTGCCAAATCAAAATAGAGACACGGTTCAAATCATATCAGTTCAACACAAAGCAGCAGCGAAAGAATACAAAGCGTGGGAAACTACACGGCACAACAAGATTTCAGATGGGTACCACGGGTCTACATGTACAACAACACTATTGGGTCTGTTGTGATGCTAGGAATGTGCATGATATGAGAAGTCAACTGTATACACAATTAAAATTGAAATCAACAGAGCTATTGATAAAAGCAAACCCGTTAAAGAAACATGCGTGAACATACCTGTTGTGCCATTGGAGTTTTGATTGGATCCTTCAATTTAAAAATAAGTTTGTATGAGTAAATACAGTGATACAAGAGCAAAGCAGTATGCACGATAGCAATCATAGTTAAAAAAGGTGCGCCTAAGGAGCGCTTAAGCGCGACTAGGCTCTAGGCGTTGGCAAAATGCATTGCGCAT
This sequence comes from Triticum dicoccoides, assembly GCF_002162155.2. NCBI lineage: Eukaryota > Viridiplantae > Streptophyta > Magnoliopsida > Poales > Poaceae > Triticum > Triticum dicoccoides. The sequence continues at coordinate 283,518,544 of NC_041392.1, read as the reverse complement.
AACTACGCTTAATCTGTGCATAACTGCGCATAAGCATGCACTTTGGTCAGTAAAGCGCAAGGCGGTGGCAAAACGCACAATTAACGCCTAGCGCTTTTTTAAACTATGATAGCAATGGAATCTTAAATTAGAACAGTTGTTCTTCAGGTTTAGGCACTTGTTCTACATGAACAGAGTACAGTAAGACGCAAGAATATAGTACTTAAAAATAGAAAATGAGCTCATAGACCTTACCACAATCTTGGTTCGGGACCAGTACAGAACAAGGCGTTCCCAGTCATCGTCCAGTAAATGTGTCTCAGGAGAATGTAACACTACAGGAATCAGCTACTTTGCCGTCTGCTACGGCGGATGGCAAAGGCATGAACGGCGGACGGCAAAGGCCTTTGCCGTCAACCGTGGACGGCAAAAGGCTCCGGCAAAGTAGGCTACGGTAAACAGCTACTTTGCCGTCTGCTTCCTGGCGGCTGACGGCAAAGGCCCTTTGCCGTCTGCGGCGGACGGCAAAGAGAGCGGACGGCAATAATTGCGCTGTCAGTCCGTTAAGTGGCTAACGGCAGGCCTTTGCCGTCCGCCGCTGACGGCAAAATTTCTAGTGTCTTTGCCGTCCGCCGTATGATGTCATCTACACGTCACTACATGGCAGGTTCTTTGCTGTCCGCCACTGATGGCAAAGTCTTTGCCGTCTGCCACTGTAGGCAAACTGACCAAATGGGTCAGCTCCCAGGAAGCACAACTAGATGCCACGTGTCTTCTTTGCCGTCCGTGGCGGACGGCAAAGAGCCCGTTGCCGTCGGTGGCAGACGGCAAAGAGCCTGCATATTGGCTCTTTTATCTATTTTTTATTAAATCCAACAATTTTCATCACAAATATATATGACATATATAGATATATTTCAAAAGGCCATTACAGAGCAAACATATAAGATATCCAACACATAACTTCATCATCCAACCATATATATTACATGCATAGTTCCATCATACATAACAAGTTCAACATAGAGGCATCCAACCATATATATTACAACAGTTTCATCCAACGATACATGCATAGTTCAACGATACAAAAGAAACAGAGAAAGGGATAAGGAGCACTCCATCTATGCAAGCTTTCGTCAAGTGAATGAAATATGCAAAATGAAAAATAAGAAAGTTAGAACAAGAAGAGTTGAACAAGAAGAAGAGTAGAACAAGAAGAAGACTAGAACAAGAAGAGTAGAACAAGAAGAAGACTAGAACAAGAAGAGTATATCATTTATGAGCTAACTTACGTGAAATGGATCATATATGAGCTCACTAAGTTGAAATGGGTCGTTTATGAGCTAGCTAAGGTGAAATGGATCATTTATGAGCTAACTTAGTTGAAATGGGTCGTTTATGAGGTAACTAAGGTCAAATGGATCGTTTTTGAGGTAACTAAGGTGAAATGGATCGTTTTTTAGCTAACTTAGGTGAAATGGATCATTTATGAGCTAACTTAGTTGAAATGGATTGTTTTTGAGCTAACTTAGGTGAAATGGATCATTTATGAGCTAATTTAGTTGAAATGGATCTTTTTGAGCTAACTTAGGTGAAATGGATCATTTAAGAGCTAATTTAGGTGAAATGGATCTTTTTTAGCTAACTTGGTGAAATGGATCGTTTATGAGCTAAATTAGTTGAAATGGATCGTTTATGAGATAACCTAGGTAAGTGGGTCATTTTGGAGTTAACCTAGGTGAAATGGGTCATTTTAAAGCTAACGTAGGTAAAATGGATTATTTAGGAGCTAATCTAGGTAAAATGGGTCATTTTTGAGCTAACTTGGATGAACTGGATCATTTATAAGCTAACCTAGGTAAAATGGGTCATTTTAGAGCTAACTTAGGTAAAATGGATCGTCTATGAGCTAACTAAGCTAATTATGCAATTTTTGACATAAGTAAGCTAAGTACATATCGTTTTAGAGCTAACTTAGGTAAAATGGATGGTTTTGGAGGTCAGTAAGCTTATTAAGTCATTTTGGAGGAGAAGAAGCTAAGTCTAGGTCATTATGGTAAGCATTGGAGGAAATAAAGCTAAGTCTAGGTCTTTATGCATGTGTTAAGCAAAACACTAGATAAACTTACCAAGATCCAGGAGGTGTAGGAGCGGGGTGGCTCGTGTCGGTAGCTGGAGAAGGATCGTGCGATGCTTGTCTGGAGTTACGCTGCACCATAGATCATTTCCAATGTCTTGTTAGCATGATGACACTCAAATGTTAAGACTAGCAAGTAATGTCCATTCAAATAAAACTCACCGTGGTCCCACCGTGATCACCTGCCATGACAAATAGTAAACGAAATTAGTACAACATAAAAAAAGACCGACATGAATAATAATATGTGTATCACTTAAGTGTATCATCATCAAGTACAATGTAAAAAAATGTAATACCTGACACTACTAATAATCTCGATCAGTATCATCAATAAATGCATAATCATCATCATCACTATAATCAATGACGGGCTCATAGGGTTCATTGGGATCAACATGTGCAAGGCCACCTTGACGTAATCGGTCAAGCATTGACAGGTCATCCGCAGCAGTAACCTCTTCTTGTTCCGGCTCTTCTTGTTCCTCCTCTGGGGTGATGTCAGATTCATTGTCGCTGTCTACTTCAATGTTTTGGGGTGAAGTATAGCGGTTCTTGAAACGCTTTTTGGAAAGACGTGCCTCTTGGAAGAATTCTCCTTCATATGTGTCTGGGATAATGTGAGGTTCATAATCCTCTTCCTTTGGGGAGAAAGTCTAGCACGTGGCGACACTTCATAAACGACATCCCAACCTTTCAGATTTGGATTAGTTTGGCAGGCCCACGGGAGATAGAATACTTGGGTCGCCTGTTGAGCCATAATATAGACATTAGGAACATCTAAATGAGTGCTTTGGTTGATTTCAACTAGCCCTACATGTTCATGAGTCCTTCTAGTCTCCTTCGGCTGAAACCAATAACATTTGAAGACTACGACATTCGGTGGGTTTTCACCATAGAACAGAAGTTCATAAATTGCTTCAACTCTCCCATAATACTCGGTACCTCCTTCGCCGATAGCAGATACACAACAATTTGTTGACTTTCGGTCGGCCATAGATAGCTCTTTGCCATAGGTACGAAAGCGATACCCGTTGATGTCGTACTTGTCAAATGAACGGACCTTATAGTCAAAACCATTAGCGACTTGTCTCAATTCGGCGTCCATAGACTCTGCATTAAACTACAAGTTTAATATGAAAGGATTGTTGCATTATGCACAAATTAGCGAATGAAATGAAATTATCTAATAGAAATTACCGTTTGTTTGAACCAAGAGATGAAACCGGGATAGCCACCTCCTTGCTTTGCAAGAAGCTCATACTCTTCGACGAAATCCTTTTGGATCTCTGCTCCATACGAGAAAATGTGACGTATCGACTGTATGACATATCCAGGAATAAGAGTAGTTCAAAGGAAATAGAAGTTGCGAAACAATGTACCGAGAACTTACTCGATGTACGGCCGCACTTCTATCAGGTTGTTGAAGATATACAACGAAATGGTCCGCCATTCTTCGTTATCCAAAGATACTGGATGTGAAACACTAGCTGGTGCGAGATTCCCTTTGAATAGGCTGAGGTTGGATCCACCCTTTTTAGGCTCGTCAGCATTGTACCGAGGCTTCGGATTACGCAAATGACGATTTTTGGCTTCGTAGTGCGCTGTTACGAAGTTTGCCGCCTCCTCTGTGATGAATGCCTCAGCCATCGATGCTTCAATTCTACGTTTATTTTTACATTTTTCTCGAAGCGTCTTCTGCATCCTCTCAGTTGGGTAGCACCAACGATTTTGCATGGGCCCCCCCAATCTTGCCTCGGTCGGGAGATGCAAAATCAAATGCTACATTGGATTAAAGAAGCCCGGTGGAAAGATCTTCTCTAACTTGCAGATCAACTCCGGCGCCAACTCTTCCATTTCTTCTAGCACGCCAGGCGATAGTTCTTTCGCACAAAGAACACGGAAGAAATAGCTGAGTTCTGCCAGTACTAGCCATTCATCCTCAGGGATGAAGCCACGCAACATCACCGGCATTACCCGCTCAATCCATATGTGCCAATCATGACTCTTGAGACCAAATATCTTCAGTTTATCAAGATTCGCTCCCCTCTTTAGATTCGCTGCATACCCATCGGGGAACATCAACTGCTGTTGCACCCACAAGAGAATTTCCCTCATAGTTGGCCTTCCAAGATTGAACCATGCCTTTGGCTTCGTCCAGTTCTGCTTTCCTTTCGGTTCTTTCATGTTTTGTAACGGCCTATCACATAGCGCCTCTAGATCGACTCTAGCCTTAGTATTATCCTTTGACTTCCCATCTATGCCGAACAATGTACCAAAAAGTGCCTCGGCGATATTCTTCTCAGTGTGCATCACGTCGATGTTGTGTGGGCAAAGGAGGTCTTTGAAGTAAGGCAGATCCCATAAGCATGTTTTGTGAGTCCACGCGTGCTTAGTATTATACCCCTTGAAGTACCCTGGACGTTGTGGATCTGGCTCGAGAGTGTTTAACTGATCCAGGGTCTGTTGGCCTGTCAATGCAGGTGGTGCAGAGTTTTTGACAACTCTACCCCTGATGAAGTTCTTCTTGTCTTTCCTGAACTTATGGCGAGGATCCAGGAACTGTCTATGCATGTCGAAGCAAGAAAACTTGCGACCTGCGTGAAGCCAACGAAACTCAAGAGCTCCCTTGCATGTGGGGCACGAGAACCTTCCATGCACACACCAGCCAACGAATAGCGCATACGCCGGCAAGTCATGCGTCGAGTACATGTACCAGACACGCATTATGAAGTTCCGTTTGCTAAAGGCGTCGTATGTCTTGAACCCATTATCCCAGGCTTCTTGCAATTCGTCCTTAAGCGGCTGCATGTACACATTCATATTTTTGCCCGGATAGTTGGGTCCTGGAATTATCAACGTCAGGAAAATGTTCTTTCTTTGCATAATCTGTCCGGGGGGGAGATTGAGTGGAAAGACAAATACGGGCCAACAACTGTATTGGGCTGCCGTCATACCAAACACACTGAATCCATCCGTGCTGATGCCGACTCGAGGATGCCTCGGATCTGCCGCTTTGTCAGCATGTAATTCATCAAACTTTTTCCACGCAACACCATCCGATGTGTGTACCATCATCAGATTCCCATCTGCATCTAGTTCGGTTCTTTTGCCTGTTTTGTGCCATGTCATCTGTCTGGCCGTCTCTTCGACCATGAAAAGACGTTGAAGTCTTGGTACGATTGGCATATACCGAAGAACACTAACGGGGATTTTGGTCTGTGTCTTCTCACCCATACCGTTATCTACCACAATATACCTGGAAGACTTGCAAATGGGATAATAGTTCAAGTCCGCATAGTCAAGCCTAAATAAGGCACATCCTTTCTCACAGGCATGTATCTTCTCATAGGGCATCTTCAGTGCACGGAGGATTTTGTCCGACTGGTACAGGTTTGCAGGCATTACATGGCCTTTGGGTAGAAAGCGTCCAAATACTATCATAATTGCGTCATAGCATTATCTGCCCAAGTTGAACTGAGCCTTCAAAGCCATTACTTGTGAGATGGCATCCAACTGACAAAGCTCAGTGTGCTCGTGGAGCGGACATTTCGAAGAGTCCAACATTTCATTGAAGGCCTTTGCAGATTCCTCCATCTCCTCGTCCGAATCCCGAGCATCATCATAGCCTTGCACCATGTTTTCCATCCCGGTACCATGCTCGTCGGTGCGACGACGATCCACCTCAGCTCGGTCACGTTGGGCAGACTCGCCATGAAATGTCCACACTGTATAATCGGGCGTAAAACCACTCTTCTGCAGGTGTTTGCCCATTCAGCCTCTGTCTTCTTTTCCCAATTGCCGCACCGGAAACAGGGGCACCAGGTTTTCTTTTGGCCATTTGCAAATGCGGCTTGCACAAACCCCTTAGTTTTTGTGAACCATTCAGCGCTCCATTTGTTCTGACCAGTGACCGGTATACATCCAAGCACGGTCACTCATCTTGACTTTCAGAGCTACTGGACACACAACAATTATATATGTAATTCACCATGTATATATTCATCAGTTGATCTACTTTGTCAATTTTATTACGTCCATGCAACCTACACTCTAATAGGTAATGATAGGTCCTAATCCCACCCATGTATGTGTAGATTGGGTTCATTTTCCCATGCTATGCTCCGGATCCGACGCAAAATTTCGGCAGCACCTCCCCGCTGTTCTCCTGATACACGTCTCTGCAATAAACAGAGAGGATGTGTACCCGGAGAACAACAGGGGAGGCACTGACGAAATATATGCGTCGGATCCGGAGCAAAGCATATGGGAAAACGAACCCAATCTACACATACTCGGGCTGTCCATGGATAGCGTTGGACAGTTCGAAAGAATCAAGGTTATAAATATGCAAATGCATGCATATTTATAACTATTACACTTTCGAACGGGAGACACATATTGGTTACGCATACTGATGATTCAAGACACATATATAGCTAGCTATCAAGTTTCATCGGAATAGATCAAATAATTAATGGGGGAGGAGGACTTGTCATTTGTGCTCACCCACGAACGAAGGGGCAGAGCTCGTCAAACGCACGGCGAGGTCGTCGAACACCAAACCTCGCAGCGATGAAACAACTGCAGATTTCAAACTACACGATCAACACAATTATATATGATGTTTTTCATAACAAAATCGAAAAATATATGACCTAACTAATAATTCACAAATATATGACCCCGTCGGCCTCTGGAAGGCCAAAGAACACCTTTTCGGGAGGTGTCGGTGGTCGGGGTGTCCTGTCGGTGTCGGGGTGCCGTGTCGGGGTCGGGGTGCTATTTCGGGGTCGGGGGGTCGGG
>NC_041392.1:283505150-283510130 GCF_002162155.2 Triticum dicoccoides | reverse complement strand
AAGAGGGGGCCCGTTAGTTTTTTTTTTTGCAGCTCGTCAGTGGGGCCCCTCCCTCTTTGCCGTCCGCTAGCCGGTGGCAAAGAATCTTTGCCGTCTGCTAGCAGACGGCAAAGAACTGGCTGATGGCAAACTTGGTCTTTGCCATCAGCCATTTCTTTGTCGTCCGCTTTTTGGAAGCTGATGGCAAAGAGCTTCTTTGCCGTCCGCTAGCGGACGGCAAAGAACTGGCAGATGGCAAACTAGCTGATTCCAGTAGTGTAAGGGAATTTGATGAGTTTCTTTGCCGGTGAGGTACGTTTTCTTCAGGTTATTCTGATACTGCCACCAAGCATTCTTGAAGATAGCAGAGGTATTAGCATAGGTTACCTCATCCTGAGTTTCCAAATCGGTCCTTCTCTATAGAGAAAAATGGGAAAATTTGTTGTATTATAACCATCATGGAGGTAGGATGTATGGGACAAAGCAAAATAATTTCCATGAATAACATTACTTACACATAACTCCTGGACAAACACCTGCAACTTGCATTTTCCTTCATCTTCAGCATAATATTTCCAAGATGGGAAGATACACACATATGATTTAGCAACATCAAATGCGATAGATGCTAAACTACAACTAGCTAGTTGTGCTTCCTCCACAGGAATAGGCGTACTAACTGGTGGAGTTGGGGTTCGCTGTGGTAGTACTGGCCCTTTGGACACTGGAGGTGCCTTACTAACTACTCTTATTTGGGAGCTCTGTGGTGGAGATGGTGCTGTGTCAACAGGAACTGAGTTACTATCTGCTGGGGTTGGGTTTAGATTGGGTGAAGCTGGTTCTCTATCCATCGCAGTAGGGGCACAATCTGCGAGAGTTTGGGTTATGTGTGGTAGGGCTGGTTCTCGTGCATGTACAAACGGGGTGCTATCTCCACCAAGAGGTAGCACTGTTTTATTTGAAGACCATGTTTTTAGTCCGCTAGATACTGGCATCATCTGCTCCAATTCAAATGGCTAATAAACAGGAAACATAGTTGAATGTACAGACATTGTATGAGAGACAGATGCAATAGGTAGTGTGGAAAAATAGGGCATGAAATAGTTTACATGTATATTGTTTAACCAAAACGGATAGCATGACATAATTTCACATATATGATGTCTATCTAAACTGGATAGCATAGCATAACATAATTCAAAGATATGATGAATAACTAAACAGGATCACATGACATAATTCACCTACATGTTATCTAAGTAATCAGGATCACATCATTTAATTCACATATGTGATTTATATGCTAAACAAAGGACATTCGATATGATGTCTGAACTAAGAACATGGTGTTGAATATTGTGTATATGATGTCTAAACTATGCAATGCAAGACACCATATGCATGATATGAGCAGTATAACCATGCCAAGTTAGAGCAGACACCTCGGTGGGGGAATAGGACTGGTCATCTATCTCTGAATCCATCTCCGAGGAGCTATCGGGACCCAACAAGAGATCTGCTTCGACAGGTAGCATTGTCTGCTTTGAATGCCTTGTTTTCACTCCGGATTTTTCAATCTCCCGCCCAAATGGCTGATTCACAGGAAGAGTAGTGTAATGTACAAACATTGTCGACAAATGGAAATGTAATGAAGAAAAGGATGGGAAAGATATCATTCAAATATATGATGCCTGGTTAAACAGGATGGCATTGCACATTTCACATATATTATGGCTGGTTAGAAGACATGAGACTGCATAATTCCCATATATGATATAGAAACTAAATAGGTGGCATTACAGAACATGTCTAAACTAAGCAGATGGCATATATGATGTCAAAAGTAGGCACTGCAAGGCAACACATGCATGATAGGACTAACATCATCATGCCAAGGTAGAGCAAACACCTTGGGGGTAAATAGGAGTGGTCAGCGGCATCTGAATCCGCCTCAGAACATATATCTTCCTCTAGATTACAATCCGGAGAGGGGTGGGGAGGGTTTGTCATTGAACCCACCATGGAGCGATGTCTGCATGACATTTTATTGCCGCGCAAAACTCTTCTCGTTTTCTCTACAAGTTCAGCATGACTGTGTACAATATCTGACATGCATACGAAAAAATATGGTGATATTATGTAAGGAGAGCATGCGGAAATTTAGAGTGATGGTAACAACCAGTGGATGGATCAAAAAATATGATAGCAGGCTGATGATTGCTTTAATTTAGTAAAAAGACAGATGATGATTGCTTTACTATTTGTTTCCCACCCAAGATGAACGACATAGGCATACCCTAGGTGAACCAGATATTAGACAGAGATACTATTCATTGCTTCCTCGATATGTGCCCCACAACTAATTTAGAACTCAAGTTTGAAAATTAATTTGGACCTGACTTGGAGTCCAAGAGGTGAACAGGACGTCAAGGCTGATGCAGCACAAGACAGACATCGTCAATCTCAAGTAGGATTCTAATAGCATCTCCAATAGATGATGTAAAATAGATGTAAAATTTACATCACCAAAAACCACCAGACTACAACAGATGAGGTAAAAACTGTTGACTCTGAAGTTAACTGTCGAAACTGAAATTTACTGTGGAATCTGAATGTTACTGTCAAAACTGAAAGCAATGGTAGCAGAGAGGCACATGACATGTAGTTTAGGGAGGGCCTGCAGTTCATCTTCAACCTGCACCCCCCTGAGACGCCAGCCACCACCGGCCGAACCGCCGGCCCCAGCGCCGCCCCGCCACTCCGAAAGAACTCCCCATCGCCGGTCCGCCGCTGCCCCGGCTAGCCCTCTTGGCCCCCGCCCCCACCCTGAACCCTAAGATAGATAGTGGGGTACCTCTCCGGAGAGCCCCCGTCCCCGCTACGGGTGGTTCTTCCTTAACTCTGGCGGGCCCCCACCCCCTGAAAATCGACTAACCCAAAAGTCGATTCAGTCGACTGAAGTGTAGCTAAATCGGAGCATGGCAGCAGCACCGAGCGAGGGGGAGAGCAGCAGCAGCAGGGCGAGCGAGCGAGCGAGAGCCGGAGCAGCAGCAGCTGGGCGAGCGAGCGATCGAGCGAGAGCCGGAGCAGCAGCAGCAGATCCGACTGGTATGGCCGCCGCCGCCGGAGGGGCCTCGCACTAGGGGAGAGCCACCGTGGAGATGTCACTTGCGGCGCCGGCTTCAAGGTAGCCGCTCCATGTGGGTGCGGGATGGAGCATCGTCAGCACCGGGAGGTCGAGTTAAGGAGAAGGTGCGATGCGATGAGTGTACAACCTCTTTGGTGGCGCCGAGTAGGCCTCGGCTTTGTCCAAGGAGTCGGTGAGGATGTTGCGGTTCTGGTGGAGCAGGTTAAGGCGGCGCTGTGGGGATGGAGCAGCCGCGATAGACGACGCGATCGTCAGAGCAGCTCCTTGGAGGTGGAGGACGGGGCGGCTGAACTGGCGGGACGACGAGATGGACGACGGATCCTCATCCGGGGAGGTGGACGAGGGACGTCGAGCTGTTGCGGTGGACGACGTCATCGGGGAAGAGGCTCTGGCTGGGCAGCGGTGAGATGGCGGACGAAGGAGGGTGTGGTTTTGCGGCTGGAGCGGAGAGGTTATGGTGGCCTGGGATTTCGAATGGCAAAAAGGAGGCGATGGGAGGGGGCGAACTATGACTTAGGGACACACTTGTGCAAAATGTAGGGTGTGTTACAAAAGTACCCCCCACTGTTTTGAACTAGCGGCCCTTTCGGCTCAGGGTTAGAAGGGGATTTGGAAGCTAGAGGGAGTTTTTGTGCGCGTTGTAATTTTGGGATAGCAAGGCGCGGGTTGTGAAGGTGCCAGTTTTGGGAGCACGATATCTGAATTTTTGGGATATAACAAGGCGCGGGTTGAATTTTAGGGACAAGCCTAACATGTAATATTGTACTTGTACGTACCAAATCAATTCGCACTTCCCTCAACCAAAAAGAAAACAAAAAAATAAAACTTTTCACACCACACAAAGAGAGATCTTGCCCCGTTTTACTATAAAAATGCTATTCAAAGCTACTCCCTCCTTCCATCTATATAGGGCCTAATGTGTTTTTTGATGCTAACTTTGATCAAATATTAGAGGAATAATATATGACATGCAACTTACACAAGCACACCATGAAATTCTTCTGTGGAAGGTTCTTTCAATGATATAATTTTCACATTGTGCATGTCATGTACTATTAATCTTGTCAATAGTCAAAGGCGGTCTTAAAAAATGCATTACGCCCTATATACACTACTAGCACTACTAGGAAAAGGGCTATAGATAGGATTGACACTAATGGCGCACCAGGGAAGTAGTGCGCCACTACTATATACTAATGGCGCACCAGTTGGTGATGCGCCATTAGTGTGGAAGACACTAATGGCGCACCAGAAAATAGGTGCGCCACTAGTGATAATTTTTTTTTATTTTTACATACATACTAATGGCGCATCCTACCGAAGTGCGCCATTACTAGTTCTAACTAGTAATGGCGCACCAGACATGGAGTGCGCCAGTACTGAATTTTTTTATTCTTTTTTTGCAAAACTACTAATGGCGCACCGCCTCACAGTGCGCCATTACTAGTTTAAACTACTAATGGCGCACCCTGTAGAAGTGCGCCATTAGTATATATTTTGATATCATGAATATTTTTAAATTTCATAGGCACTTTTTGATATCATGAATATTTTTAAATTTCATGGGCACTTTTTGCATTCATGAATATTTTTTCAAATTTGATGATATTTTTTCATATTCAATATGATAAAATATTGAATATTCATGAGGACACTCGATCTCGATCCCCCTCCATCTCGAGCTCGATTCCCCCTCCATCTCGATCTCGATCCCACCCGCGCCACCTCTCCCCTCTTCATTTTAAAAATAAAAAAAAGTTCACCGCTCCACCGCCGCGGCCGACCCACCGCACCCTCCCCCGCTCCACCACCGTCGACGACCCACCGTACCCTCCCCCGCTCCACAACCGCCA
>NC_041392.1:283504263-283504903 GCF_002162155.2 Triticum dicoccoides | reverse complement strand
GCTCCACCCCTGCCGCCGACACCCCGCACCTTCCCCCGGCCCGCTCCGCCACCGCCGCTGACACCCGCACCCTCCCCCACTTTTTGAAGATATTTTTAAATAACAAATTTGATGATATTTTCAAATAAGAAATTTGATGATATCTTCAAATAACAAATTTGATGGTATTTTCAATTAAAAATGAAAAAACAAATTTGATGATATTTTCAAAAAAAATTGATGATATCCTATGTTCTAGTCCCCATGAAAATAACAAATTTGATAAAAAAAACAAATTATTAGATGCAACAAGAAATAATGAAAAAAAATGTTACTAATGGCGCACCAGAGGAGGGTGCGCCATTGCTGTCAGAAAAAAAAGTTACTAATGGCGCACCAGAGGAGGGTGCGCCATTGCTATCAGAAAAAAAAAACTACTAATGGCGCACCAGTGGGTGGTGCGCCATTGCTATAGTGTCTAGCTGGATACCCCTTCGCCCGATCCCCCCTTCCCTCTCCCTCGCCAGATCCCCCTTCCCTCCCCCGCCGTGCCCGCTCCGATGACCCCCGGCCCGCTCCAACGACCCCCGCGCCCGCTCCACACGCGCTCCGGCTCCCCCGCCTGCCGCCACGACTGCCAGCCCGACGCCGCGGTGCACCC
>NC_041392.1:283480807-283504103 GCF_002162155.2 Triticum dicoccoides | reverse complement strand
AGCCCAGCAGCGCCTCCCTCCGCCGCCCCTACTGCGCTGCCGCCCGTCCTCCTCCGCTCGTGAGCCCCCCTCCTCCTCCGCCCGTCCTCCTCTGCCCGTAAGCCCCCCTCCACTCCAAAACCCTGACCCCTTCTTGTCTCGTCTCTACAGGTAGACCGCGCCGGCAAGCGACCAGGACTACCCAAGGTGAAGGTGCCCCGAACTCCCCTCCTTGTTTCATTCGATCTAGCAGCCATGGATTTGGGTTCCTCAAGGCTGCCTAATTACTCTACCATGTGTTCCTACTACTAGCTCTAGCCATGGATTAGGGGCTAGTGTAGATGCAAAATAAGGTCAAATCCCTCTCGATTTAGGTCAGATTAGGTTCAAATCCCTCTGAAATTAGTATGTAAAGCTCACTGTTCTGAAGTTCTGATCAGTTCAGTACCTTAGTAAGCAATAACACAAGCTTGCTGCTAGTTCAGTACCTTTTGGTTACTGAAAATTCAGTAAATTCAGTTAGGCACACAATTTCAGAACTTTTGTGTGCCCTAGTACTTGGTGTTTGTAGAAAATTCAGTTAATCCATCGAGGTGAGCACTGATGCTACAAAAAGAGAAGACATGTATGAGTTTGGAGAAAGTGCCAATTTGATTTTCAGTTGCTAGCTAGCTGTGATTTATTGCTTCAATTTGGATTCCAGAAATGTTACTGTGTGTTACTATGACCCAACTTTATCTGTACCATAGCATGCTACTATCAGTTATTTTTGAACATCAAATTCAGTCTGTATCTTGCGTTCTGCTTGAGTATCAACAATAATTGTTTCTTTTTGCTTGAATGAATGGAGTACAATACAAGTTCAGGAAGAAGGGACATTTTTTGCAATTGTGAACTCTCAATGCTCAAGTCTGGAAGTGTTTACAAATTCAAAGAGTTCACATGACTACTGGTCAAATACTCTAGTGTATTTAGTGTAAATCTAGTCTGAAACTAGTAGAGCTCTTGTTGATTTGCAAATTCAGTTTAAATAAAAATTTGGTACATGACTACTGATCATGTATGAAAGATGTTGCTACTGGATGAGCACAAGAACTAATTACTAGATTTTGATTTTGAATGATTTTGAATTTTTATGACTAGTGATCAGGTTTCAAATGATTTTGAATTTTTATGATTTTTATGCACATAGGTGAAGCCACTTACTACACTTCAGGTTCTACTCCTGGAACACTTCAGGAATTTTACTTCATAACTGGAGTATTTTGATGATATTGGGGGGTTTTGTCTCCGACCATCGTGTCGTGATGATATTGTGGGGTGTTGTGGGGTTGCAGCTGGGTGGGGGTGGGGTAATGAATTTTCAGGTACCCCGAGAGGCCCTTGAGTTTGCCAGAATGTCGATTAACTTTCAGCAAAGGTCATGCTGAAATTTTCCGTGAATTTTAGCATGACTTTGCTAAAAATAGGACATATGGGGTACTTGCGACTAATGCATGGGCCGGTGTATCTTAGTACTTAGTTAAGTAGGATCAACTACCCTGCCATTCTTGCTGCATTAATCCATAGGTGGCAATAGAGCCAAGTGATTAGGCCCAACTTAGAATTCTTGTTAGCATCGATAAACCCTAGATGATAAACCCAACATAGGTGGCAATAGAGCCAAGTGATTAGTGCCAAGTGATTAGGCCCAACCTAGGGTGCCTCGGCATTGATAAACCCTAAATGATGAAAACTTAACTTCGCTTCTATAGGGTGCCTCGGTGTCGATGAGAACCTAAATGATGTACGCTTAGGCTTTTAGGGTGCCTCGACGTTGACAAAACCTAAATGATGAAAGCTTAGGCTTTTAGGGTGCCTCAATGTCGACAAACCCTAAATGATAAAACCTTGGCTTTTAGGGTGCCTCAGTGTCGATAAGAGCCTAAATGATGAAAGCTTAGGCTTTTAGGGTGCCTCAGCGTCGACAAACCCTAAATGATAAAAGCTTAGCTTTTAGGATGCCTCGGTGTCGACAAACCCTAAATGATGTAGTTTTGAATTATGAACGTAGGATATGTCGTCATCATCATCGGACGATGAAAGTCTCTCGGCGGAGTGCGACTGGTGCCACGACGATCGAGGTCTGTGCGACATGCCTCACCTGGACGATGATCGGCGCTTCAGCATTAAGCTCGAGGAGACCTTCGAAGTTGAAATGGTACACAACGATGACAAGTGTTATTTTCATAATTAAGCATGACTTCAACTATTTCAACGTGTAATTTTCATCTTTTACAATTCGAGTATAGCTTATACCATGCCATGCAAGATGCTATGTCTTGGAGAGGATGGATTTTGAAGACCATGAAACTTCTGAAACAAAGAAAATTCACCTAAGGACTCATAACGATGTGGACTTTGAAGTAAATCTATATAATTATGAGAGCGTAACCCATTTTGGTTGCAAAAATTGGGAAGCATTTTGCAAGATGTATGGTTTTGATGAGGGTATGCTTATCACCATGGATCTTGGTAATCCTGACATCAACCAAGACAATATGGACATTTGGGTCCTTGTTGATATGCCTCCAGTTCTACCGCTATGTGAGTTTCTCAAGCATAGTTATTAGCTAATTTATATTGTTTATATCAAAATAGTTGACAGCTTATTTCCATTGACAGCTTATTTTTATTGTTCAAAGAATGTGCGGGAGATGATAGACAAAACCCACTACACCGATGGCTCTGAATTAACAACTTACAAGGAGAAAAATCACCTGGTCGGATTTTGTACTGACATTGAGAATTACATTATCCACAAACAAACTCCTCAACATTATGGTAAATACGTGCCACTAGTGCATGTGTTCAACTACGGTAACTACCATGGAGATACCCTGGTAAGATTTTTACTATTACGACATCCGTGCATCTTTTGCATACTTCTAAAACTAGTACATCATTGCTAACTATGAAGTTATTACTATGTTTTTCAACAGATAATCCCAGAGAATTGTGTGCCTCATATGATGTATCAGAAAGGTAGTGTTAATGTTTTGAACATACAGCCAGGTCGTCCTACGAATCTCAACTGTCCATACGAGATTTCTAAAAGAAGTGGAGACATGAAAATCAAAGGATGGAAAAAATGTATGGACAGTCGTAAGGAGCTTCTTGGAAGCAAAAGGAAGCGAAGCGCAAGAATTGGAGACAGGATGTTCTCCATTCTCCATAATGGAGAGTCAGGGTCTATATTGTTTTATGCTATTTTCGCTTAAATAGGGTATTTAGGTCCTGCCTAATACTGATGATCATGTGCTAAGAACAATTAAGTAGGGTTGGTTTGATGACTATCAAGATGATGATCGTATGACTTGTTATGAATAACGATTATAAGTTGTATGATGATGATTAGTAGGACTTGTTAGGATTAGTATTACTTCCGACAAACTTGATACTCGCGGTCTCGAGACTTGTAGTGTTTTATCTTTGTTCGGTCTTTTGAATTTGGAGACTAATCTTCTATTGTATTCGATGAATCTGCAGTTGATGTGTGCTACTGTCTATATTCTGTCAAATAATATATTTTGTAACATGTGCAAAAGTCAGAAAAGTAAAAAAAATAAAACCTAATATTCATACTAATGGCGCATCACTACAGAGTGCGCCTTTAGTATGCCAAGTATACTAATGGCGCATCTATCCGCAGTGCGCCATTAGTGTGCCAAAGCACATGGTTAAATATGGCCCCTGGGAGGCACACTAATGGCGCATGGTGTTATATACTAATGGCGCACTGGATGGTGCGCCATTAGTATACCAGATACTAATGGCGCACCAATGGTGCGCCATTAGTAAAAATTACTAGTGGCGTGCTACTAATGGCGCACCAGTGATGCGCCATTAGTAGGCAAAACTGGTGCTCCATTAGTAGGCCTTTTCCTAGTAGTGTAGGGAAAACCTTATACACAACATCTTAGCAGTAGCGCTGGACAAAACAGGTCACTACTGCTACTTAGTAGTAGCGTTTTTAAATAAACCGCGCTACTGCTACTACTTTAGCACTAGCGCGTTCCGCGAAATCGCGCTGCTGCTATATTTGTACTGGTCGAGAATTACAGTATCTATAATAAAACTCCTCCATATTATGGTCAATATGTGCCACTAGTGCACGTGTTGAACTATAGTGACATCCATGGAGATGCCATGGTAAGATTTTTTACTATTACGACATCTATGCATCTTTTGCATAAATTCTTTTAAAACTTAACTACATTGCTAACTATGAAGTTATTACTATGTTTTTCAACAGAAAATCCCGGATGATTGTGTACCTCATTTGATGTATTAGAAAGGTCGCCTTAATGTTTTGTACATACAACCATATCGTCCTACGAATATCACCTGTCCATATCGGATTTCTAAAAGAGGTGGAGACTTGAAAATCATAGAATGGAAAAAATGTATGGACAGTCGTAAGGAGGTACTTGGAAGCAACATTGTGCGAAAGGCAAGAATTGGAGACAGGATAATCTCCATTCTCCATAATGGAGAGTCAGGGGCTATCTTGTTTTATGCTATTTTACCTAAGAGAATATAGTAGGTCCTAAGAGAATGTAGTAGGTCTTATGAGGTACAATATTTATTATGTGGTACAATGTGTTGGAGTTGATGATGAGGAGTAGTTGTGATTATGACTAGTGACCAACTTGCTATGTGATGTCTCATTGATGAAAACGATGGTCATGAGGAGGTGTTATATGATAATGATGTATTATGATGATAAGTTGTTAATGATATGATGATGATGATGATGATAATATTTATTATATCATTGGGTGAAAGAACCGCAGATTAGTTTCAAGTGGATGTCCATCCACTTGAAACTAGTCCACGGTTCTTTCACCCAGTGATGTAATAACTCATTATGATGTAAAAACAATCTCTAATTGCTGTTGCATGAAAACTTGTATAAAGGTGTATGAATAAAACATGAAATAAAAAAGAAATAAAATACGAAATAATAGTAGTAGCACGTGCTGGGAGATGCGCTACTAGTAATTTCCAGTAGCGTTGTTTGGAGAAAGCGCTACTACTAAGTCGATATAGCAGTAGCGTGGGTTAACCCACGCTACTGCTAACCTTTAGTTGTAGCACCGTACAAGTAGCCCTCCAGCCCACGCTACTGATAGGCCTAAAACTCGCGCTGCTGCTAGGCTTTTCCCTAGTAGAGATAGATGGAAGAAGGAGGGAGTATGAATCCATGTTATGTCCAATTAAAAAATTTCGCTTGCTGTATGATGCATGTAACCTACTCATACCAACATTTTAGTGCATTCCAAATTTCTATACTACCACTGCAATTCGAACTGAATTTGAATTCATTTCTCTATTTCAATAAGAATCTACAATCATGATTGTTGCCAACTTCAACCATCATTCGTGTACTACCTTAATAACACACCACATGATTACTATAGAGATAGATATGAACTATGTGTACTACATGAACTCGAATTCTATTTTGTGAATACACTTGATGTTGATTCCAAATAATAGTACATTTGATGTACTAACTATATATTCATAATCTAAACCATGTTCCATACGTACATCGTGTTTATCACACATAGTATAGTGCCCCGCCCCCTACATTATGACAAGTATTTAGACCTAAGATGCAAAAACCAAACATTAGCCCAAATTATGATCAATGTTCTATATATTATACGTAGTACTAGCAACGTGCCCATGCATTCCATAGAACATCAACATGATCAAGGGGAGGCCTAATTTGCAAATATGGAGAGGGGTGTGGGTATCTTTTTTCAAAGTTGCCATAGTTTCCTTCCTATCCAATATAAATCGGACGGCCTATATTGCAGGATGGCAGGCACACCATCATCAACAACTCCGTTTTTTATAAGAGTAGAGATAAAATATATTATATGTAGTATAACATGTTCATAACCACACCATGTGTATCACAGTTATATATATTCACACATGCGTCAGTTTAAAACACTATGATAAATTCTTCAAATATCCGAATTCGCTTTTTATAATGAAGTATGATCTCTATTCATCTTTTACACCCACACAATCCTCTTATCTTTGTAGCTAGTGCTAACTTTCTCTCATGCATGCACACGTCCGCATCCCACTCACCCTCCCTCAGCATTCTCTAGCTCCATCGCACAAATTCGTCTTTTCACTTTAGGTCGTTAACCCACAGTGTGTGTAGGCCCAGCTCCTTTATTTACGGCACACATCGATCGATATGCCTCTCTTGCCAGGTGTGCCTAGCACAAACACAAGCTTCCCCTCTTCTCTTTTCACTGTCCATGCCTCACTTCCACCACTCTTTTCACCGATCTCATACTCGCACACTCCTTCCCCCTCGATATAGTATGAAACTCACACCACCTCCTAGATGCATCCCTCTCTCTCTCTATCCTTCCCCCCGTGCCTCATTTGCTTCTAACATACACATGCATGTATACCGATCGATCTCCCAACATATACCTAGGTCAACTTTAACTATTCCCCCTCCCATGATCGACGTACCTCATAAGTTATGTCTCTCCTTTCTCTAACAAAGGACGATTGATCTTCCTATGTAGTTACGTCTGCTTCCACAGCCATATCGTCCCCCCTCATCATTCGTGCATGCCTCCTGACCCGTCTCTCACACGCACATGCACAGACAGGAAGCCATCCCCTCTCTTATTGATATTGCGGGCGTGCCCTCCGGTTGTCTAGCAAGCCTATCCCACCATTTGTTAGAAGCGACTCCACTACCACCCCCTCCAGCACTCTAGCTTTGTATCTCTCCGAACCTTATTCCTCTCCTACACATATGCATGGATGCCGATCGATCTCCCTTAATACATGAGGTAGATCGATCTCCCTTAATACATGAGGTAGGCCTATCTCCTCCTCCACACATATACCAGCCATTGTACCTCTATAGTTAATTAGGCCTCCCATCCCCCCCCACCACACACCGATAGTCGAGCGCTGTAGGTAGGTATCCATGCCACAGAGACAAACTGCACTTGTCCACTCTCACGTTCCAGTAGGCCATCCACTCTATATCTTTGACGTGGGCACACACAAATTCGATGGCACTCTTTATCGATCACGTGCGCACACACACACACATCATCCCTCTCTTCGATTCTATGGACACCTCAAGCCGATGATACCTCCACTCCCTTCTCGTGGATCGCCCCCTCTATATATATATATATGATATATCCAGGACTCTATATCACACACATTGCATATGTTACATTTTTTGATTGACCCCCCCCCCAAAAACTCTCACGAACCCACACACTATATCTCTCTATGTTTGTATCTCTCTCACACAACCCCACGTAGGTGGTGTACGTATACAAGTAGAGAATAGATGCACCGTGCACGTACTCACACTTCGTGCCCAGCCACACCCGCGCGGGTACAAGGTGGAGCTCATTTCTGTACGAAATGGCAGCCCACGTGCTAATTTGAACGCGTGTAGCGGTTGTTTACCTACGGAGGTCGTGTACCACGCGTGCACGAAACAAAGTTCGACTTTATGCATTGGCGCATTATTTTTAAATAAAGTTACATCGCTCAATGGCACGTACACAGAATATAAAATGATTTTTATGGAGAAAAAGGTAGTCTGCTCCACTATATACAATAGAGCCTGCCTGCCTGGTTTGTCTCTCTTAAGACTATCTCACACAAGGCTACGGTGGCCTCTCTCTCTCATCGTTGGTCACTGATCCGGCCTCATCCCGTCCGCCGGCGAAAAGGGAGTACGTGCATCGTTTCTTCGTTCGACGGCACCGAGGCAACACGTCCCGATCTGCGGTACACGCCATTCTCTTTGACCATGCTCCGACGCGGTAGGGCCTACGCCATCTGCTCGCTGCCGCAGTATGGGCAGATTCCGCCCGCCGCCGCTCACCTAGTTACATCTCGACGACCTCCAGGTATCCCCTCCGGCCTTGCTCCACTGCCCTTCTTCCCACGTCGCTGCATGTGGATCTTCCATAGTTCTTTTCCCAAAACGTAGCTCGTCCGACGTACTTTTCATATTCCAATCTCATCCCCACACCATTTTAGACAAACACAACCGTGTTGTTATCTTCCCTTAGGACAAGGAATATGCTTCTTTTTTGTCGTCGCATGTGTCATCAACTATTATTGGCCAGTAGTTGTTTCCTTTCTACCTCTTTTTGCAAACAAGGCTATCCATTTCACCTCGTTGCTATTGTGACCTTTTGGTGAACTACACAAATCACTTTTTTCTTAAGAGAGTTTTGTGTAGTTGTACTAAAATGTCACACGGCCAACGTCTCTACATTTCAGCGCGAATGCAGAAAGGGAGATTGGTTTTGCTCTATCCTCCTCATCCAACTCCGAGCCTAATCTTCTCCAACTAGTTAGTCTTAAGAGAGACTGCAAAGGTGACCGACTTCTATTTGTGTGTTTATTGTTTCATCAGCAGTCCTCTATTATCGTAATCACACTTAATATCTTTGGAACAAGGACGGTCAGCTCTATTTTAGTGGAACTGCACAAAATGATCAGAATGTTGCATGCTCCAGACAACTACTTTCTTCCCAACATGCCTTGTTGATTTAGACAGAGCTGGGGGGACGTTGCTGCCAATGAAAGCATGGATCAATTTTAATTTAACACCTTCTCACAACTTTGACTTCAGTTGTGATGTAAATATTAGCTCTGATCTGCTAATAATTGAGATGCATTAGCAAGGAAGTTAGTTTTTTATTGTTTCCAAAAGAGCATCGATGGCAAGACACACAAAACAAAAGCTGAAAGCTCACACCATTGTACAATTTAATGTCGCTGGAGAATTATTTGTATAGTACGTCAATTATGTAAATAAATGCTGGAAGCTTGATAGCACTACCAGAAGCCTCTTCGGCATCCGGGTCCATGTGCCATGCACAAAATTATACTCCTTTGTTCCTAAATATTTGTCTTTTTACAAATTTCAAATGGGCATATTTTAGAGTGTAGATTCACTCATTTTGCTTCTTATGTGTACTCCCTCCGTTCCTAAATATTTGTCTTTCTAGAGATTTTAACAAGTGACTACATACGGAGCAAAATGAGTGAATCTACACTCTAAAATATGTCTATATACATCCGTATGTAGTAGTCCATTTGAATCTTGTAACGCCCCGGACACACCCGCCGGTGGTCGTTACTCCTGGCGGGATCTAGACTGGCCCCACAGATCAATACTAGTTTTTTCTGCGCACTTTGTCCTCACTCGTGCGCACCCGGGAGCAACTTCCCGGTCAGTCACCCATCCTGACACTACTCCAAGCTGAGCACGCTTAACTTTGGAGTTCAATCCGAATGGGCTCCCGGAAAAGAAGGAATTCCTTATTGATATGAGTAGTCTATCATCCCTAATAAGCTAGGCCATCACATACATCCCCACTCAGAGGAACCGACGTCCTCGTCGGGCCACAGGAACGTTCCCTCTTGGCACATACGTCTGTGCATCCAGTCCGGTACATGTACCATGCCGTGTGCCACGACGGGTCACACACGTCATGAACAACATGACCGCGCACCTGTCCACAAACATGCGTGTAACCACGAGGGTCGGCTCTGATACCAACTTGTAACGCCTCGGACACACCCGTCGGTGGTCGTTACTCCTGGCAGGATCTAGACTGGCCCCACAGATCAATAGTAGTCTTTTCTGCGCACTTTGTCCTCACTCGTGCGCATCCGGGGGCAACTTCCCGGTCGGTCACCCATCCTGACACTTCTCTAAGCTGAGCACGCTTAACTTTGGAGTTCTATCCGAATGGGCTTCCGGAAAAGAAGGAATTCCTTATTGATATGAGTTGTCTATCATCCCTAATAAGCTAGGCCATCACATATTTGAATCTCTAAAAAGACAAATATTTGAGTAGTCACTCGTTGAAATCTCTAGAAAGACAATTACTCCGGAGTATATTTAAGAACCGACGAGGTAGTGCACATCCTCATGGGAGACTCAGCCCGGTCGTTGCACCGCATTAATAGTGAGTAATGAGCAGTCAAATCATAAGCCCCACCTTTCCTACTATAAGTTGCTCAGAAGAAGCAACCATCAATACGCTCTTCTTTGAATCCGCCCATACTACTCCATCAGTCATTGTTTATAGAGCGCACTTCAGAAAAAGAAAAAATCTCTGGGACCAAGGAGACTAGCGATCGGCCTGAAAAATAGCTTTGGTAGTTATAGCACGACGTCTATTACTAGAGGAAATAATGCGTACACACATGCATGCAGTGCTTCCACCCCGGGTACACACATGCATGCACTTACTCCACTCTATTGTACATCGAGAGAAAATTGTGGACTTGATTGCGGTTACCATGCCCTAATTAATTGAGCATTAAACCAAACACGTCTAAAGTCTCTCTGGTGGTGGAAATGCATTGAGAGAAATGCATCATAATGAAGCGCGCCTTGTAAACTATGATGGGGGGAGGAGTAGTATGAAGGTGCAAAACCAAGTACGCGTATGGCCAGTCGGTCAACGCACCTCCTCTTGGCATATCACTGACATGTGGGACCGGAGTGTGAGCAAACCGATCTCAATTGATGGTAAATGGCCAACCCGCCATTCCTTGAGAGAGACAAGGAGCGAGAACACACAAACGGGCTCGCACAGAGGCCAAGATATATTCGAGCATGGTTGATCGATATCATCATTACATGTTGGGCTGCCGTTTTCTGCCCTTCTCCGGAATAAATGTGTACTTTATCAGAGATTAAAAAATAAGAGTACAAACGCTCCACCATGTCGTTCTAGTAGTAGTAGTACTCGTACATCTAAACCTTGCACTTGGCTCTTCGCCTCTTCGTGAAGTCTAACAATGATGGTACTCCGCATGTTCGGTACTACAATGTATGCCTCTGGCAATCTGACACCGAATGAAATGATGCATGTTCACCGCCTAGGCGAGGGTAGGTTGCATTAGTCAAAATGCGTAAGCGAGCTTCACCTTGTCCTGCAAGCTTCTCCTGGTTCTGCGAGTTGATGGGACACACCAAAAAGTAGTGCTAGACCATACTCCCTCCTTTCCGGTTAATATGGCTTAATCTTTTTTGCGGGTAAATGAGAGAGCTTTATTCATATATAAGCATTATTAGGACGATCAACCAAGACACTGGTCACTAGGAAGCGAGGTACCCCACAAAAAAAGAGGTAGGAAGCGAGGTACCCCGCAAAAAAGAAGTAGGAAGCGAGGTGTTTCATCAAGCCAGCTCTCGGCCACATTCAAAGTGAAGCAAGCACGGTTCGCACAAAGATGCGCCGCAAGGTTTGTTGACCAGTTTACATGCTGAATAACAAAAAAAGAGGAAATATTACCGAGCTCTCCTATTTGTCACAGGATATGAGCCAGAATTAAGCGAGAATTGTGGCGAGTGTTCCATGCAATCAACTTCCATTATCACATGCGAGAACCCTCGAAGAGAACGAAATGTGTTGAAGATTGCTTTATCACTTTTTAAAAATATAATAAGAGTGCAGACGCTCCTCCATCCGGTTCCTAGTACTAGTATAGTACATACCTCTATAGACTATAGTAGTAGTACTAGTACTAGTAAACTTTGCGCTTGGCTGTTCGCCTCTTCAGGAAGTCGGACAATAATAGTACTAGTATAGTGTACGCTTCTGGCAATCTGACACCGAATTAACTATTGCATGTCCATTGCCTGAGCGAGGGAGAGCTTGCATCAGTCAAAAGTTTCTCCTTGTCCTGTGAGCCACCGCGCGCAAGCTTCTCCCGTCCTGCAAGCTTCTCCCCGTTCGACAGGTTGACGGGACACAGCAAAGTAATGATAGTCCATAATGCCTCCTCTCTGGTTAATATGGCTTAATTTCAAACGAGATAAATACACTGTCTGTCACTATATATTTGTAAAAATACGGTCAGTGGACCTCATAATACGCTCATTACGCTCAATATATACATTTTCCGGTGTTTATACGATCACTAGCTCACCCTGGCTCAGTATGTGTGTGCATGCATGTGTAGGTTGAGCACTTGAGCGTGACCGTGTGTGTTCCGTCGTGTGCTCAAACATGCATGCATTAGGGCGTCGTGCACGTTTTTGCGTCCATGTGTACGTGTGAATGTTGCATACACGTAGGGGGACTACGTGTAGGGGCCGCTGAAGGAGCAGTCAAATCACACAGTAAGTTAGTCGGAAGAAGCAACCATCATTTCACTCTTCAATGACATGTACGCAATATAAAATGGTTGACATGGAGAGAAAAAGAAAACCACTATATATGCACTAGCAGGAGCCTAAGCTACAAGCCTGCTTGCTTGGGTTTCTCTCTTCACAAGCATAGAACAACGGTGGCCACACCATTGGTCATATATACAGCCTAATCCCGCAGCTGGGGGAAGGGAACAATGTTCTGCGTAGACGCGGTCGACATCGGCGAGGGAGAAAATCCACAGTCGGTGCATCCCAATCGGGGGTCACCGCAGTATGGGCCGATGCCGCGTCCCAACCGCCCTTCTAGCTACAGCCCGACGTCCCAGGTAGTCCATCTTCCTTTTGGAGCCAGCTGGCTCCACTGCCGCAGCTCCCCATGTATCTTCGTCTCCATGTCGATCTTTCTCTACTTCTACCAGCTTCTACTTGTGATGAGTTTATGTCTCATGAAGTAGTGCCAGTACTATTATTATAATCACACTTCTTCAATATCTTTGCCATTAGGGATGCTCATCTCGATTTTAGTGGAACTGCACAAAAGCATCGTCTGATCCGAGGGTACCAGCCGTCTTTCTTTCGACAGGTTCTACCTGGCTAGGAAATTAAATCCTGTTTAGGGTTTAGCGTTTAAGTCGTAGTGACCCCATCAGTAGTTTTTCTTTCGTACACGCTCTCACAACTTTTATCTTTAGTTGTGAAGTAAATATTGACTATGATTTGTGAATCATTGAGATGCATCAGCATGCGTGTTAGTTTTCCTTTGTATTTGATGGAATGTTGTAACGGGGCAACCTTGGAGTAGGAATGAAAATGGAGTGGAAAGTTTCCGTTTTTCCGGAGAAAAATGTAAACGGAGAGAAACCAACCTCGTTTCATTGGATTGCGCCATCGAGCAAAACCAATGTTTAAACACGTCTGTCGCGTTCGTGTCTCACCCTCCTCCACGGCTCGACCCCACACGGTCGCTCGGCATGCCACTCACCGCAAACCGAGTATATGATAACTTTCCCGCCCACTTGTCGATGGATCGCGCCATGGAGTACTAGTACTACTGGAAGAGATTGATGAGTTGGGGGAGGACACCTAGTTGTAGCACGGACTCCCAAGAACTTTTTACATGCATGTTTTGGCCAGCTATTGCGACCTTTGAACACGGAGCAGTCGCATGCACCAAGAAGCGGCGCGGGTGACACTCTCTCGGCCGGCGCACCGCTTCAATGCTGGCGCCAATGAGAGGTCGCGACGGCTCTGGCCGGGCATGAATGCGGCACTGGCCGTTTCGAGCGGCAAGCACACGCGGGTGATGAAGAGGGTTCGGGTTGGTCAGGAGCGGCCGTGGCAGCAGTTCGAACGCCCGCAAACAAGAGATGATGTACGTTAATATTGCCATGTATATAATTAACAACGTAAATAATGTGCCAGTTGGAAAAATATGATTGGAGATGGAGATGGAAATGGAATTTTACGTAAACACGGATATGCATGTCTATGTCTATGTGTGTGTGCGCGACGACTCTCGCGACCTGGAAGCGGGGGCGTGTTTTTGATCGAGTTTTCTTTCTTGGTACGTTAAAAAATTGTCAGCCAGTTTTCGTTTATTTTTTCCAGGAACGCACGTATTCTATTTAAAACCACTGCTATGGAGAGATTTTTTTACTCCATTATAGCCTCGTGTTTAATAGAGTTTCTCGCGTCTCGCTCTCTCACCCTCTCCATATCAAAACAAGACGACAGTGTCCACACTATCTCTCTCCTCACCGGTGGTGACAGATCCGGCCGAATCCCGTCCGCTGCGGGAGGTGAGGAGGTGCAGCATTGATGTTGTCGCTGTCGGTGATGGAGGAAGCCGATGCGCACCGTCCTCTCGGAGCCGGCGCTGGTGCGGACGAAGGTCCTCCGCGCCCTTGTTCGATGCCGTCGTGTGGGAAGATCCCACCCACCCGCCTAAGCGACATCTCACCCACCTGAGGTATAACTTCTTGTACTGGTCCAGCTCCCCAGGTCGCTGCATGCGGGTTTTCTTCTATGCGACTACTCCCCAACTCCCCATGTATAGTAGCTAGGGTTCGTCGGCTGGTCCAACATCACCTATTATTATAGAGGAAATGCCACTCGAAAAGTTTTCCTGATTTATGCCTCAGTGGAGGTATACATGTTGTTTCGACAAAAAGTACATGGTGGTTGTGCGGTCATTGTCCATATGCTCATATTGCTGCTGCTAATCTAATACTATCACTAGTTAAATGAAGAAATGATTTTTTTCTCAGGTATCCTGGTTTAGTTCCCATCAAGATAATCATGAGGCTTCTGTTTGTTGGTGTACTTTTCATAATTCTTATTGACAAATGAGATGTCGTTGTTAATCTTGTAAAACAAAGTAACAACACTATATCCCTTTTTTATATTTCTGGAAATAGCGATGCATATCTCCATAACCGGGCATGTCTTCCTCAATTTTAGTGGAACTACACAAAATTGGATGGCCATTATTGTTCCGCCTCACTGTCCTCTGCCACGTGCTTCTTCCTTCCTCGAGCTTGATTACTGAGAAGAAACAGACCACAATGAGGATTTGTCGAACTTCATAGATGCCTCACCCAAACTTGATGCCAAATGGATGATGCATCACCGTGATGACCTATCGATGCTCATGGTTGCGCCTCATGGTTGCGTCGGCTAGTGAAGCTGATCGATTTTCAATGAAAAACAAGTTGTCTTCCATCAGTGCTCTTTGCTTGTTACCCACAAAGATGATATCCTTCATCAGTTCACCTTGGTTGCATTGGAGACGCAGTCGTCTTTCACGTTGGTGCAATTTTATCTCACAATTGGCTATGAACCAAATGTTTCCTCGAAGAAGGATCGACGTTGGTACTAATAGCATAAGTTTTGTATTGATTTCTAAGCCTTCTCACAACTTTGTCTCCAGCTCCCCTGTAATTTTATTTGTCCAGCTATTAACTTTGATTAAAAAAATGGTGTGGATTAAAAACCCGGATGGACGTAGTAGCCCTCCATTTTTATTTACTCCGCATATTAGATTTGACAGAAGTCAAACTTTGTAAAGTTTGAACAAGTTTAGGCCGAACACAACAAACCATAATTGTTAGAGAGGGCAAACTATACATACTCTCAAACCTTTCCGATAATTGAAATTAAAAATCTTTATTTGTACACACTCTCACACGTTTCCTACAATTTGGCGCATATGTGGTTGTTCACTTAAGGGAGGGTAGTGTACTGCACGTGAAGGACAGGAAGTGCGACCAGGACGCGTGGATCGTTAGTTCATCGGAAGTACTAGTAGTTTTCTTCACTGGTACGTTAAATAAAGAGTTTCATTTCATACTTACACAATTTAAAACAATTGTTATGGAGAGAATAAGAAAACCACTCCACCATATATTTGTCGTATACACGAGTACTATATCGACACAGCTTCATTGACTTTAGTGCACTTGCCTTTGGGTTTTTGACAGGTGGGCCCAAAATGTGGCTGGTGGCCCACCTGTCATACAGCCAAAAGCAGGTGCAGTTAAGGCACCAGAGCTCAGTCCGTACTACAGTATATATATAAGCTGGAGCCTCAACGCTTGTTCGCTAGGGTTTGCACTCTCCACACTCTCGTTGCACTACATATATATATATATACACATGCTGGAGGCTGAGCGTTCCTTTGCTAGGGTTTACTATATTCACAGTCTCTCACCCTCTTCACCAGATCTAAACAAGATTGCGTTGTGGCCTCTGTCTCTCTCACCCCCCTCACACCTGGCGAAGGAGGCATCCGGATCCCGTCGCACCGGGAAGGGGAGGAGGTGCAGTGTTCACTCTATCGCCTTCGGCGAGGGAGGCAATCCACTGCCGGCTGCGCGTTTCTCGTTCACCCATCGCCTATGTGGGAGGGCCACCGACCCCTTCTTCCTCGCTGCCGTACGTAGTGTGGGCAGATCCGACCTCCCGCCGCACGCCTTGCCACATCCCAATGACCCTAAGGTATAAGTTTCTTTGAAACCGTCATTGGTCTAGCTGCATGCGGATCTTTTTCGATTCTGTAGTCGAATTTAGGTCTTGGATCAAAGAGTAAAGAAGGGTGTGGTGGGGTGGAGCATGAATCTAGGACGTGGTTCAATGAGGAAAGGAGGGAGGGAAAGTAGAATAGACTAGCTATCTAGCCGCTTTGTTGGTCGAAAAGGGAAAAAGGGGGTAACCCAGTACACACATCTGCAAGGAACCGAACTCTTTGTTGAAAAGAGAAAGAAACTGAGAGGGTCAGGTAGTTTGTGCAGGACTATATTTGCTGCCCTCACATAGGAAAAAGTTTCAAAGAGAACAAATATGGGACCAACGCAGATATGCTGCTTGGCTACATACTCTACATCACCCATTTATACGTGTGGACGCACATGGTGCAGGCATGTCACATGTCCCATCCACATGATCGTGCAGTGTGTTTTGAGATGTTGTGCTAATTGTATTGGTACTGTTTTAAATAAATGTTGAATTGAAGCTATTGTATTGCTCTCTTTTCCCATTAAGTAGTGAACAAAAATGGTACCAACCCAGACATGATGCTTGTTGCTTTGTTACAACAAACTCTGCATCACCCCCTTTATAAGTAGATGGAAGCACATGGTGTTGTTGCGCCCACTCGCCCCTGGAACTGTTTATGCTTTTTCTTAATCTAATGCTGATGGTAAAATTAAGCAATGCCACCCTCAGAATTAACTATTGAACAATTTTAAGAGAATTTCTCTGTTAATATGAATCAATGCAACCGTTTTAGAAATGCTGTTGTCCTGTACTTTGTTTTCCATCAAGATAAGGTACATGCTTCTTTTTGTGGCCGCATGTTTCATCCTCCTTTATTATCAGTAATTGTTTCCTTTTTTGCCTATGTTAAATCAGGGATATCTATTCAACTTGTTGCTATAGCAAACTTAAATGTCACGCCGGTGACTTTACTTGATTCTAGTGCAACTGCACAAAACGAGATTGGATTTCCCATTCGTGTTGGCAGATTCGTACATGATCTTGTGGGCATCATGACAGATTGGTACTTGCCTTCATCTACATGATCGTGCAGTCTGTTTTGAGATGTTGTGCTACTTGTATCGGTACTGTTTTAAATAAATGTTGAATTGAAGCTATTGTATTGCTATCTTTTCCCATTAAGTAGTGAACAAAAATGGGACCAACCCAGACATTATGCTTGTTGCTTTGTTACAACAAACTCTGCATCACCCCCTTTATAAGTAGATGGAAGCACTTGTTGTTGTTGCGCCCGCTCTCCCTGGAACTGTTTATGTTTTTTGTTAATCTAATGCCGCTGGTAAAATTAAGCAATGCCACTCTCAGAATTAACTACTGAATCTTATTTCAAAACTGTAACACTTGTTAGGGATTGGCGGGATTACCATTTTTGTGGCCGCATGTTTCATCCTCCTTTATTGTCTAGTAATTGATTCCTTTTTTGCCTCTGTTAAAACAGGGATATCTATTTAACTTGTTGCTATTGCGACATTTTGCTTCGCTTAATATTGGTGGAACTGCACAAAATGAGACCGGATTTCCATATATGTGTTGAGATCTCTTTTAGATCTTCCTCGGGAGTTGTTTCAAATCTTGGTCTTGAAAGGTCAGTACCTACTTTCCTCAGAATTAACTACTGAATCTTAGTTCAAAACTGCAACACATGTTAGGGATCGGCGGGAGTACCATTTCTGTTAGGGATCGGCCAGAGTACATGTTTAATAAATGTATTGTTCAAATAATGTCTCTGTTATTATTTATGAGTTACAGTGTTTTACAAATGGTACTATCCTGCTTTGTAGTTCTTTCTACATGTTTAACCAAGGTATTGTTGAGATAATGTCTCTATTAAAATGAATCAGTCGCATTGTTTTAGGAATGATACTCTTCTGCTTTGTCGTTCTTTATACATGTTGAAACAAGGCATTGTTAAGATAATGTCTCAGTTAATATGAATGAATCACACTGCTTGAGAATTGCTACTCTCCTGCTTTGTTTCCCATTAAGATAAGGTAGATCAGTAGATGTTTTTCTTCTAGGAGTACAAGTCATCAACCGTTATTTCTCAGTAATTGTTTCCCTTATACCTATTGTTGCTTAGAGGGATATCAAAATTAAAGCTCGGTTTTATTCCGACTTTTATTTTAGTTGAACTGCACAAAAGGAGCCAATGTGTCTAAGGCAAACTGCTGCATTAGTGGGTCCAGTTGGTCTTACCACTTTGCAGAAAGAAGCAGTCACTGTTTGCGCTACATTACACAAGGAATGATCGAGAAGCTTTACAGAGTATTAGTAGACGCTGGTGACATCACTAGTCTGCAGAGAGCATGGGAAACTCTACAACACGTGGAGTGCACTGGGCAAAAAGTGCCCAAACAAGTACAGGAAGCCAGGACAGGACTCCAAATCTGTCAATGTCATTCTAAACAACAATGATGGGGCATCTGGGTATGGTAATATGTTTACCATACTTTCAGTTTGTTAGTCCACCGGTTGGTGGGTTGACACTGGGGCCAATATTCATGTGTGTGCTGATGTGTCTTTGTTTTCTTGCAGCATATAAATACGATATCCACAGGGATGCTCAGCTTGATTTTAGTGGAACTGCACTAAATGTCCAGATGGTTTGTGTCCTCCATAATACTTCATCATGCAAAATACATCGAATGGTTCTCTAATCATTCGTCGTCACCTTGAGCCACCGGACTATATGTTTGAATGGTGATGCCAGCGTCGGCCATTAAGAAGGGTAAGAAGAAAGACAAAAGGAGAGATGGCTACTTTACTTGTGGTTCGGAGGAACACTGGGCAAACAAGTGCCCAAGCAAGTACCAAGAAGCCAGGACATGACTCCAAGTCTGTCAATTTCACTCTAAGCAACAATGATGGGGCATCTGGGTATGGTAACCTGTTTACCATACTTTTAGTTTGTTAGTCCACCGATTGGTGGGTTGACACTGGGGCCAATATTCATGTGTGTGTTGATGTGTCTTTGTTTTCTGGCAGCATATAAATATGAAATCCACAAGGATGCTTAGCTTGATTTTAGTGGAACTGCACAAAATGTTCAGATGGTTCATGTCCTCCATAATACTTCATCATGCACAATACATCGAATGGTTCTCTAATCATTCATCGTCACCTTGAGCCACTGAACTATCATATGACAAACTGATGACAAACCCTGCCCGTTCCACAATCATAGGCATTACATATTTTGAATGGGAAAAGCTTGTCAAAGTTCACATTAGTTTAATATATTGGAATTGGAAAACCTTGTCAATTTTTGCTCATTGATGTTATCGAGAAGACATGCATTTGATATTTTTGAGTGGGACGCCCTTTGCTGTGAGCAAGGTCAATCGTTTTTTCCTATTCCTGTCTTGAGTTCAGAAGTAAATATTTACTCTGCTGAGATGCATAGTCACATGAATGTTGACTTATGTATGATATTTTAAGAGTTTGTTTTGAATATTGTCTATGTAAGGCCAGGCCTTGTGTTTGATTGCAAAGTTGAGCTTGGAATATTGTGGCATGCGGCATCAGGAGCTGTTCACCATGCCTCCTGAGAATAATGCTTCGTATTGTTTTGCATGTCGATCTAATGCCATTGATTTTCTTGTTAAGAAGATCATCCTCTTCTGTTGTTTCTGTGCTTAAGAAGTTCATTGTCTTATGTTTCATTCATAGCCTATACAACAAGTCGGGTTGGTTAGACGTGAAACCATATGATCTTCCGACCAACTCATCATCTTAGGCCATGATTGGATCGTCGTTGTCCAACCAAAACGTCTTGTAAAACCGACGCTTGTAAATAAAAGCAGATGGTCTCGGGCGAAGCGCTTGGTTGGTCGATTTCGACTAGTAAATTATATACTGGTCTCTCAAATTACACGTGTAACCCGCCGGTTTTACTTACAGACCTCGGCCCCCCGGTTTCATTACGCCTGTATTTTACGCGTTGTTTCCGATGACGAGTAAATTACACTTGTATGTTAATACAGGTGTGAAATAAACCAGAGCTCCCAAGCACGGCCTTACTGTTTCATGCTGTCTCAGGCTCTCGAAGGTGCTCATAGGTGTCCGATGATCCTGGCTTCCTGAATGAGCAGTGGATGCTGTATCAGACCATCCGTAGGGCCCGCGAGGCCCTCTCCGTCGTCCTTTGAGTTGTTGCGCTCACCGTGGCGCCGAGCATTGTTAACATGGTTAATGAACATGGGGATTCAGGAGATGACTTTATTTTGACTGGATGACAGTAGGGACTCACTAGGGCCATAGACGTACGTACACAAGTGCCTCCTTATTATGTACAACTATATTTTTTTTGCTTCCTCCTGGTTTCCTGACATCACAGTCCCACACCATTGTCAACCTATGTAGTCAATATAAACGAGAGAATTGCACAAGGTGCGGCCGACAGCTGGGACCAAGCAGCTTGAGCAGTATTTGTGTTTTTGAGGCGTGAGCACTCCAGTGTTTTTCTTGGCGATGTTTTCATTGTTGTTCAGAGGAGAGTAGGGTATTAACTGGGCGGGTTGTGGCCCGTCTAGCCCAGGACAGATATCCAGCCCAGATATTAATTTTTTTCAAGATGAAAATTGCTAGCCCAACTATACGTTTTTTGAGGAATACACAGGCAAGGCCAACTTGTTATTCTCCGCCCCGCTGGGCTGCAAATCTTTCCTAGGAGGGATGCATTAGGCTTAATAGGAAAATGGGCTTTAAAATAATAATAAATGGGATGTAATTATAAAAACTGGGCAGTAACTATAAAAAATGCAACAAACACAAAATTAGTTTATAAAATATTATTGATGGATTTTGAAGATCTTAATTTTTAATTGTTGCGCACGCAATGTTTCGTTGGATTTTTACATAATACAAATTTATATTTAATCTGACTAGAAATTTCAGGATAAAAATATTTCGGATCCCATCAAAACGTTGGAAATTCTATTGAATTCTGTCTTGAACGGTTGGTTAAAATTATTAATCGTTGTCCTAGCTAGAAAATGGGTTGTACTTTTAACAAACTGTAAATAGGCTGTAGTAAATTCCATTAGAATTCAAAAATGGGATGTACATTCTTACAAATCACAAATGGGCTATAAGTTCTCTGCCACACACTTGTGGGCCTACTAAGTTGACGCGTCCCCTAAAAAAAGAAGTTGACGCGTATGCAAGGCTTTGTCAACTTAGTATAGTCAACATACGGTTCTAGCAGCAGTGGCCGTTGGATGTCTATCCAATGGATGTCGTGCTTCTTCTTTAATCTCGGATATTCTAGCTTCAACTGCCCAAAAAATGATTCCTCCCCTGACATCTGGGGCGCACCGTTTCGGAGGCTGACCTATGGGCCTAGTAAGTTCACGCGTACCAAGGGATTTGTCAAGTTAGTCAATATAAACGATTCTAGCTGTAGTGGCCGTACGATGTCCATCCAACGGCCGTAGTGCTTCTTCAACCTCTGGTCTTCTTGCTCCAGCCGCCCCAAGCAGCACCGGTCGTGCCGCCTGCTCCTGCCTCCCGTGGCCGGCTGTGCTGCCGCGGAGGCCTCACCGCCCCCTACTACTCCCACCACTGGTCAGGCCATCCCTCAACTCACCCACACCCCCTGTTATTCTACGGCGACGGCAGCCTCGCACCGTAGCCAAACCAGTGAACCCTCGTACTCCTCTCCGCGCGGGCTTCCACTACCGCGTCTTCCCCGGCTTCGCGTCGTCCCCTTCCTAGGCCTTGCCGTCGTCCACCGCCCTAGTGCTCTCGGCGCGGCGTGGTCAACGTGGTAAAGGAATGACTTCCATTGAAAGAGTACTGTACGTGGAGAGGCTGACAGCTGGGTCCACGGCGGCCGCAAGGAAGTGCCTCCTTATTACACGCAAAATAATTATTCCTCCACCTAACAGCAGGGACCCACCATATGGGCCACCGTATTTCGCAAAAAAATCGTTTCGCTCCTGACTGCTGGGACCCACCAGCTACATCTTCGCACGCAAGGAAGTGCGTCCCGATTCACCCCCCTGACTGCTGGGACCCACCAGCTAGATCTTCTCACGCAAGGAAGTGCCTGACAGTCGGGACCCACCTGGTCGAAGCGTATGTAGCATTGTCATTCTGGTCGCGAACATCTATGTACATACTGGTCCATGCAGAGGCATGCACGTGCCGTAGTAGAGGCGCACACGTAGCTTGTACATGTACGTACAGCGGCCAGTGTGCAAGAAAGAAAATACGGCCACGTACATACATACGTGCAGGGTCTCGAACGCCTACTCACGCATACGTACAGCCAGGGCTCGTGTACATGGCTGGGTCGGAATGGAGAAATAGCATCGTCGTTTTCATGGGGAGCCAACCGGCTGGGTCGAAACGGAATGCGTCATCGTGTTCATCGGGAGGGCTTGGACGGAACAGCCAATGGAAACGAGGCATGGCGTACCGCACAACGGAGGAAACGGCCTTGTGTTCGACCGGCCACGTTCGAAACAAGATCCTATTCATTAGGAGGGGTCTAGCTACCGCAAAACGAAGGAAACGGACCTCCTACGGTCGAAACGGGGTCCTGTTGATAGGGAGGGGTGTGGCGCACCGCAAAACGAAGGAAACGGACTTGTGTTGGAGCATTACGGTCGAAATGGGGGTCCTGTTCATCGGGAGGGGTGTGGCGTACCGCAAAACGGGACTCCACGGGATACTGTTCATCTCCACCGTCGACCCCCTCCAGCCTCCGCGGGCTACTGTTCATCCACCGTTGACCTCCTCCAGCCTCCACCTGCTACTGTTCATCCATGGGCTCCTGTTCATCCAGCCTCCACCGCGCGCTACTCCACCAACTACTGTTCAACCAGCCCTCTCCACAGGCTCCTGTTCAACCACCCCTCCACGGGCTACTGTTCATCCAGCCCTCCACCGTCTACTGTTCATCCAGCCCTCCACGGGGTGGACCTATTCATCCAGCTCTCCACGGGGTCCTGTTCAACCAGCCCCAACCGACTCGATCGATCGGGGTCCCATTCATCCCGAGGCAACACCACGGGG
>NC_041392.1:283474349-283480584 GCF_002162155.2 Triticum dicoccoides | reverse complement strand
GCTCACTGTTCATCCAGAGGCAGCATCGATCGGCTTCAGTTATCAGCAGTAGCGAAGGAATCACTCGGGTTCAGTAACGTAGCTAGTGCAATCGCTCAGGTTCAGTTAGAGCCCAACGCATCGCACACACGCGCGTACGTGTACGAGAGAAACGCGCATCGCTCAGCCCCCGACCACCCACCGTAACCGGGAACTCCCCGAAATTTTCCTCGCCCTCGCTTCTACCATGGTTTTTTCCGTCATGGACGGCCCAAAGATTGTCATGCAGCTGCGTCACCAGACCGCCCAGCATGAAAAGCCCATTTTCTGTCATGATTTTTTGTCATAGAAGTAGGAGCCCACCACATCTATGATGATACCGGGTTTTCTCACAATTATCGTCATAGAAGTGTCATAAGTATGACAGAAAAAAATTTGTTTGGCCCAAAATGTCACATATGTGTATTTTTTTTGTAGTGTTTGAGGGGAAGGTATTTGATGGCGTGTAGATCGTCACGGCGATCCACGTGAATGTGGAGAAGAAAGTCTTCAATCCATACTGCAGGATCTGTTGTGCCGTTGTATGATTCGATGTTCATTGGTTTGAACCCTTCGTGGAACTCATGCTTCATTACCTCATCGGTGAAGCATAGGGGGTGTGCGGCGCGTCTGTATCGGGCCATGTCGCGACGCAGTTCGGATGGAGTCCGTATGCGGCTTTCAGCCTATGGTTGGTTATGTTTATCACACCGGGCTTGATAGCCCTCCTCTCGCACTGAAGCACGCCCCGCGATCCATATATTGACCTGGTCTGACCTGCCCTATTTTCCAGGTCATGTCGTAGGTCCTATGTGTATCCCTGAGCTGTTGTTTCTCTGCTTTTACGGCAAGGTGGAGCGGGCTGGTGTTCGGCTTGAGTTGCCGTTCTGCCCTGGCCACATGGTGGTCGGTTGGGTCCGGCAGCCGCATTGCGTGTGGGCTGTATGGGCTTCAGCGCCTCGTCATCGAATAGGGGTAGCAGTTTACACTTTGGGTAACTCTTTGTTGGCCGTTCGAGTCCGTTTTCTTCACCCGCCAGGACATTAGTCCATCTGTAGTTGAGTAGATCTTGGTCAGCATGAAGCTGTTGCTGTTTCTTTTTTAGGCTTCTAGCCATAGCTATTAGCCGGCACTTGAAGCGGTCCTATTCGAGGGGTTCCTCTGGCACGATAAAATCTTCGTCGCCGAGGCTCACATCGTCTTTGGAGAGTGGCAGATAGTTGTTCTCCTCCGAGTCATTGTTCCCTGTTTGTTCGTCAGGGTCAACTTGCCCGTCCTCCTGATCATCCTGTTCGGATGCTGGTTCGATGGGGTCTTCTTGGTTTTTGGCGTTCTCTGGAGTATCATTGTCTTTGGTGCCGGTATTTTTGTTCTCGCTGCGACGCGATTTAGAGCGGCGTCGCTGACATCGACATTTCAGCGGTATCTCTGGACGTTCGTCCTCGACTGTGTTTTTCTCATCATCGTCGTCGCTGTTTTTAGGTGTATCCACCATGTATACGTCATACGAGGAGGTGGCCGTCCAACGTCCAGTGACCGGCGGGTTTTGGGCCTGCTCCTCTCCAGCATCGTCGTCCATAACATCGATGTCTTTGGAGGCGTAATCAAGCATGTCAGTTAGGTCCTCGACAGTGGCTATGAAGTGGGTGGTGGGTGGGAAGTAAAATTCCCTATTTCCAGCCCCTAGTCCGGGCTGGGTGTGATTCAGAAGTGGTTCCTCTGTGATGACGAGGGATCACATTAGGTCCAAAGCCTCGTTTAAGAGCGGGGTTTGGACAGGGTCAAAAGTTTCTGCGCTGAGCTCGCATGACACGGGTCTCTAGGGTTCGGAATTAATGTCTGAAGAGGAGTCCGGCTTTGCAATGATTGCCAGAGACGCTACTCTCTCTTGTTTTCCAGTGTTGAGCTCTAGGGCCGTAGAGTGTCCGGCGGTCTCTAGACTCCCGTCTTCGGACCTGATGACACGCTTAGATCTAAGGCCGGAGCGATGGAGCGGTGGTTCGGGCCCTCTTGATGGAGGTAATACCCTACGTCCTGCTTGATAGACTTTGATGAGTATAGGGGTTACAAGAGTTGATCTACCACGAGATCATGATGGCTAAACCCTAGATGTCTAGCCTATATGATTATGATTGCCTCTACGGACTAAACCCTCTGGTTTATATAGACACCGGAGGGGGCTAGGGTTGTACAGAGTCGGTTTGCAGAGAAAGGAATATTCATATCCGCACGCCAAGCTTATCTTCCACGCAAAGGAGAGTCCCATCCGGACACGGGGGAAAGTCTTCTATCTTGTATCTTCATGGCTCATTAGTCCGGCCCATGTTGCATAGCCCGGACGCTCGAGGACCCCGTAATCCAGGACTCCCTCAGTGGTTCATCAAGCACATTTTCAAGCCCAGCCAAATTATCAGCTACGGGGTTCTCATGACCTTTTCTATGAATGATATTTAAATCAAATTCTTGTAACAAGAGAACCCAACTAATAAGTCTAGGTTTAGCATCTTTCTTTTCCAAAAGATATTTAATAGCAGCATGGTCTGTGTGAACAGTTACTTTGGAATCACCAATATAAGATCTAAATTTATCACAAACAAACACCACTGCCAAGAATTCTTTTTCAGTAGTAGCATAATTTCTTTGAGCACTGTCTAGAGTTTTACTAGCATAATGAATAACATTCAATTTCTTATCAACTCTTTGTCCTAGAACAACACCAACATCATAATCACCAGCATCACACATAATTTCAAAAGGCAAGTTCCAATCAGGTGGTTGAACAATAGGTGCAGATATTAAGGCTTTCTTGAGTGTTTCAAAGGCTTCTAAACAATCATCATAAAAAACAAAGGAATATCCTTTTGCAAAAGATTAGTAAGAGTCCTAGAAATTTTAGAGAAGTCTTTGATAAATCTCCTATAGAAACTAGCATGACCTAGGAAACTACGAATACCTTTGATGTCCTTAGGAGATGACATTTTCTCAATTGCATCAACCTTAGCTTGGTCCACTTCAATACATCTTTTAGAAATTTTACGACCCAAGACAATGCCTTCATTAACCATAAAGTGGCACTTCTCGCAATTCAAGACAAGATTTGTTTGTTTACATGTCTACAAAACTCGCTCAAGATTACTTAAACAATCATCAAAAGACTTCCCATAAATAGAAAAGTCATCCATGAAAACCTCAACAATCTTTTCACAAAAGTCAGAGAATATAGCAGTCATACATCTTTGAAAGGTAGCAGGTGCATTACATAAACCAAAAGGCATACGTCTATAAGCATAAGTTCCAAAGGCACAAGTAAGAGTAGTCTTTTCTTGATCAGGTTGAGAAACAGGTATTTGTGAAAAGCCAGAGTATCCATCTAGGAAGCAAAAGTGTGTGTGCTTAGATAATCTTTCAAGAATTTGATCAATAAAATGCAAGGGGTGATACGTCCATTTTGCATCATGCTTTTATATCGATATTTATTGCATTATGGGCTGTTATTACACATTATGTCACGATACTTATGCATTTTCTCTCTTATTTTACAAGGTTTACATGATGAGGGAGAATGCCAGCAGCTGGAATTATGGACTGGAAGATGAGCAAATATTAGAGACCTATTCTCCACAACTCCAAAAGTCCTGAAACTCCATGAAAGTCTGTCTTGGAATATATTAAAAATATTGGGCGAAGAAAGCACCAGAGGGGAGCCAGCCACCATCCACGAGGGTGGGGGGCGCACCCTACCCCCTGGGCGCGCCCCCTGCCTCGTGGGCCACCTGGCAGGCCTCACATGCCCATCTTCTGGTATAAGGTGTCTTTCACCCTAGAAAAAAGAAGAAGGAAGCTTTCGGGACGAAGTGCCACCATCTCAAGGCGGAACCTTGGCGGAACCAATCTAGGGCTCCGTGGGAGCTGTTCTGCCGGGGAAACATCCCTCCGGGAGGGGAAAATCATCACCATTGTCTTCACCATCGATCCTCTCATTGGGAGGGGGTCGATATCCATCAACATCTTCACCAATACCATCTCCTCTCAAACCCTAGTTCATCTCTTGTATCCGATCTTTGTCTCAAAACCTCAGATTGGTATCTGTGGGTTGCTAGTAGTGTTGATTACTCCTTGTAGTTGATGCTAGTTGGTTTATTCGGTGGAAGATTATATGTTCAAATCCTTTATGCATATTAATACCCCTCTGATTATGAACATGAATATGATTTGTGAGTAGTTACGTTTGTTCCTGAGGACATGGGAGAAGTCTTGTTATAAGTAGTCATGTGAATTTGGTATTCGTTCGATATTTTGATGAGATGTATGTTGTCTTTCCTCTATTGGTGTTATGTGAGTGTCGACTACATGACACCTTCACCATTGTTTGGGCCTAGGGGAAGGCATTGGGAAGTAATAAGTAGACGATGGGTTGCTAGAGTGACAGAAGCTTAAACCCTAGTTTATGCATTGCTTCGTAAGGGGCTGATTTGGATCCATATGTTTCACGCTATGGTTAGGTTTACCTTAATTCTTCTTTCGTAGTTGCGGATGCTTGCGAGGGGGGTTAATCATAAGTGGGATGCTTGTCCAAGGAAGGGCAGTACCCAAGCACCGGTCACGGGTAAGCTTCGTAGGGAAATAATGGATCTCAAGCAGCAAGTCAATGGGCTCGAGGAAGAGAATCATATCCTAAGGGTCATCATTGCCAAGAATATTACATCACCACCTCCGAAGAAAGAGACATAAATACATTGGTATGGGCACTCCCCTTGGAAACTGCCAAGCTTGGGGGAGTGCCCCGATATCGTATCACCATCACACTTCTATCTTTACCATTTTTCTTAGTTTGATCCTTTTGGTTATATCTTGATCTAGTAGAATATAGTTTAGTATGATCTAGCTTTGAGTTTTGTGTTGATCCTTATCCATGTAATCATGTCCGTGAGCTATATATAATAAAGATTATTCTTGAGTCAAGGGCTTGGTTATCTTGCTACGATCTTAAGGGGAAAAATAAAGAATAATAAGAAATAAAGAGATCATATTGATCTTATGGAGAGTAATGACTTCACATATAAAGAGTAGGATGAATAAAAATTGGTGAGAGCCGAAACATAGTTTTGGTCATTGTTGCAATTAATAGGAAGTAATAAAGAAAGAGAGGTTTCCACATATAAATATACTATCTTGGACATCTTTTATGATTGTGAGCACTCATTAAAATATGACATGCTAAAAAGTTGATGTTGGACAAGGAAGACAACGTAATGGGTTATGTTTTCTTATATCCGAAATAAATTATATTGTCATGGATCATCCAACATGTTGATCTTGCCTTTCCCCCTCATGCTAGCCAAATTCTTTGCACCAGTTAGAGATACTACTTGTGCTTCCAAATATCCTCAAACCTTGTTTTGCCATGAGAGTCCACCATATCTACCTAGGGATTGAGTACGATCCTTCAAGTAAGTTGTCATTGTTGCAAGCAATAAATAATTGCTCTCTAAATATGTATGATCTATTAGTGTGGAGAAAATAAGCTTTATACGAGCTTATGATATGGAAGAAATAAAAGCGTTGTACTGCATAGTAAAGGTCCCTATCACAAGTGGCAATATAAAGGGACGTTATTTTGCATTAAGATTTTGTGCATCCAACCATAAAATAACATGACAACCTCTGCTTCCCTCTACAAAGGGCCTATCTTTTATTTTTGTCCTATACCTTATACAAGAGTCATGGTAATCTTCACCTTTCCTTTTTTACATTTTATCCTTTGGCAAGCACTATGTGTTGGAAAGATCCTGATATTTATAGCTAATTGGATGTGGGTTTTCATAAAGCATAATTGTTGGCATTACCCTTGAGGTAAAAGGTTTGGAGGCAGAACTATAAGCCCCTATCTTTCTTTGTTTCCAATTAAAACTTCATACCCATAAGTATTGCGTGAGTGTTAGCAATTGTGAAAGACCAAATGATACTCCCTCCGTTCCAAAATAGATGACTCAACTTTGTACTAACTTTAGTACAAAGTTGGTTCATCTATTTTGGAACGGAGGGAGTAGTTGAGTATGTGGACTTGCTGAAAAGCTCTTATATTGGCTCTTTCCGATGTTATGATAAATTGCAATTGCTTCAATGACTCAGATTATAGTTTGCTAGCTTTCAATGAAGTTTCTGATTCATAATTTACATTGTGAATGGATTTTTACTTTAGCATAAGAAACCATAT
>NC_041392.1:283436300-283474084 GCF_002162155.2 Triticum dicoccoides | reverse complement strand
TGTTCTAAGAATGATCATGATGCCCTCATGTCCGTATTATATTTTATCGACACCTCTACCTCTAAACATGTGGACATATTTTTCGATATCGGCTTCCGCTTGAGGACAAGCGAGGTCTAAGCTTGAGGGAGTTGATACATCCATTTTGCATCATGCTTTTATATCGATATTTATTGCATTATGGGTTGTTATTACACATTATGTCACAATACTTATGCCTTTTCTCTCTTATTTTACAAGGTTTACAGGAAGAGGGAGAATGCCGGGAGCTGGAATTCTGGGCAGGAAAAGGAGCAAATATTAGAGACCTATTCTGCACAACTCCAAAAGTCCTGAAACACCATGAAAGTTAGTCTTGAAATATATTAAAAATATTGGGCGAAGAAAGCACCAGAGGGGAGCCAGTGTCGGTGTACTAGAATAGGGGTACCCTAGTACCCCGAACTTGTGCACGGGCAGTTGCAGCACCCCACGGCAAGGTTTGCCAGGATAACGCCAAGATCCTCCGTGATTCCCTTGGAGCCATTCAAGAACAAAGTATTTAAGCTCAGGAGACAAGGCCCCGGCAAGAGGAGCTTGCTGGGAAGGCCAACCAAGACACGCCAAGGAACTTGCCGCGACGCGCCACGCGCTCCGGCAAGGCAACAAGGCCCCGGCAAGAGGAG
Organism: Triticum dicoccoides; assembly: GCF_002162155.2. NCBI lineage: Eukaryota > Viridiplantae > Streptophyta > Magnoliopsida > Poales > Poaceae > Triticum > Triticum dicoccoides. Next base: position 283,473,419 of record NC_041392.1, on the reverse strand, counting down.
CTTGCCGGGAAGACCGACCAAGGTACCTCGAAGCCCGGTGAACGACAAGCTTCCGGACCCGACAAGATAGCAGCAGCGGCAAGGCGCTTGCCGCGGCAGGCGGCCACTCTGTGCCCACGCTCCAGCGCATCCACCAACGTGTCGTTCTGGGGGCCTCTCCAGGCGCGCGTGGCGGGAGGCTGTGCAGCCAGCGGTGCGCAGTGGCATGTGAAGCTGACAAGATCGCCATCGTGGCGAACGGTGGCGCCCCTAACGGTCCTTTTCTGCACTGTTTGGGCGACTCAGACAGGCACTTAATGCCCTTGTCCCCTGCCGTCAGGGTTAGGTAGGGTGCACTGTACAGGTAACTGTACCAACCACCTCGCTTTTGACATTCGTGCCCTTCTCTGCGTTGCCTCCTGTCGGTGACCCCTTGAGCATATAAAAGGAGGCCCATGCGCAACGTAGAGGGGGTTCGGTTTGATTCATTGGGGTTCGGTTCGATTCATCCGTGAGCCAGAAAACACTTAGCTCTCTCTCTAGAGCAAGAAGATAATAGAACCAGACAAGCAGTAGTAGGAGTGTTATCTCTCCGGAGAGCTCCGAAGCTGGGTAAACTGCTCGTGTGCTTCGCCTCGATCTGCTCTTCATGCGATCTCCGCCCCCCGCCGAACCAAAAGGGGCCCGGTCCGCCGGCCCCATAGGTGTTCGTGGATCAGTTTCCCCGACATCTTGCGTTCAACCTACCGCGTACGGTAGATCGCCTGGTTCCCCTGGCGCATGCATGTTAACAGAGGGCCCAGCGCGCTTGTCGGATTGACGTCGCGCTTCTCTTCGGCGCTCGATGCGGGTTCGAGCGTCTTCTTGTTGTCGATCATGAAGAACTTGGCGCTGATCGCGACGAGCTCATGGATCCGAAGATGTGGTGGAGTCGCTGTCGAGGTGGATCCGACGAGTCGGCGATCTTGGCCTTCGGGGTGGTGATTGCATGGTAGTTGCACCTCCACCCATTTCGTCGCCACCGGCTCGCGCCCGGCAATCCTGCCGCGGCGGCGACGTGCTCGGCCGCTACGGAGTGTCGCCGTTGGCGTAGCCGATGAGACTCTGAATGGTGGCCCTCCATTCGTCGATCTTGTCCGACGTCGGGGGGTAATCTAGGAGCAGTTGAGCTCGCGCCAAAGCTTCTGCTGGAGTGGTGGGTGGCAGTGGCGGACGGCGCGAGGAGCGGGACGGCACCAACAAGCAGTATTGCAAGATCCACCGCACCAAGGGCCATGATCTCCAGAACTGTAAGAAAGTCGAGCAGCTTGTTGAGCAACAGAAAGCTGAATACAAGCGGCGCGACAAGGAGAAGGCCCAGGAAGGTGCTAGGGGATCCGGCAAGAAACGTCCCGGCCGAGGAGGACGCCGCGGCAAGGCCAAGCAGCGGCAAGGAGACAGACCTCCTCGCGGCCGTGACAAGGATGAAGATGACGACGACGATGAAGACATGGATGATGAGGAGACTGATGAGCAGGAGTTCCAGAAAGCCACAGAGGTCCTGTGCGTTGACGGTGGTGCTTCTCTGCACACCTCGCACCGCCAGCTCAAGCAGTGGGTGCGGGAAGTTAATGCAGCAGAACCACCCGTCGAGTCACGCAAGCCTCTGAAATGGTCCAGCACGCCTATCATCTTTGATATTGAGGACCACCCTGATCGCATAACTGCGGTCGGGTGCTTGCCGATGTTGGTTTCACCAACAATCCGCAACCTCAAGGTCACTAAGATGCTAGTTGACGGCGGGGCCGGCTTGAACCTGATCTCCTCCGCGGTGCTCCAGAAACTCCAGATCCCTGACAGCGAGCTCGAAGAGACCGGTACATTTCAAGGAATCAACTCGGGAAGAAGCAAGCCGAAGGGAAAGATCACGTTGCCGGTAACATTTGGCAGCGAGCTGAACTTCAGGACTGAGAGGGTCACGTTTGATGTTGCTGGCTTTCCATTACCTTACAATGGAATCCTTGGCCGTCCAGCGCTCGCCAAGTTCATGGCAGCCTCTCACTATGCGTACAACGTACTGAAAATGCCAGGCCCGATAAGTGTCATCTCTGTCCCTGGCGACAAGAAGGATGCTCTTATCTGTGCCGACAAGATCTACCGAGAAGCAGCAGCCGTAGCAGAACACAAGACACTTGCCGCTGAAGCTCTCAGGGGGAAGAAGAAGACCAAGTCCGGCAAGAGTTCTGATGCCCACTCCGGCAAGCGCACCTCTTCGGAGTGCTGCGCTACCGTCGAGGACGCACCATCGAGCTGCACCGGCAAGTGTAAGAAGGCAATGACAGCTCCACCTGAGACCAAGAAGGTGTCCACCAAGGAGGACGGCACTGGTGGTACCTTCACCATCAGCGCCACTCTTGACCCCAAATAGGAAAGCGCGCTCGTTGCTTTCCTGCGGGCGAATGTCGACGTGTTTGCGTGGCAACTGTCTGATATCCCTGGTGTTCCCAGGAAAGTAATTGAGCACCACCTTGCCGTTTGTCCTCATGCGCGGCCCGTCAAGCAGAAAGTCAGGAAACAGGCAGTGGAGCGCCAAGAATTCATCGCAGAAGAAATCAAGAAGTTGGAAGCAGCAGGCCTTGTCAGAGGAGTGCTCCATCCCACGTGGTTGGCCAATCCTGTTGTCGTGCGCAAGGCTAACGGGAAATGGAGGCTTTGTATTGACTTCACTGATGTTAATAAATCTTGTCCCAAAGACCCATTTCCCTTGCCGCGCATTGACCAGATTGTTGACTCCACAGCCGGATGTGATTTGCTTTCATTTCTTGATGCATACTCAGGATACCATCAGATCTTCATGGCAGAAGAGGATGAAGAGAAAACCGTATTTATCACCCTGTGTGGCACGTACTGCTTCGTACGGATGCCTTTCGGTTTGAAGAATGCTGGTTCAACATTCGCAAGGGTAGTCCACCACGCTTTTGAGCCGCAGATGCACAGAAATGTGGAAGCCTACATGGATGACATAGTGGTCAAAAGCAAGAACAGGGCGACCCTGATTCAAGATTTAGACGAGACATTTGCAAATCTGCGCAAGATCAACCTCAAGCTTAACCCCGAGAAGTGCGTGTTTGGAGTCCCATCCGGCAAGCTTCTCGGGTTCTTCGTGTCTCAGCGGGGAATTGAAGCCAATCCCGACAAGATCAAGGCCATTGAGCAGATCAAAGCACCAAAGCGCGTCAAGGATATACGAAGGCTTGCCAGTTGCGTGGCTGCTCTCAGCAGGTTTATCTCTAGATCTGCTGAGCGCGCCCTGCCATTTTTCAAAATTTTGAAAAAGGCAGGTCCAATGAAGTGGACTCCGGAGGCGGAGGCTGCACTGCAGGACTTGAAGAGATACCTGTCCTCCACTCCAACACTTGTCGCACCTAAACCGCAAGAGAAGTTGCTGTTGTATATAGCGGCAACCAATCAAGTGGTTAGTGCTGCGTTAGTGGCAGAGAGGGAGGCAGATGATGAGCCAGCAACCACGGCAGATGCATCCAGCGACAAGCAGGGGGCTTCGCCGACAAGCTCTGGTCCCGACAAAGATGGATCTGCGCAGGAGCATGATAAGATACAGAAGAGAATGGTGCAGCGTCCAGTTTACTTTGTCAGTTCCCTTCTACAAGGGGCTAGATAAAGGTACTCTGGTGTGCAGAAGTTGCTTTTCGGCCTCCTCATGGCCTCGAGAAAGCTGCGCCATTACTTCCAAGCACATGAGATCACAGTCGTCACTCGCTTTCCGCTGAAGAGGATACTGCAAAATCCAGAAGCAACAGGCAGGATTGTCGAGTGGGCGCTGGAACTGTCAAGGTTTGGCCTCAAGTTTGAGAGCACTTCAACTATCCAAAGCAGAGCATTGGCAGAGTTCATAGCAGAATGGACGCCAAACCCAGATGAAGAAATTCCAGAGACGAGCATCCCCGTCAAAGAGGCAAGCAAAGAGTGGCTGATGTACTTTGATGGTGCCTTCTCGCTGCAAGGGGCTGGTGCGGGTGTGCTGCTTGTCGCACCCACCAGAGAGCACCTCAAGTACGTAGTCCAGATGCACTTTCCCAAGGAGCAAGCAACCAACAATACTGCAGAGTATGAAGGATTGCTTGCCGGTCTCAGAATTGCAGCAGACCTTGGGATCAAGAAGCTCATTGTCAGGGGTGACTCACAGCTTGTTGTCCGCCAAGTGAACAAGAACTACCAGAGTCCATTGATGGAAGCATATGTTGATGAAGTGAGGAAGCTAGAAGAGCACTTTGACGGCCTAGAGATGGAGCATATCCCAAGAGCTCAGAATGACATTGCTGATGGCCTATCAAAGTGCGCCGTACTAAAGTTACCTGTGGAACCAGGGATCTTTGTTCTCAAGTTGACTCAACCATCCGTAACACCATCAACTGGACGAAGCAAGAAGAGGAAGTTGATTTCTGGTGACTACTTTCCGGCAGAGCTCCCTGAAGCCGCCGCTAAGAAAGTCCCCAAGATCAACACCAAGGTTGCTGAGGGGCAGTCTGCTCCGGCAAGCCTTATGGTTTGTTACGTGGAAGCAGACGCTCCCGACAAGTTTTACTCTGGCAAACTTGCCGGGGAACATCAAGCTCCGGCAGGGCCGCAAGTCCTTGCCGTAGAAGCGGATGTTCCCGCAGCAGCAGAAGTGCCTTTAGTCCTTGTTGTCGAGCCACAAGCTCCAGCATGGGCACAACAGATTGTCCATTTCCTTCAGACTGGGGAACTTCCCGAAGAGCAAGAAGAAGCGGAAAGAGTAGCCCGGCAGTCAAGTATGTACCAGTTTGTCGATAGCATACTGTACAGAAGAAGACTCAACGGTGTGAAATTGAAGTGTATTTGCCGGGAAGATGGACAAAAGCTGTTGGCAGAGATACATGGAGGCATATGTGGCCACCACATTGGCGCAAGAGCACTTGCCGGCAAAGCTTTCCGACAAGGTTTCTTTTGGCCGACAGCCCTCCAGGATGCAACTGCACAAGTAACCAAGTGTGAAGCATGCCAGTTCCACTCCAAACAGATACACCAGCCAGCTCAAGCTCTCCAGACGATCCCTTTATCCTGGCCATTTTCGGTCTGGGGGCTCGATATCCTCGGCCCTTTCCCCCGAGTTGTCGGGGGCTTTGAGTACTTGTACGTCGCAATCGACAAGTTCACAAAGTGGCCGAAAATGCAGCCAGTGAGGAAGGTGACAGCACAGTCAGCAGTCAAGTTCTTCAGGTCAATTGTTTGTCATTTCGGGATCCCTAACAGGATCATCACCGACAACGGCACACAATTTACGAGCCGCACCTTCATGCAGTACGTCCAAGACCTTGGCGCCAAGGTCTGCTTCGCTTTTGTTGCTCATCCGAGAAGCAACGGTCAAGCAGAGAGGGCAAATGCTGAAGTGGTGCGCGGGCTCAAGACCAGAACTTTTGACAGGCTGCACAAGTGCGGAAGAAACTGGATCGAGGAGCTGCCGGTGGTTCTTTGGTCGATCAGAATGACGCCAAATTGAGCCACTGGCCAGACACCTTTCGCTCTAGTCTATGGAGCAGAGGCAGTTCTCCCCACGGAACTCGTATACGGATCGCCTCGAGTGCTCGCTTATGATGAGCTTGAGCAAGAACAGCTGCGACAAGACGACACGCTGCTCCTTGAGGAAGATCGTCTTCAGGCTGCTGTACGAGCTTCTCGATACCAGCAAGCTTTGCGCCGCTACCATAGCCGCAAAGTTAAAGCCAGAAGCTTCGAGGAAGGCGACCTTGTTCTTCGGCGCGTTCAGTCCGCCAAGAATTCCAACAAGTTGACGCCAAAGTGGGAAGGCCCTTATCGGGTGAAACGAGTCACAAGGCCCGGCGCTGTCCGCCTTGAGACCGAAGATGGCATTCCGGTGAGCAACTCCTGGAACATAGAACATCTTCGTAAGTTTTTCCCGTAGGGCGCGGTTGCCGGAACCCGTTCCGGCAACCACCTTTTGTACAAGTCTTGCCGCTGTTGCATGTAATCCTTTGTACAAAGACGGGCGCAGATCCCGTGCATAAGTAAAACCTCATGTGCTCCGCACAACTTGTCCATTTCATGCATTAGTTTCTTTCTTGCATGCGTTATCTGACACTTTGTGCAGCACCCACATCCGGTAAGCAATAACGAGCCGAAGGGATCCATATTATTATTTTCTCTTCTTTCTTCTTTTTCAATAAAGGAAAAGAAGGTTCCCTCGCACACAAGTTTACCGGGGGGGAAGGAGAAGATTGTGGTATGGACCAGGCGTCTTTCAAGCAAAATTCTGCCTTGCCGGGAAGCAAACGACAGAAAAGCTAAGTTGCCAAAGTTTGAGCAATCAGTTTTTAAAATTTTTGAGTTTTCTTCCTCGAACGACCCTGCTTTGTATGGAAAACCTGTGCGCGGAGGAACCAGCTCGTGGCTAGTTGCGCCCTTACTTTGTTTCGAGTCCGCTCAACAACTTAAGTGTGCTGCATCTAGTCGTGACAAGGTTTCTTGTCGGAAGCAGCGCCGCCAGCAGGCTGCTGAAGTTCCGCACTCAGCGCTCGCGGCTCGGGTGCCTGCGCCGACAAGTTCCCTAGAAGCGTAGGGTAAAAACATACAAAGGAAGGAATCTAGTAGAGGAAATAACATAGCAATTGATAATAGAAATAAAGTTATATTACAAGATAACTTGTCGCAACTCTAATAGACTGTTTTCATAACATGATTAGCAGCGACAAGGGAAAAGAAGAAATGGGCGGCCTAGTCTACGCGTCCGCCCTCGACCCTCTTGATCTCGTTCACCTTGTCCATAATGGGTGCGACAAGGGCCTTGAGTGCGTCCCGATCGGCGTCTGGCGGCAAGGACTTGAGGACGTTGGTGAAGCTGAGGCCTGGATTGCGGAAGGCCACCTTCATCAGCACCTTCTGGAGAACCCCGGCGCAGATTTTGCGCGACTCGTCGGCCAGCTGCTTTGGGATCCTCTCCTGGAGCCGCTGGAGTGCCGTCGCCACGCCCTTGAAGAACAGGCTGAGCTTGGCGCTGGGTTGGAGATTCTCGTCGGAGGGATACCCAAAGTCTTCCATCCCCAGCTGCGCCAGCTCCTCGTTGATAACTGCGGCGATATTCACCAGACCCTCGGTCCAGTGCTCCATAGTGTCTCTGAACGAGTTCTGGGTAACTGCGATGCTCTCTAGCAGTGCCTTGTCAGCCTTGACCTTCTCCGACAAGGTCTTCTCCCGCTCCTTGGCGGCCTCCAGCGTCTGCATCAGCGTGGCCAGCTTCAGCTCCAGGTCTGCATTGGAATCCTTGGCGGCGCTGAGCTCCTTGCCCCTCTCAGCGAGAAGACCTTGCAGCTCACCGTGGATAGCAACATCCTTCTCACGCTCACGCTTGAGCGCGGCAAGCTCCTCGCCGCTCTTCCCTATATTGGCCTCCAGCTGCGCCACCTTCTCCTCCAGCTCTTTCTTGGCGGCCTCTGCGACCGCGGCAGCGTCCTTTGCTTCCTTAAGCACCCCGCCAAGTGCTTGCTCGCGCTCGGTGAGCTCCTCCTCGTAGCTGTCGAGGTTGGCCTTCCGCTGCACCAATTCACCTTCTCGCGCAGACTGCTTCTCGGCGGCCAGCCTCTGTTCCTCCTCAGCTTCGGCCTTCTCGAGAAGGAAGGTCGTGCGCTCCTCGTCGAATCGCTCCCGCTCCTGTGCCAGAGACCGGAGAGCTTCTTGATTTTGGCCCCGGAGCTCCTCCGCGCGCTTCTCCATGTCAACTCCCGCCTTTGCGACAAGCGCTTCCCCGGAAGCCAGCTTGGCTTGCCGGGCGCGGTAGAGCAACAGCAGCTTCCGCAGCAGCTGCTCCTCCTCAGGCTCGCCACTGCTGCTGCTGGGCGCGTCGACCAACGACAGCCCAACAGAGGTGTGCACCTCCCCATCAAAAGATTCCCCCTCGACCGGCGCCCTGGAGCTCGATGCCCAGGGTAGCTTGATGAAGATACCGTCGCCGGCCTTCAAGTAGGCGCCGGGCTGGGGCTCGTCGGAGCGCGGCCCCGCAGTAGCGGCAGAGGGATCGGCGGTCGATGCAGCGCCTGGCGCTCCTGCGGCCTCAGGGTCGTCAGTACGATCGCCCGACTCCTCGCCGGCTTCTGCGGCGGCAGCCTTGGCGGCCTCTTCGCCGGCGGCCTCATCAGCACTAGCCCCTTCCTCGCTGGCGCCCTCTGTCTCCATTGGCTCAGCCGCAGATGGGTCTGAAGAACGAAGAAGGGAGAAAAATCAATCAAAAATCCAAGAGAAGAAAATCAGAAGAAGAAGAACCCAAGGGAAAGTTTTTGGACAAGGGAATTACCTGCGCCAAGATCTGCAGTTGCGGTCTCGGCCGCCGCAAGATCGACAGTGCTGCCCCTCGCTGGAGAGTTCTCCCTTGCCGGAGAGCGCTCCCTTACCGGGAACCCCTCCCTTGGCGGCATAGTCGAAGCAGATGGCACTTCGGGACCAGCTTCCGGGCGCTCCTGATGTGGCTGCTCTGCTCCTACACAAATCAACAAGCAAGATATCAACAAAGGAAAAAAGCACTCATGCGCGCCCGACAGCAGAAAGATAACTATGGACTTACGCTGGGGGCTGCTTTGAGGAGTGATTGCCGGGTCCGTCAAGGTGGTCTCGGACCCACCCCCTGCTGACACGGTGGGGTCATCTTCGATGACGATCACCGCGGCCTTGGCCCTCTTCGCCGCTCTCTGGGCCAGCGTCCTGAAAAGAAAGGAGTCCAGATTGAGGCAAGACAGATACAAGATATAAACAGCAAGATTGAAGAACTACAAGAGCACCAAAGAAGCTTACTCTTCTTCCTCCTCGTCGGAGCTGAGCGCGGAAAGATCGAAGTCCGGCCCTCCTCCGGTGCGGCGAGGCGGAGGAGTAGGATCCCTTGCTCGTTTGGCGGGGGCGGTGGCGGTGGCCCAGGAAGATCCCACTCCAGTTGCCGCTGCTGCGTGAGGCGCTCCCGCGGCAACATTGCTTGCCGCGGTAGAGCGCGTCGCACGGCTTGGCGGCTGTTGAGCCGGCAGCCGCCCCGCTACATCCGCGGCCCTGCGAAGACTCCTTCTTGGCGGGGCCGGGGACTCCGCCTGCGGCAAGTTTTCTGAAGGCTCGGGCTCCTCCTCGCCGGCCTCGCTCGGCTCGGCTTCGGAACCGGCAGGCTCCTCCTCGCCAATGAACTCCGCGCGCTCGGCAAGGTTTGCCGCCTCTGCAGCCTCCGCCTCCTCCACGGTGAACCCGAACACGCCCGTGGCGGCTGCGGCCGCAACCTCTTCCGCCCTAGTGGCGATGCGCTGCAGCTCCTCGTCGGTGGTGTCACGACTGAGGCTCTTCTGCTCGTCAGCGTGGACCGGCACTTCTTCCAAGTTGTCGAAGAACGCTTGCACGATGTCATCCGCAGGCTCTTGCCAAGTTGGAACGATTCCGTGTGAATCGCACAACGGCATCATGGCGCGGATCCGGTCAAGCGAAGAATTATTGCACAAAGGAACTACGCCCCTCGGCAGCGTGAATGGGTGCTGGGGGTCGCGTTTGAACAACTCCAGGAGCATCGCATCCAGCTCCAAGACGGTGAAGTTGTTGTTGAGGCCCGGCCGCAGCCTCATGATGTCCGCCGAGTTCTTGAATTCCCAGGCGGGCCTCCCCCTCTCCTGCAGGGGGGCGATGCGGCGGCGGAGGAAATCGGCGCCTACAGCGCCTACAGTGAGCCCGGCAAGCCTGAGACGAAGAATCCTAGTGATGGCGATCTTTAGCCTCTCGTCTTCTGGGGCCACGTTGCTCCAGTCATTGCCGCACACTATTGGAGCTTGGCGCACGGCGGTGAAGGGCTGCGGATTCTCCTCGACGATCCAGCACCACTCCGCTCTCCACTCATCCCACTTGCTGCGAAGCTCCCCCTCCAAGTACGCCTCCTTCTTGCCGACTCTCGAGATCCAGGCGATCCCTCCGGCAAGCGGCTCTCCTCTCTCTACCTGAGGTATGAAGAAGTTGCGGAAAAGGGCAACATTGGGGTGGACTCCGGCAAAGTTTTCGCACAAATGTGCGAAAACTGCCATGGTCAGAACGGCGTTGGGGGTGAAGTCAAGGAGGCGGAAGCCGTAGATGTTCATTATATCGCAGAAGAACTCCGAGAAGGGCGGGCAAAGCCTGCAATAGAAGAACAGCGCGAAGAATGGGTACCCGTTTGGAGCCAGCACCGAAGCAGCGGCCGGGAGTACCCTCATGCGTGGATGCGCCCGCGTCTCCGTCGCCCGGAAGAGGTAGAAGTACTCCCTCAGCTCCTGCACGCCGAGCTGGGGGGAGAAGATCGCCGGCTGCTTCCGCAGCGCCGCGAGCCGCTGCGCCTCGGCCGACTTCACGCCCTTTCCCTTGTCGGCTTTTGGAGCCATGGCGGAGGTGGTGGGGGAGGTCGACCGCGTGGTGATGCTGGTGGCAATGGGGGGCGGAGCGCTGCTCTCTCGGCTTCGAGAAGAAAGGGGGGAGCGGCGGAGGTTCGTGAAGATGGCGTAGTAGCAACCAGCGAGGGGGAACGAACTGTCCCTGTTTCCTCTGCTTATCAAGAGGGACGGGGCGTTCGCCCTTCCGAATAAAGAACCACCCACAATCTCTCCCACGACGCCGCATTCAACGCGTGCCGTTAGGGGAGAGTGCGGTGGATACGGAGCAGGATTCGGCATAGCGCAGTCCGCGTGTGCCCGTGCCCTGTCTTGGGCCTGGCCCAACAGCGCTCGGCATCGTCTCTGGCCCAGGCCCGGGGGCTCCTGTCGGTGTACTAGAATAGGGGTACCCTAGTACCCCGAACTTGTGCACGGGCAGTTGCAGCACCCCGCGGCAAGGTTTGCCGGGATAACGCCAAGATCCTCCGTGATTCCCTTGGAGCCATTCAAGAACAAAGTATTTAAGCTCAGGAGACAAGGCCCTGGCAAGAGGAGCTTGCCGGGAAGGCCAACCAAGACACGCCAAGGAACTTGCTGCGACGCGCCAGACGCTCCGGCAAGGCAACAAGGCCCCGGCAAGAGGAGCTTGCCGGGAAGACCGACCAAGGTACCTCGAAGCCCGGTGAATGACAAGCTTCCGGACCCGACAAGATAGCAGCAGCGGCAAGGCGCTTGCCGCAGCAGGCGGTCACTCTGTGCCCATGCTCCAGCGCATCCACCAACGTGTCATTCTGGGGGCCTCTCCAGGCGCGCGTGGCGGGAGGCTGTGCAGCCAGCGGTGCGCAGTGGCATGTGAAGCTGACAAGATCGCCATCATGGAGAACGGTGGCGCCCCTAACGGTCCTTTTCTGCACTGTTTGGGCGACTCAGACAGGCACTTAATGCCCTTGTCCCCTGCCGTCAGGGTTAGGTAGGGTGCACTGTACACGTAACTGTACCAACCACCTCGCTTTTGACATTCGTGCCCTTCTCTGCGTTGCCACCTGTCGGTGACCCCTTGAGCATATAAAAGGAGGCCCATGCGCAATGTAGAGGGGGTTCGGTTCGATTCATTGGGGTTCGGTTCGATTCATTCGTGAGCCAGAAAACACTTAGCTCTCTCTCTAGAGCAAGAAGATAATAGAACCAGACAAGCAGCAGTAGGAGTGTTATCTCTCCGGAGAGCTCCGAAGCTGGGTAAACTGCTCGTGTGCTTCGCCTCGATCTGCTCTTCGTGCGATCTCCGCCCCCCGCCGAACCAAAAGGGGCCCGGTCCGCCGGCCCCATAGGTGTTCGTGGATCAGTTTCCCTGACAGCCAGCCACCGTCCAAGAGGGTGGGGGCGCACCCCCTGCCTCGTGGGCCACCTGGCAGGTCTCCAATGCCCATCTTCTGGTATAAGGTGTCTTTCGCCCTGGAAAAAAGAAGAAGGAAGCTTTCGGGACGAAGCACCACCGTCTCGAGGTGGACCCTTGGCGGAACCAATCTAGGGCTCCATGGGAGCTGTTCTGCCGGGGAAACATCCCTCCGAGAGGGGGAAATCATCACCATCATCGTCACCATCGATCCTCTCATTGGGAGGGGGTCGATCTCCATCAACATCTTCACCAGCACCATCTCCTCTCAAACCCTAGTTCATCTCTTGTATCCGATCTTTGTCTCAAAACCTCAGACCGGTACCTATGGGTTGCTAGTAGTGTTGATTACTCCTTGCAGTTGATGCTAGTTGGTTTATTTGGTGGAAGATTATATGTTCAGATCATTTAGCATATTATTACCCCTCTGATTATGAACATGAATATGATTTGTGAGTAGTTATGTTTGTTCCTGAGGACATGGGAGAAGTCTTGCTATAAGTAGTCATGTGAATTTGGTATTCGTTCGATATTTTGATGAGATGTATGTTGTCTTTCCTCTAGTGGTGTTATGTGAACGTCGACTACATGACACTTGACCATTATTTGGGCCTAGGGGAAGGCATTGGGAAGTAATAAGTAGATCATGGGTTGCTAGAGTGATAGAATCTTAAACCGTAGTTTATGCGTTGCTTCGTAAGGGGCTGATTTGGATCCATATGTTTCATGCTATGGTTAGGTTTACCTTAATTCTTCTTTCGTAGTTGTGGATGCTTGCGAGGGGGGTTAATCATAAGTTGGATGCTTGTCCAAGGAAGGGCAGTACCCAAGCACCGGTCCACCCACATATCAAATTATCAAAGTAAGGAACGCGAATCATATGAGCATGATGAAAACTAACTTGACGATAAGTCCCATGTGTCCTCGGGAGCACTTTCCTTTATATAAGAGTTTGTCCAGGCTTTTCCTTTGCTATAAAAAGGATTGGGCCACCTTGCTGCACCTTGTTTTCTTTTGTTACTTGTTACCCGTTACGAATTACCTTATCACAAAACTATCTATTACTGATAATTTCAGTGCTTGCAGAGAATACCTTACTGAAAACTGCTTATCATTTCCTTCTGCTCCTCGTTGGGTTCGACACTCTTACTTATTAAAAGGACTACAATAGATCTCCTATACTTGTGGGTCATCAAGGGGTAATGATCTTTTCTAGTTTCTTTGTTTAATTTTCTGTAATCAATTACCATTCTATAGCCTGTAACAATTCTTTGTGGAATAAGTTCATTCTTATCATTAGGAACAACAGTGATACCTCCTTTCTTAGGGACACAATGAACAATACTTACCCATCTATTATTAGCTATAGGATAGATTATACCTACTTCTAGAAGTTTTAAGATTTCCGTTCTTACCACTTCTTCATTTTTGGATTCATGTTGGTGATCAACAACGGGTTTAGCACCAGGTTCCATATTAATTTTGTGCTGACATAGAGTGGGACTAATTCCCCTTAAATCATCAAGAGTATATCCAATAGCAGCCTGGTGCTTCCTCAGAACTTTGAATAATCTTTCTTCTTCATGTTCTGAAAAGTTAGCACTAATAGTAACATGATATATCTTATTTTCATCAAGATAAGCATATTTCAAAGTGTCTGGCAATTGTTTTAATTCAAACACAAGATCACCTTTAGGTGGGGGAGGACCTCCTAGAGTTTCAATAGGCAAATTGTGTTTAAGCAGAGGGTGTTGTTCAAAGAAAACCTTATCTATTTCATTTCTTTCATGCATATGTAAATCATTTTCATGGTCTAGCAAATATTGTTCTAAAGGATTAGTAGGTGGAACAGCAATAGAAGCAAGACCAATTAACTCATCCTTACTAGGCAATTCTTTCTCATGATGATTTCTACTAAACTTGGAAAAATTAAACTCATGAGACTCATCACCAAAGCTAACACCAACAGTTTGTTTCTTACAATCTATCTTAGCATTAACTGTATTCAAGAAAGGTCTACCAAAGATAATAGGACAAAAGTCATCTTGTGGGGAACCAAGAACAAGAAAATCAGTAGGGTATTTAATTTTCCCACACAAGACTTCAACATCTCTAATAATCCCAACTAGTGATATGGTGTCTCTATTAGCAAGTTTAATAGTAAAATCTATTTCTTCTATCTCAGTAGGTGTTATGTCTTTCATGATTTCTTCATATAAAGTGTAAGGAATAGCACTCACACTAGCACCCATGACACATAAACCATGATAACAGTGATCTCCTATTTTAACTGAAATAACAAGCATGCCAACAACAGGTATATGTTTATCTCTTTTATCAGGTTTAGCAATTCTAGCAGCTTCTTCACAGAAGTAAATAACATTCCCATCCATATCTTCTTCCAAGAGATCTTTAACCATAACAATACTAGGTTCTGCTTTAATTTGTTCATCAGGTTTAGGTGTTCTAATATAGCTTTTGTTAACCACATTTGAAAATTTAGCATGTTCCTTTATCCAATTAGGGAAAGGTGGTTTCTCAATATAAGTAGAAGGAACAGCTGGATCAACATTATAAAGTATAGCTTCTTCTTTAACTGGTATTGGTTCCTTAGTTTCTTCTTTAATAGGTGCGTGATATTTAAACCACTTCTCCTTAGGGGGTTCAACATGAGTAGAAAATGATTCACAAACGGAGGCTACTATCTCAGAGTCAAGTCCATATTTAGTGCTAAACTTTTGAAAAGCATCAGTATCGATAAAAGATTTAACACAATCATACTTAAGTTTAATACGTGAATCTTCACCTCCGTCAAGTTGTCAATCCTTAGAGTTGCGTTTAATTCTTTCCAAAAGATCCCACCGGAATTCAAAAGTCTTCTTCATAAATGAACCAGCACAAGAAGTATCAAGCATGGTTTGATCATTACGAGAAAGTGGAGCATAAAAATTCTGGATAATAATTTCTCTTGAGAGCTCATGATTGGGGCATGAATATAACATTGACTTAAGCCTCCCATAGCTAGAGCGATACTTTCTCCTTTACGAGGCCAAAAATTATATATATAATTCCGATCACGATGAACTAGATGCATAGGATATTTTTTTGTGGAACTCCAATTTCAAACGATTCCAATTCCATGATCCAATATCATCACATAGCCTATACCGTGCCAATGATTTTCCCTTCAAAGATAAAGAGAAAACCTTTTTCATCACTTCATCCCTGGGTAAACCTGCAAGCTTAAACAATCCACAAATTTGTTCCACATATATCAAGTGCATATCAGGATGTTCGGTTCCATCTCCTGCATAAAGATTAGCTAGCAGTTGTTCTATCATACCCGAAGGAATATGGTGTCCAGCACAACCACCCCTCAAATAAAACTAAGCACCCTGAAATTCTTTGACAAAACTAAGCACCCTGAAATTCTTTGTCAACTAAACTGTTGGCTATATGATGTTGGCCATATATATTGTACGTATATAATGTGAATAAACAAGTGGTACTACTATATCAACTAGAAGATGAACTATAAGAAATACTAGTATGTACATATTGAAGAGTTAAAGTAACGAGAAGGAACATAACATAGTTCTACTGGGGGCTCAGCACAACACACCCCTCAAATAAATCTAAGCATACCTGAAATAAAAATAAGCAACTAATCTGGTAGACACTAAATTAGAACCGCCATGAGCAACGACACTGCCACCTTACTCGGACTCCCGTCCACGTGCTCGACTTCGTCCTTGTCCCTCTTCCTCTTGGTCGATACTTCTTTGCTTGAACCGCACACTTGGCTCTTGCTCTTCATCCAACCCTTGTAGATATAGAAACAAAGGTAGCCATCCGTTGCAGCATAGTGGATGTGGTCTATATCTAGTACATTCCACTACCATGCACGATGAAACTTGAGCGGAGGTTTCTTCAGTTTACCGTACAAAGGATGAACCGTGCCTCCTGCCAGGGTCAGCATTGAAGGCTGATCACGGAAGGGCACCAACCCATTCTTCTAGAGGTCGAAGGGCTTGCCTATAACGAGGCCTATCTGACCCAGGACTGTTCTGTCATTCGTAAAGTCTACATTAACGAATTTGACTAGGGCGCCTTTGAGGAAGTTCTTAAATTCCTCACACTCAATGTCGGCATGGCATATGTGGTAGACCAAGCATAAGTCATCCACACAAACCTGGATCACAGCGGGCTTCATCTTCTCTTCCTCCTTTAGATTCTTCTCTTTGTCTAGGGTTGTGCTGTACTCAACATCTAGCCCAGCGACCCACTCATCATTTGAGTTTTCGAACATGCGTCTGAAGCTATCAAGGCATCCTTTCACCGTCGCAGAAGAACGGGTGTAGATGATGTCGAACTCATTGCTGGTGATGGTTCTGACCTTGTACTCACCGCCGATCATGGAGATTTAGGACGCCATGGATTTGGGAGGAGGGTTAGGAATCGTGGAACTACCATAATGTGAAAGGACAGGACGATTAAGAGCGAACTGCCGTAATGTTAAAGGACGTCTGGGGACGAGTAGGAGCGAACTGGCAGCGGTTTTTCGATTGTAAAAATGTTGAGTGGGGCGTGCGAATGGCAGGGTAGTGGCTTGCCTGGTGGATAAATGGATTCATGCACAGTACTATGGGGGCCCAATTAGATGTCATGTCTACTCAACGCCCAATTAAATGGGGTTTCGATGTCATGTCAAGAGTCAGGAAAATTATTGGTGATACTAAGCTTTCCATTCTCCCATGATACGTGCCTCCTAGAGCCCTTGGATTGAGATCGAACGGTTGCATGGCATGATTCTAGACCTATGGGTGAATATCCTATCGTGGTGGGTTATTGTAACATCCCAAAATTCTAAATTTTGGAATGTTATATGAATAGATAGATTTGATTGATTGCTTGATTGATTGACTGAAATTGAGTGAAATTCGAAACCTTTTGAAAGTTAAATTAGAGGGAATAAAAGGACTTACCCAAACTTTCATTTTCATTTTGATCTCCGTGATTCAAATTCTTTTCAAATACAAAACCTTAGAGAGAAGATGACATGACTTCTTCCATTTAATTAAATGAAAAGGGTATTTGAAAATATTTGAATTTTATTTGGAAATATTTTCAAATTTAGAAACTTCAAGCGACTCAATGATTTTCATCACAGAAGATAAAATGACTTCTTCAAAACATATGAAATATGAGTTGGGAGTTTAAAAGAATTAAATTCAAAGTCCTTTTGAAATTATTTTCCATTTGGAGTTATTTGGATTTTATTAAAATATTTTTTTCCAAAATAAAAATATATGGAAAATAGGGTAACATGATTCTCTACATCAGAAAATTGGAGAGAAATAAATTTGAATTAATTTTGGTATTTTTAAAATGATGTTTACTGGATTTTACTAGAGCAGTAGCACTCTTTACTTTATTTGAAATTTTGAGGATTTTATATGACACTATAAAAATGTTCATGTTGTAGAAAATCCTTTTCTGAAAATTTTGATATATAATATGCCTATATATAGTTTTATTTTATTTTCGTTATTCGGTTTTCCTTCTGTTTCTATTAAAAAATTAATAACTGTAAATGCGGCCCATAGTTATTCACCACCCACACGCGTAGCATAGTGGCAGCGGGCGCCTCATTTTTCTCTCTCTCCTAAATGGGCCAGGCCCAGCCAGCCTTTTTATTTTTTTTACTTAGGCCAATTTTTGTTAAAAAAATGCAGCCCGTGTACGCGTGCGGCGGCCGAAGGCTTCAATCCATGCGGTTCTCCTCTGTTTCTTTTAATTACGTCTACGTTTAGTGCCACATTGCCTAGTCTTTGACTCTAAATCTTTTTTCCACCTATAAATATAGACCCATAGAGCCTCCAAAAATTATCTGATTCGGGTTAAATCAATATTTTGGTTTGACTAGATTTAAGAAAAATATTTTTTTCTCCTCTCCAGCGCAACTTCTGAAAGTTGTCTTCTATCTCCAAAATCGTATTTTCTCTACTTTATAAAGGTATCTTTCTTCATTTTTTTCTTTTATACTTCCGTAGTTTATTATTTCTAGACTAGTACAATAGAATAATTAGATTATGAATTAGTCTATACACTTATACATTAGACCTAAAATACTTTTAGCCTTACCCATTTTTCTTCTGTAAAACAGTTTGGCCCTGATTTTTTCAAATAGCCATAACTTTTTACTCATTTATCCAAATTAGATGAAACCAGCGTCTATAGTTTTGTCTTGTTTTCACCTACCCAGTGAACCTGTCACATCAATTTTTTTGATATTTTCAAATTTCGAAATTTTGTTCAGATTCATATTCAAACTTCTTTTGATCATAACTTGAGTTTCGTAACTTCGATTTAGTTGATTCTTTTTGCAAGTCGAAGCTCTTGACCTAAACTTTCTGATAAGGGCAAATTCACTTAATTTTTGTACTGTTAGAAATTGTTTTCTGTTTGCAAGAGTTATTCGCCTGGTTTTGAAGTTTTCCGAGATCTTTTCTTCACTTCTTTTGCATGAGTGCTTATGTATGCAATTGCTTGCTTATGATAGATTGACCGGAGTGTGACGAGTAGTACTATTAGGAGTTATGAGTGCGAATCATCTTCATCAACAGTACGAGGCAAGTTCACACTTTGATCATATCCCTTTCATACCCAGTTTTTATGCATTAGTTTCACCCTCAAACATTGCATGGTTAGGATTTGATAACATGTGGGTATTGGGAAGTAGTTGATGAGGTAGGAACCTATTGTCCTGTATCAAACCGTGGGAGTTACTATACGTTATGCTTATACTACTATGCTATGCTTGTAGACGTGGATTGGTTGAGTGTATTCATGGTAGATGTGAGAGTTATCATTAATGGTTAACTTAAGGTGGCTACTTTAATACACATCTGGGTGGATTAGTTGGGGCACCCTGGAGCACCCAATGGTTTGCCTGGGCACCTGGAGAACCTAGTGTTTGCCCAAGGGGATCCCAGAGGACCCGTGTGATCACCCTATGGAATGCCACCCAGGCTCAAAGGAATCATAAGATATTTCATGCTAGAAACTTCTGTGTGCAGCCACAAGCTATTATGGGCTCTAGCATAGTTGAGTAAGTTGCGTGAAGCTCTTGAAGAGGTAGACTAGCAGATGTAGTGGGTTGTAGGTGGTATAGTCTATCTGGAGTAGAGAGTTAATGCTTCGGAAAGACTGTGTCTCGGTCATCCGTTTCTCAAACACCATGTAGTGCAAGAAATCCAACGGAGGAGATCGAGTCTTGTGAGAAAAAGTGTGCAAACCTTTGTAGAGTGTACAAACTAATCATGGTTAGTCGTGTCCCCGGTTATGGACATCTTGAGTCTCTGGTTCTTGGATTATCATGTTGATCTCATCATGTTACTTAAATAATTTTTTGGGTTATTGATGTTAATTTGGGATTGAGTTGGAGGAACCTTCTCAATATTTTCAACCAACTTTGTTGTTAAATAAATTATATTCCTCTGTAGTAGGGAAAAAATGGCTTTTCGCAAAAACATTATAACCATAGAGCTTTTCCACCAGCCAAATATGCATGTAGTGATAGCCTTTATTCATCATTATCCTATGGTGTGAAATTGCCAGTACATTCATTGTACTGACCCTTTGTGGCTGCAGCGTCTCATGTTGCACGATTCTTACGACGAGTAAGTGATACGTTAGGGTTATGATTTCTACACTCAACTTTGCCGTTGGTGTTGATGGGAATCCACAACCTTGTTGTTAGTTCCGCTATTTGGATTGAGGTAATAATATTTACGTTATTTTATACATGTGATTTACCTCTGTTATAAATCCTCGAGTACTGTGTGTGTCAGCATACCGATCCAGGGATGACACTTAAGCACAGATACTTGACCGTCTGAGGTCGGGTTGCTACAGTTATTCCACAAAATTTCAGCAAATTAGCATGCGACTGTTCGGTCTCAGATCCAAGGGCTGCCAGCAGCCCGGATCATGGTCGTGCCTACCACGACCGTCACCTCGCTTGCGTGGTCACGCCCTGATGTAGCTTGAAGCTACGTCTGTATTTCCCCATAGAGAAAGGGATGATGCAGCACAGTGGCGGTAGGTATTTCCCTCAGATATGAAACCAAGGTTATTGAACCAGTAGGAGAACCAAGCAATGCAATGTAAATAGCCCCTGCACATAGATAACAAATCCTTGCAACCCGACGTGTTAAAGGGGTTGTTAATCCCTTCCGGGTATGGCGCCTCAAGTGGGCAAATGGACGTGAGATAAATTTGTAATAGATTGATAGATCGAACGCAAAATAAAATAAATAAGAATAAATTTCAGCGAGGTATTTTTATATTTTTGGTTTAATAGATCTGAAAATAAATGCAAAAGAAAAGTAGATTGCAAAGGCAAATATATGAGAAAGAGACCCGGGGGCCGTAGGTTTCACTAGTGGCTTCTCTCGAGAAAAATAGCAAAGGATGGGTGAACAAATTACTGTTGGGCAATTGATAGAACTTCAAATACTCATGAAGATATCCAGGCAATTATCATTACATAGGCATCACGTCCAAGATTAGTAGACCAACTCCTGCCTGCATCTACTACTATTACTCCACACATCGACCGCTATCCAGCATGCATCTAGTGTATTAAGTTTACGGAGAAACAGAGTAATGCAATAAGAACGATGACACGATGTAGACAAGATCTATCTATGTAGAGATAGACCCCATCGTTTTATCCTTAGTAGCAACAATACATATGTGTCAGTTTCCTTTCTGTCACTGGGATCAAGCATCGTAAGATCGAAACCACTACAAAGCACCACTTCCCATTGCAAGATAAATAGATCAAATTGGCCGAACAAAACCCAAATGTCGAAGAAGAAATATGAGGCTATAAGTAATCATGCATAAAAGAGATCAAAGAAACTCAAATACTTTCATGGATATAAAAAGATAGATCTGATCATAAACTCAAAGTTCATCGAGCCCAACAAACACACTGCAAAAGAGTTACATCATATGGATCTCCAAGAGACCATTTTATTGAATTCAGAGAGAGAGAGATGAAGCCATCTAGCTACTAACTACGGACCCGAAGGTCTACAAAGAACTACTCTCGCATTATCGGAGAGGCACCAATGGAGGTGGTGAACCCCATCTGAGATGGTGTCTAGATTGGATCTGGTGGTTCTGGACTCTACAGTGGCTAGATGAATATTTCGTCGACTCCCCTGGTGTTTCAGGAATATTGGGGTATTTATAGAGCAAAGAGGTGGTTCGGGGGGCACCCGAGGTGGGCACAACCCACCAGGGCACGCCCTGGTGGGTTGTACTCTCCTCGGAGCACCCCCCAGGCGCAGCCAGGGCCCATTATGTTCCTTCTGGTCCAAAAAATCTCCGTAAAGTTTTGTTGTGTTTGGACTCCATTTGATATTGATTTCCTGCGATGTAAAAAACATGCAAAAAATAGCAACTGGCACTTGGCACTATGTCAATAGGTTAGTAAAAAAGGATATAAAATAACTATAAAATGATTATAAAACATCCAAGATTGATAATATAACAGCATGGAACAATCAAAAATTATAGATACGTTGGAGACGTATCACGCCTTTGGAGATTTAACACGGTGCATTAGGCTATCTGATGTTGGCATGTCATACATAGTCATCACTTAGTCACTCATACAACAAGCTTAGCTATAAGGTTGGCTATAAGAATATTTTTTACTTCTCTCTATCTCTTTCTTCGTAGTATTTATTGCATTTGCCAAGGAGTGACATCTTCCAATGAAATGGTGCTTAGATGAGGTGCTAAGGGCATTAAATGGCTTAGCAACTCAAGTCCCCAATGCATAGGTGCTTAGTTTTTTGTTGCTAAGTTTGCTTCATTTAATTAGCTATAGACTCAAAATTGTCTTTTCACCTAGGTACACGCACTTAGCACTGTGTCTTCCTGGGGTCACCAAACTAGTCTCTCTCTTCTTAATTAACTTGCCACATCAGACTTTATGCCTATGTGGCAGGCTTAGCACCTATACAAGCAAGTACAAATAGTGGGCTATAAGCCCGCTTACATGGCATTTTTGCATATGTGGAGGAAAGAGGCAAGGAAAAAGTGGAGGAGTGGGCTCTCATGCAAGAGCCAGCCTCTACATGGTGGAGCATTGGGAGAGGCACCTATATACCATGGAGGTGGTCAGGAATCGGGAGACTAACGTCGGTCGTAGCGTCGCAGTTAAAATGATAATGGCAAGTCAAATCATGGGGCCCCACCTGTCTAGCAGTAAATCGGTGTCAAATCACACAACCCTACGTTTGCAGCAGCCTACACCCTCATCTTCTCGCCTCTTTGTCGAACTGACTAGGCGGAACTACCCCGCCTACCGCACGGGAAAAGCCCCCCCCCCCCTCGACTTTTAAATAATACAATATACTAATTTTGTGTCCATGGATTGCGCCATGGAGCAAAGCCTCATGAAAACGGCGGTACACATATACTGAGTATACAACACGCCCGTCGCGTTCTCGCCGCACCCCAGACGGTCGGTTGGTCTGGCACACCGCTCTCCAAATGGAACGCACGTCATATTACGTTTGCGCACACATGTGGGACCGCAATTGAGAACCGACCATAGGCACACTCCCCATCCTAGCAAGTCGGGTGAGTTAATAGAAGAGAGAGACGAGTGATAGTACTAGAGAAGTGTTGTATAGACGTTGGTGCCTGGATGATCCCTGCATGACATGAAAGATCAGTTCGTCCATGCATGTGACCAGACTCCAACAGAGACGGCTGGATTGGCTATCATCTACATATCATGCAGGCTGTGTTGTACAGGGCTGTAGTTCTGATGAGAAATCTAAAAAATGTTTATTGTCATCTTCCAATATTAGGTGTCATGTGCTTCAGATCACTGCGAGGGTTAAACATCGACAACTGAGTTCCTCCAAGGCACTGGTCATTGGGGGCACATGCACGAAGACTACTCGGCTGCCATCTAGGTCAAGCCGGCTATGTTAATTAGGACATCTATCGATGGACCCCTTTTCTATGAGTTTATCTTTAATTTGAGGTTTGATGCTTGTCTAGTTTGTCCGTTGGGATTCATGTTGCGTCCTTGGGGCAGTGAGGTTATGGTTTCTTGTCATGTGACATTTTTTCATGTTATATGTTATAATCCGGTGCTTCAGATCAAAATGACGACAATTGCGCCTCTGGGGCACGTGGATGAAGACTTCTCGACAGTCATTGACGAGGTCAAGCCAGCTCCGGTAGACAAAAGAAAACTACGCCACTATATAGGCAGGAGCCTCGGCGCTTGCTTGCTAGTGTTGCTCTCTTCACTCTGTCTCGTCCTCTCCAGATCTAAATACGACAATGGTGGCCACACACTCTCTCTTTGCTCACCGCTGGTCACAGATCCAGCCGGATCCTCTCCGTCGGGGAAGGTGAGAAGGTGCAATGTTCACACGGTCGTCCTTGGCGATGGCTCTTACCCACTGCCGGTGTGTCCCGATCAGCGTGCCTTGCCGTTCTCTCCCAAGCACCACTGGCTAGGGAGGGCCTCTGACCCCTTCTTCCTTGCTGCCGTAGTGTGGGAAGATCCGGCCACCTACCGCCCACCTAGCGACATCCTTCGAAACCGTCCTCGCTCTACTTCCCGAGCTCCTGACGTCGCTGCATTTATATCTTTTACTATTTCTCATGCCCCCTCGTATATAGGATCAATCAGCTGTTCGAAAGCCACCTAATTTTTTACTGTTAAGTGGTAAAACTAGTTCATGCACTCGAATCTAGTACTACTTGGTTCAAACAAGGAAGAAAGGGGTGGGGTGGGGGAAGATTTGTTACTTGAATCTAGGAATTGGTCGAAAGAGGAAATAATGGGGGCGAAAAGTAGCAGAGACTGGCTATCCAACTGGTCTCTTGGTCTAATAGGGAAACAAAGGGAAACACAATACAAACTCAATATACACCCGATCTATTTGTTGAGAAGGAAAGAAAGTGGGGACTGGGGGACAAGTCAACAGAGTATGTCCAGCACTAGATTTGCTAGCCTCACACAGCATAAGGTGGCTATACCGAACAAAATGGGACCAACCTAGATATCCTGTTCTGATGTTTGTGGCCCCGAGCCACTCTTATGTAATGTCACTGGTAAAATGTAGCAGTCGCACTTTTAAAAGTAAGGACACGTTAAACCAATGTTGTTTTCAATGTAATGCCTCCAGTAATATGAATCAATGGCACTTTTTTCATGTCCTGCTAAATACCCCATTAAGATAAGTTGCTTCTTTTCATTAGAAATGCAACTTTCCTGGTCCGCCTACTCTCCCGTGCCCAAATACCAACTCTTTAGCAGCTGTTAATGTAATGTTGCTGGTAAAATGAAGCAATGGCACCATTAAAGTAATGTCGTATTTAACGGTTGTCATAGTTAATCATAATGCCCACACTAATATCTAGCAATGCTGCTGCTCTAGAAATTGCTACTGTCCTTGTAGGATTTCCATTCAGATAAGGAACATGCTTCTTTTCATTTGATGTATGTTTCATCACCTGTTAGTCACCCTCCTTTTCACCCTTTTTGTGCAAGTAGAGATATACATTTCATGCTTGATCTTAGTTGAACTGCACAAATGATATCCAAATTATTGTTGAACATTCCAGGAGCTTCACAACCAACCTTGATGTTGCTCAATTTTATTGCAACTAATGAAGAAGAAGCTCTGTGGGTTTCGTTTTCTGATGGAAATGGAACCGGGGCTGGAGCCCTTTTCTTAAAAAAATGAAGAAGAAGCTGCTAGCTCATGGGACATTGCTTCATTCTAGGTGAACTGCACCAAAAGGTCCCATGAATTGAATCATCCATGTTGGTGACTGGTGTCATCCCTTCTACGATGGCATTGACTACAGATATGGTTCCCATCACGAGGTATGTTCCTTTTTGGTTTGACCGTTTGCCAAAGATCCTGCATGTTGAGTCTGCTCTTGTGCTACTGTTTTGGCACTGCCATGATAAAGCAGTAATGTTATTATTTTGCACCTTAATCTAGTGGCACTATTAATTTAAGGCAATGTTTTGGCACCGCTAGTGCCATTTATTTTTTTCTATATATCGAAAGAGGGGGTTTCCTCCGATTTCATTAAAGAAACCCAACCATAGAGAACAATTATCCGACAACATCTCAGTGTAAATGGACAGTTATGCAACTACTACTAGAAAGGACTGAGTACTAGCAGGAGACAAATTCGCCACATAAGCTAGGTAGGTAGGGGGATGCAGCACCAGCTTGACCAAGTTTGGATTACAACCCAAATGCTACCACAGAAACATCAGGGGGGAAGATAGGGACTGAAAGAGCCAACTTCAGCATCCCAGTCTAAGCACCCCCGGCCTCTATCCTTGCGACGCACGGTACACCTCGTTTGCCACCTACTCGACCCTAGTGCCACTGATAAAATGAAGTAATAATACAGTTAAAATAGAGCGAGTGTCCTCTCTATCATTTCATTTCCAATGTAGATAAAGAAAGTGCTTCTCTTTGTTAGTATACGTTTCATCAACTAGTCCCATTGTTAATGTTTAAGCGCTTCTGCAAACTGGGGTGCTTAATTTTAGTTGATCTGCACAAAAATAGAGATTGGAATGTCTCAAGGCCCCTCCTTGTACTACCATTGTACAATGATGTTCATCACTGGCCGAAGGTGTATTGGGGAGACTTGGGTTAATTTCCAATATGAGGCATACCGTATGAGGCGTCGCAGGGCCCATCTCGCCCTCGCAGCATGGCATACTATGATACTATCGCAATATTTTCTTATATTTATTAGTGTATGTTTCATCAACTAGTGCCACTATAATGTAATCAAGCTTTTTCATTATCTATGCAAATAGGGTTATTCAGCTACATTTTGGTGGAACCGCACAAATGTATGGATGGAACGGCATATATGCAGAGTGCGAGGTGTGCCAAGTAAAAATTATCGACACCAACCATGCTCCATGCACGCATTGGCATCCACCACCACCAGTGGGATGTGTGGCGCTCTATGTGGACGGATCTTTCTCGGCAGCAAATCCTCTAACCAAATACTAGTAGCTTATATTAGCAGTTTTCTAGGGAGTACCCTTTTCTGAAAGAAGCACCAATCTATTTTTCTTTATTTGTACACATAACTTTGACCCAAAGGTCCAGAGCTATTTTAGGGTGATTGGCGTAGTACTCAGAGACAGATTGTGAGCATGATTTTCATTAGCTGTCACACTGGTTGTAAGCATGAGCATATGGAAGATTAGGTTAGTGCGAAGCTTACCTTAAACCCTACCTATGGCTCCCCGGCTCAGAGAAACCGGAATGCCCCGTATCCCAGCCGAGAGATCGAGGAGAAGTCTTCTGGAATACAACACTGCTTAGCATAGAACAAATCATCTCTTTATTACAAGCTATATGGATACAAGGTGATTACATCGGCACGGCGACAGTACGCCTGCCATGGTTGCTCCATGCAAGCAGTAGAACAACATGATGTAGCAGAATAATTCTAGCAGCAGAACAACGACGACTGTGATGAACTCCACTCCACAGGTACTCTAGCTGGAACGCTTATCCTAGCTCGCAAATAAGGAATCCATGGCAAACAAGCAATCAAATCGGGCATGACCTGCAAACTGGCATGACACGCCAGGTCAGTACATTGAATGTACTTGCAAGCTCACAACAACCATAGCAATCAAGACAGACAACAACATGGCAGTTATAGATTAACAAGGATTAACATGATACTATCAGAACAACATGGCATGAACAACATGATACAGCTAGAACAATACGAGCATGGCATGAACAACATGATACAACTAGAACGATACGAGCATGGCATGAACATATAAACATGATAACACTATCATGCAACATCATGACGTTATCATGCACCCACTTACTCTGTTTGGTTTACCTCGTAACCAACACAGACATCACATGATCATTTCAGGATCCAATCAAGCTTGGTATTAACAATACTATAGTAATTATTACATGACCACAAGGAGCTTGATCTTCACCCTTGACTCTCGCATAACACCACAAATATCCATCAACTCGGTATCCTCAATACCACGGTGATCATCTCACGATCACAACCACAAATATTCGTCAACTCAGTATCCTCGATACCACGGTGATCATCTCATGATCACAGCCAATCTCTTTCTCATCATCGAACCAGGGTAGTTATTAAGCAAGTTATTATTATTACTGTTGACCCACAGTGTGACCAACTACGAACTGGGCCCTTATCCATGGGCGCGGCTATCGATAGATTTAATACACACTCTGCAGAGGTTAGCACACTATACCTACACCACGGAATCCATGGCCTCGTACTCCCATTCGGGTGGACCAATGACATTTCGACAAAACCGTCCTACTACCATGACACTCTCCCGGCCACTCCGACGAACTCCCCTTTGGGCTAAGTCATGGGTGGCCCCGTGCCTACCAAAGGCATCAACGTCCATCGTCGTGGCAAAAAATAAATGGTCCCAAACGGGGACAAGGCAACATCAACAACAACAACAACAACAACAACAACAACAACAACAACAACAACAACAACAACAACAACAACAACAACAACAACAACAACAACAACAACAACAACAACAACAACAACAACAACAACAACAACAACAACAACAACAACAACAACAACAACAACAACAACAACAACAACAACAACAACAACAACAACAACAACAACAACAACAACAACAACAACAACAACAACAACAACAACAACAACAACAACAACAACAACAACAACGGGCACACAAGGATTATGTCCCCCTACCTGATCAGGGTAGCACGCTCCCATAACCTTCCCTGATTGGAGGCACAGGCGAGAGGCATGACAATAGACCCAGTTAGGACCTTCCCATAAAGGCACACGTGGTTGCACTGGTCAGGTCGATATGGTGGCACCATGACTCAGCCGACAGTTGTTCAAGTTCAATTTAATCCGGTTAGACTTGAATGCGATATGCTAAGCCATGGTAAAATAACATGATGCAATTACAATGCATGAGCATGATATAAGCATGGGGTGCGACAACCATATCAACAATGAATCCTATCCAACTGAGCATGGCATAATGGCAAGCATGAATATCACAAGTACAACACTACTCATAGCATAACATGACCACTAGCATCAATAATAAATACCATGCAAGAACACATCAAATACATTATCGAGTAAACACTTAACCAACTAACAACAAAGGAACAATACATATTAATGGTACTCGGTAACCGATGTTAGTCATGCACCAAAGAACATGACCAACCCAACATGTACTACTATCAAGCATGACCAATATGAAAGTAATACTAGCAGGTAGAACATGATGACAAAGTGCAAGAAACCATAGCATGACGGTAGTCACCGATCCATAAGCATAACCGAAATAAAGACAACAGTAGCAAAACAAACATACAGTTATTAAAGATTCAAGAAAACCAAAGCTACTGCATGGCTATCATGCAAATGGTGGTTGTGGCTTGCCTAGGGATGAAGAAACCACCGGGAAGATGTGCGGAAAGATCGCGGAAGAAATCACCGGAAAAGTTTCTCTCCCGAAGGGGCTGATTACGGGCAAGGTAAAAGGGACATTTTCAGAATGCTAAAACATAATGAAAATGGTTCCAACAGAACGGGCTCGACAAGACGAAGATGTGAGCGATGGTTTCACCTCAATAGGAGTTACGGTTACGGAGTTATGAAATATGGAAGAAGAAGGACCAATTTGTGAATACTTTCATCACCAATGGGTCCCTGAGAGGAAAAACAGAAAATGTATTTCAGACAATACGCCTGCGGAACTAAGAGAGTGCATTCTTGGCCACAAAAGAGAGAAATACGCCTTCCCGGAGAGACAACACATCTAGGTCTGAAGTAATGCAAGAGTACATTTTCGAACAAGGGAAGGCGTATTACGAGGAATATGCTTCCACTTACCATGTGGCAAGGGCGGGGTCAACGCGCGGTGAGGCTGGCCGGTGGGGTCCGCGCGCAGGTGGGGGGCATGGCGAGTCGTCGTCTTCCTCCTCTCTCTGGCCTGACCAAAGTAGAGGAGGAGCAGAGGCAGGGGCGCTACCGGTGTCGGCCTCGGCAACTTCGGCCACCTCCGGCCAAATGGAGGCCACCGGCGGGCTCGGCGTGGCCTACCGCATCCATCCCTGCGCAGAGGAGATGCCAGAGAGGATAAGAGCGACCACGGCGAAGGGGATAACAGAGGCGGCTCCGACGGCAATTTCCTCGGAGGGGGAGCACTCTGACGGCGGGGAGGCCAAGGCGAGAGGGTGGGGCGACTCGCGAGGAGGAGGGGGAGCCTCTGGTGGCAACGGGAGGGAGAGAGGAGCATCAGAAGGCTCGGTTGGGATGGTGACAGAGGGGCGGGCGGCGGCCTGCGTTGCGGGGCACGCGGCCAGGGTGGACTCCGGCGAGGGGCGTGGTGGTGGGGAGAACTGCGGGGATTAGGGGGCTCCGGGGAACAGCTCTGGTGGAGGAGAGGAGGGCTGTGGTTGTCGGGACCGAGACCAACTCCGGCGAGGTCACGGCTATCCGAGGAAGAAACGGGGAGGGAGAGCTGCTCCGGTGGGCAAAAGAGGCGGGGGAGGAGTGAGTGAGGAGCGGGGGACCTCGGGCATGCTATATATAGCCGTGGAGGAACGCTCTAGAGCTCACGGACGAGCTCCCGACCAAGCTTTAATGGCGGGCAGAGACTGGATGTGGCACGGGCGCGACTCTAGTGGCACATTTAAGCTGAACGACAATGAGGCATCGATGCATGGCATCACGGGGAATCTCATGGACAAAGTTTGAGGTCGAGACGAGGAGGAAGGAGACGAGAACAGGGGCAACAACAAGCCAGAGCACACAATTAGTGTGACGCCAATATGATCACCACGGGCACTAGCGCAAGCAGCATGCTTTGGCGTGGCCGACCATGTCCAGTAGATGGACCTTAGAGCCCTTAGTCTAACTAAGGAAAGAATGTGGTCCAGGGGCAAAGAAGAGATTTGTAGAAGACCCCAACGCAAACCAGCAACAAAGTGTTTGTGTTGTGCAGTGGGGACACCAGCTTTGTACCACAGTAAATAGTTTGGCTAGTGATGATCACACACATAGGTGATGTTGATTACCAAAAATCAGACTAAGAGGAGGAGTTTAGATGAGGGTTGCTGTAGAAACCACTACAATGACCAGAATTAGAGATTTGGATGTTGCACTCACATGAAGAGGCAACTTGATCTAAAATTGGGCACGGCCCAAGTATTTGAATATATGAAGATGCTCAAAAAGTTTCATGTCATTTGAACGTGCCAAAGTAGCACTTGCTTCATATAGCTTCGCTCTGGATAGAAACTTGGAAAAATTGCACAGGGCAAATGATGTAATGGAGTGAGCCAAGTTTTGGTGGAGGGAGTTTATATAGGTAGTAAAATGTCCTGGTAAATTTCAGCTTAAATGAAGAAATATAAAATATAGTTGCTTCTCAAACTGAAAATCTGACCAGAAACTAAGATTTGGAGCTGAGCTCACATAGATGAGTTACATGAGCTCATATTTGGTAGAGAGTCATGATTTGATCATATGAAGGACCATGCAAAATTTCAACGCAATTGGATTAGCCTAGCTAGTACTTCCTTTACAATAAATTCCCTCAGATAGGAACTTTGAAAAATTGCTCAGGAATATTTACTATGCAAATTAAGTTGAATTTTGGCATGAGGCAATTATATGGACATGGAAAGGTGTCCATTAAGTTTGAGGTCAATTGGGCAAAGGTAAATGGCACTTGCTTCACAATCTTCCATTCAGGACAAAATAGGAAAATAGTTAATTGAACATGATGGGAAATATTGCAAATGAATTTTTTGCCATATTTGAGGAAGATATGACCCAAACAATTAATTAAAATTATTTGGGAATTTTGAGAGTTATAGAAATATAGGTTGCTTCACAACCTAGGGCAAATTGGGTTATTCCTTTAATAGAAAAGGAATATTCCCAAGGAAAAAGAATATTGGGGTTTGGTCCAAGATGGAAATGGCGAGGTCTAGGAATGCATGGTTTGGGGATGACAAGCCACTCTGGAAAGAAATAAGAGGTCATCTTCTTCAGTTTCCAGACCACATAGCCACGGAAAAAGAAAACTCAAGCAAAAATCTCAGATAAACAAAAGAAAAAGAAAGGGCCAAAAATCAGGTTGTGCCAATTCGTCCCCCCTTAAAGAAATCTCGTCCTCGAGATTTGGTTGCTCATGGAACAAGTATGAATATACTGACTTAAGGAAACCGTTTACAACTCGGGTATCCTTTTTCCTTAATTGATTGTTCCCACTGACTTCTTCATCTGACTTGACTGGCTGGCTCTTGGGTGGTTTGCTTTACTGTATCCATATTCTGACAGAACTTACCTTACATGTTCATGCTTATCTTGGCTCCAATTATTTTCATATCTGCTGACTTAGCTGAGTGTGACAGATTACCATGACTGAAACATATGCGTGTCTCACAAGTCCAGGCGTGATTTCCGATGGATGCATCATCCAGAACTGACAATCTTTCATGATGTGAGGGTCAAATTTTCTTGATGGACACCCAACATTTTTGCTCCTTGCATTGGGTTTCTCAAATAGATGCATTTCCTCCGGGCTCAAAACAGTGATGTGGATCATAACTGTTCATCTGACCGATACTGATTTCTCACGGATTTTATGAATCATCTTGACTGGCTCCACTGTCGTAAGTGTCAGATTTGAACCAAATATTTGACTGTCTCCTGTCGTGGCTAGCATAAAGGGGTGTGATAGTATCTGCAGGCTTGACTGACGGGGTCTGGCGGAAGAATTTTGTTCACGACTCGTTATCCTTTGATGGTTCACATAAGTGAGGGCACATGCTTCAAGACTGTTATTCCACCTTCTGATTACTCATGCTGATGGCATATCTAGGGGGATAGTAGGTCGTGTGATGCTTTACCATGGATGCTAGAGTCAACTGTTGAATTGATCTTTGGTCTGACTTTACACACTCAGATATTCGATACTGACAATTCCGAGCATATCCTGTTGACTGAACAGGTTGTCTGGATATGGGGTCCTTTCCAAAATTGAGCAGACCTCTTAGATGAATATTCCTGACGATCGATGCTGACTCAGACTATCGAGGGTGTCTACACCATGTGGTACATACAACACTCTTTGTACCTACATCATCGGTCTTGCTCCTTCATTAGTATTTTCTTGGCGTGGACCTTTGCTGAAAGAGCGGGGTCATATTGCTTCTTTTTGTGACCATTAGGTTCTGTTGGGTGCAATATTCTGACAAGCGTACCCTTATCCTCATCTTCCGACATGGTAATATTGATTAAATGGTAGGTTAATCGTCTTCAAGCTTTAACTGTAGGGGAAATGATCATCCAAACCCTTGCAAGAAATTGGCAAATAAATCAGTAGCCACCAGAACGGTCTTTACAACTCAGATCTGGGACTTCACTGAAATAACTCAACCATGGCTCAAGATGGCCGAAAATCAGCTCAAAGCATGAGATCGTGTTGATAAGAAGAAAGTGACAGTTCCCTAAGACAGCCGAAAAACAACTCAGAGCAAACGGCCACTGTTACAAAAAGAAACTCAACAGATGTACGAGACGGCTGGAAAGCAGCCTAGAACTCATGATAGTTGTTGAATAGAGAAAAACAAAGGCGGCATCCACCCTGGTCGGCCAAAAACAGCTCAGAACACAGGCGTGGTGCCGTCAACATAGAAAAGTAGACAAGGTCTCATCAGGATCATATTCCAGGTTCGCAGGTACTTGTACAGGGCTCACTATTGTCATCAATCTTCATATTCCTTTGTTACACAGAGGTGTATATCTGGCTTCCTTCACATATATCTGAGAATCTGATTCCCGAGGCAAACTTGTGTTCTGACTAATTTTTGATTCTAAACAAACTTATGCGGATCTAACTCTTGGGAGGCACTGCCATATGCTGTCAATTCACAGTGTAACATCTTGCACTAGTGCCTTACTAAGGTTGATTGGATGGCTTATGCTGGAAACCATTGAGAGTATCTTGTTGAGGAAGACTGAGAATTGTGCTTCAGAAGCTTCCCCCCTTAAAGACTTGCTAGGGAAAACTCAGTACCTTATGCCGGAAGTTTTTGCGAATAGAGTTTCTTGCACCGGAAGTCATCCATATATCATACTAAGGAAGATAAAGGAATCTTGTATTGGAAGCTTTTCTGGTAGCTTGCGAGGGAATACTAGGTTGCTTACACTAGAAGTTTCTCAGTGTGATATACAGACTGATTACCACATATATATCTCATCTTGATATTCTGGTTGTTGATTACTTGTATGAAACGGGGTTTGCTGGACTATCATCCTTTCTGAGTATTGAATACATGACACATTCTTTCTTTCTTCCAGGTATATCGGGTTTCAAAATCATCCTTAACGAAGAATCAAACCTTGCATCTAAATCATACCTTTGACCGATGACATACTGTCGATCTTGGACACAATTTATCTTCTCGCTGATTTGATCATTTCTGCTATGAAGAGTTTACACTGAGGGAGACTTGACTATCCATACTGTTATGAGGAGTGCACACTGATGCAAACTTGATGGTCAGCATCACGATCAGGTATTCCCCATTTCACTTCAGTCGGCTGAGAATTCCATTATGTTTAGCTGAGTTTCCAAATACTAAAATTCCTTGCTGATTCTTCGGGCCCAATGTCAGTTGATGAGCAACTTTAATAAGGGGAAAATATGTAACACAAAAGGCCCAAAGAAAGAAGCAAAAGAAACGACAAAAACAAAAGCACACATGCATACAAATAATATAATTAATTAAGCAATATGACATATTACTGCTACTCACGCAATAATATGCATGCACACCTAAGCACACAAATCTCACGAAAACTCCGGTATTACGAGCTAATATGTTGTGGCGGTGTGCACGAAAATGAATTCATGTGTGGAAGGAATTGGTGTAACCAAGTGTGACGTCCCCGATTTGACCGTACACTAATCATACACGCAAACGCGTACGATCAAGATCAGGGACTCACGGGAAGATATCACAACACAACTCTACAAATAAAATAAGTCATACAAGCATCATATTACAAGCCAGGGGGCTTGAGGGCTTGAATACAAGAGCTCGATCATAGACGAGTCAGCGGAAGCAACAATATCTGAGTACATACATAAGTTAAACAAGTTTGCCTTAAGAAGGCTAGCACAAACTGGGATACACATCGAAAGAGGCGCAGGCCTCCTGCCTGGGATCCTCCTAAACTACTCCTGGTCGTCATCAGCGGGCTGCACGTAGTAGTAGGCACCTCCCGAGTAGTAGTAGTAGCCGTCGACGGTGGCGTTTGGCTCCTGGGCTCCAACGTATGGTTGCAGCAATCGAGTAGAAAGGGGGAAAAGAGGGAGCAAAGCAACCATGAGTACTCATCCAAAGTACTCGCAAGCAAGGAGCTACACTACATATGTATGCATTGGTATCAAATGGATTAAGGGTATCATATGTGGACTGAACTGCAGAATGCCGGAATAAGAGGGGGATAGCTAGTCCTTTTGAAGACTACGCTTCTGGTAACCTCCATCTTGCAGCAGGAGAAGAGAGTAGATGGTAAGTTCACCAAGTAACATCGCATAGCATAATCCTAACCGATGATCCTCCCCTCGTCGCCCTATGAGAGAGCGATCACCGGTTACATCTGGCACTTGGAACGGTGTGTTTTATTAAGTATCCAGTTCAAGTTGTCATAAGGTCAAGGTATAACTCCGGGTCGTCCTTTTACCGAGGGACACGACTATTCGAATAGATCAACTTCCCTGCAGGGGTGCACCACATTTCCCAACACGCTCAATCCCCTTTGTCCGGACACACTTTTCTGGGTCATGCCCGGCCTCGGAAGATCAACACGTCGCAGCCCTACCTAAGCACAATAGAGAGGTCAGCACACCGGTCTAAATCCTGTGGCGCAGGGGTCTAGGCCCATCGCCCATTGCACACCTGCACGTTGCGTACGCGGCCGGAGAGCAGATCTAGCAACCTCCATTACAAAGGAAGTTGCGTTATGCGGTCCAACCCGGCGCGCGCCGCTCAGTCGCTGACGTCACGAAGGCTTCGGCTGATACCACGACGTCGAGTGCCCATAACTGTCCCCGTGTAGATGGTTAGTGCGTATAGGCCAGTAGCCAGACTCAGATCAAATACCAAGATCTCGTTAAGCGTGTTATTTTGAAATAACCACGGACGCCGACCAGGGCCAGGCCCACCTCTCTTCTAGGTTGTCTGAACCTGCCCTGTCGCTCTGCCAGAAAGTAACAGTCGGGGGCCTTCGGGAACTCAGGCCCACCTCTACCGGGATGGAGCCACCTGCCCCTGCAGCCCCCAACATCAGAATCACTCACGGGTACTCCTACGAGCCGACCCGACTTTAGTCACCGCCTGTATAGCATGTAGATATGTATAAGTATATACCCGTGATCATTTCCCGAGTGATCACGGCCCGATAGTATAGCATGGCAGACGGACAAGAATGTAGGGGCACTGATGATAAACTAGCATCCTATACTAAGCATTAGGATTGCAGGTAAAGGTAACAACAGTAGTAGCAAGGACAGGCTATGCATCAGGATAGGATTAACAGAAGCAGTAACATGCTACACTACTCCAATGCAAGCAGTATAGAGAAGAGTAGGCGATATCTGGTGATCAAGGGGGGGGGGCTTGCCTGGTTGCTCTGGCAAGAGAGAGGGGTCGTCAACACCGTAGTCGTATTGGGTAGCAGTGGCGTCGGTCTCGGTTTCTAGCGAGAGAAGAGGGGGAAGAAACAATAAATATAATGCAAACAAATGCATGACGATGCATGACATGACAAAGCGTGATGCTAGGTGTGCCCTAACGCGGTAGGAAGTGGTACCGATGAAGGGGGGAAACATCCGGGAAAATATCCCTGGTGTTTCGTGTTTTCGGACAGGCAAACCAGAGGGGGAAATTTTCGTGTTAGCTATGCTAGGGATGCGTGGCGGACGAACGGGCTGTGTATCCGAATTTGTCTCGTCGTTCTGAGCAACTTTCATGTACAAAGTTTTTCGATCTGAGCTACGGTTTATTTTATATTAATTTTAAAAGATTTAAATCATTTTAGGATTTATTTAATTAATTAAATCAACATTATCCAAAATAGTGTTTGCTGAGGTCAGCATGACATCAGCAGTTGACCTGGTCAACCTGACAGGTGGGTCCCGTTTGTCATTGACACATTTAATTAACAGGTTAATTAAACAGGGTCAATTAGTTTAATTAGTGGTTAGGTTAATCTAATCAGGATTAAATAGTTTAATTAATTCTTTAATTAATTAATTAAGTTAATTATTTATTAAATTAATTACTATTATTATTAAATAATTAAAAAATGTTCTGGGCGTGGGGCCCATATGTCATAGGCCCCGGGGGGCCATAGCGGGCGCGGCTAACGGGGCTGCGGGAGGGACAACCCCGAGTGCTGTGAGCGGGCACAACCGCGGGGACGCGGTGGCCGGCGACGGTGACCGGCGCTGAGGCGCCATGGGGGAGGGGGGTGGCAGGGGAGCGCGAGCACTGAGCAGCGAGCAGGGTGGCTGGCGCGGTGGTGAGGGAAGGTGGGGCAGCGGCGGAGGCAAGGGCGCGAGCGTGCGGGTGCTCGACTCGGCCAGCGAGGGCGGGGACCGCAGCCATGGCGAGGCCAGGAGGTCGCCGTGGCGGCCGACGAACGGCGGAAGCGGGCGGTGAGCGCCGTGCTGCAGCGTGGCAGGCGCGGGGCGTGCAAGGGGCTGCGGCCGCGTGCGGAATCGGCGGGTGAGCGGGGCGCCGGTCCGGGCACGGCCAGCGCAAGCATTGGGCCGTCCGGAGGCGCAACAGCGAGCGCGGGGCAGAGGGGATGGAGGCCAGCGGCTCGGGCAGTGCGTGCCGTGCGCAAGCGGTCGGCAGGGGAGGCTCGCGGCGAGCTGCGCCAGAGGAGCAGCCGCAGGGGGCACGGTGGCCACCGGGGAGGGGTGAGAGAGGAGGGGTGCGGGCTCACGGCATGGTGCAGGGATTGGGGCAACGTTTGTCGAGGGGGGCGGCGGTGACGGCGCGACGGAGAGGAGGCAGTCCGGTGAGGGAGAACCGGCGAGGCGGTGATCCGGCGACAGCGTTGAGCAGCGGGGGCGCGTCGGGCGGTGGAGGTTCCGGGCGGCGGCGGCGAGCGGTTCCCCTCTACGATCCCGATCCA
>NC_041392.1:283428906-283436096 GCF_002162155.2 Triticum dicoccoides | reverse complement strand
TGTATTTTTCTTTCTTTCATTCATTTATTTTCTTTTCTGTTTTCTTTTAACTTCCAATTTATTTTAACTCTATTAAGATAAATAATGAGTGCCTAGATTAGTGTTGTAAATTAAGCTTCTACCATAAAGCTTGACTTCCAAATAAATTAGTTTAGGATTTTATAAAATACAAAAGTCATTTATTTAATTGTTTTATCCACAAGGTTAATTACTTTTGAGCATTTAAACATGTTTTTAAGGTTTGGTTTCTCCACCAATATTTAATATGAATTACCTGCTACATTTAGAACATTTTAGTTTTGACTTTTGTAAACTCTTCTAGTTTGACTTTATTTCAAATTTGAATTTGAACGAGTTTTGAATCATCGTGAGATTATTAACAGTAATCGTGGTGACGTGGCAACATTAGTAGAGGGTTGCTGTACCTTAATTATCCGGGCGTCACAATTCTCCTCCACTACAAGAAATCTCATCCCGAGATTTAAGAGGGGGAGTAAGGGGAAATGATTTGGTTACGAAATTCTAACGAATCTTCTCGGTCTTGGTTTTCCTTCTCGAAGAGGTCGATCCATTACGTTGATGTCTCCATTTCTCTGCTTCATGTCATCATGATGAAGTCGGTATCCTTTCTACGGAAACTCCATCGTACTTACGAAAGAATAAAGGGGGAGTATTCGGGGATAATGGACCTCGGCAGGGTTGACTACCTGGTCGATAACATCGGCGAAGGTGGAGGAAAGTAACTCTCGAATTGAAACTTCAGAAAATATCAAGAGCAAAGTAATGAGGTATCATGGGAAGTTTCGAGCGGGCAGGCAACCGTTCGATGCCTGAAACAGGGCGTGAAAGGGGCTCAAAGCAACGGGAATAAGTATTGTGCCCAGTAACAAATTTTGATGATCTCTCGGAAGGTGGCTCATGAATTACCTACGAGGCCATGCGCGAGGAACAACCTTGGGAATAAGGGGTACATGAGAGTCAGGTTACGATCCTGTGGAACTATGGGTTATGGGCCCACCATGTGGTTAAAAGTAGGAAAGGCATTGACATCTTGCACGACCATGTAAGCAAGGCATGTCAGAGGATAGTCTGTCAGTTATGTCGGCAACAACATTGATACCAAGGGCGAGGGACGAAGAGAACCATTTTCCTGCTTGTTCAACGAGGCAGACCAATCGGTAAAGTTCTCGTCCACCGGCGGTTACCGGAATGCTATCAACAAATGCAACAGGGTCTTACTAACACAGTTGTACACCAAGGTGCTTACATAAGCAGAAGGATATTACTGCTTAGATCATATGGATCACAAGGAAGATTAAACAAATCAATGGAAAGGAAAATGTGATCATCAGATTAAATAGATCAATGGAAAGAAAATGTGTTTAAACACATTATTCAGGGGTATATCCTTCCCAAGGACAAGCAGAGCATGATATCTGTGACATGATAGAAGTAGAAAACCATTTAGGTAAGGGGAGAGGAATTTCATGTCATTACCCAAACAACGGTGTTTGAATACTTGATAAGGATAATTTAGCATTCTGCTTCAAATGCTCTTATTGATGATCGAGTAGCACAGACATGCTTCGAGATAGCATTGCCATGGTCTTCAAGCAAAGGTCGGTCTTTGGATACACGAAGGATTCATTAGGAACAATTGGTAGAATAAGTCTTACAATTTTCCCATGGAAGAGTGTTTAACCTGGCTAAAAAGGAAAACTGTAACAATAGAGCCTCCGGCCAGATGTGCTAGGCATGACATCACCTTACCGGGTCATAAAAGACCAATGTTATAACTATTGGAATTATGTTCCAACCATCATATCTGACCGAGTTTCGGATCTGGTTGGTGTCAGGATACCTCAGACTCAGGATGTCTGAGAAGCAAAGGTGCAACACAATTCGACGGGATGATATTATAAGATTCTCGGGAAATGAACTATGGAAGCAAGTTCCAAAACAAGAATCCATCATTAAACCAATGATAGGATGAGAAGGTGGCTGATGGTCTCAGCGACAATTCATCGAGATTTCCAACAAGATGGATTTCCACAATTATGTGAACAAAGAGATAACATTTGTCAAAACAGATGGTATAATGGTGTATGCTCGAGGACAACATACACAATTAATCATTGGTTGAAAAGTGCACCCAT
This sequence comes from Triticum dicoccoides, assembly GCF_002162155.2. Lineage (NCBI taxonomy): Eukaryota > Viridiplantae > Streptophyta > Magnoliopsida > Poales > Poaceae > Triticum > Triticum dicoccoides. The sequence continues at coordinate 283,433,940 of NC_041392.1, read as the reverse complement.
AATATGGGCTTAGGTAGCATGACTGGTGTTATAATGGTGATTCGATAACCAATGGTCTAAGGATGAAATGTCAACCATTAATTTCAAAGCAATAGGGTTGCTAGAAGGAAGGAATCCAAATGACACAGTTCAATTGTTGGAATCAACACGGGGACCAAGAAAGAATTGTGATGGTGAGAAGTATCACTATTCCAAGAATTATTAATAGGTGGTCAAATTCTCATGACATCCTTGACATAAAAGATGGTAATACTCCAAGGTAAAGAACAAATGCTGGATAGCAAGGATCTCAAGGTATAACACGAAACACGAACAAGTTTGTGTTGAAGAGAAGGCAATAAAGTGCTCGATGATAACACAAACCATCGAGGGCAAGGATGGTATTTCTATTCTTAAATTCAATTGATATCCTGGAAGAGCTCAGAATGTTGATGATGATCACGACAAATTTTGTCGAGATATTTCATGAAGATGTAATCGATCAACGATGACATCAAGTCAAAGAAATGATGAAGCAAGAGGTTATTGGAACTACAGTTACGACACAAACTCGAAATCAAGCTTGATGTTTAAGGTGAAAGGGGATGATGAGGAAGACCGACGTAAGCTTAGCTATCGTCGCAAATTGGTGCTCCAAGAATAAGGACCAGGTAGCACAGTTAAAATCATCATGACAATGATATAGCCAAATAGGCTAGGAATGGCTTGAAGGATTATTAAACTCATAAGCAACGAAAAATTACTTAAGAGTTACAGAATCGGAGTGCGGAATAGATTCACTAATTGGTGTTCTCGAGTGACAAACAACCCAGCACCCATGAAGTGACAATGAGAGGGAAAGGTAGTACTTCATCAAAAGTTTCATAAGATGTAGTGCAATGGAATGATATCCTTGAGATACCAGGGGTAATACTCGAAGGTAGATCATAATAGAGGTTGGGCAGGCATATTGATCTGTAGAAAACAAGTGCTTTAACTTGTCCGAGAAATGGGATCAAAGAAGAACTATCATGGCCGAAACCATGGTTGAAAAGGATTAAACATAGATACAAGACAAATTTATAACAAGGGGATTATTATTATTACAAGAAGCTTCGATGATAAGTTCCACATCGGGTCCATGGGCATGAATGCAAAGTTCAAGGTCGACTCCCACTTCTTTAATGCACAACCTTTCATTCACTTTTCGTCTTCAAAGAAGTTGTAGGGTAGAAAATTATCTAGTAAAACACCAGAAGGGTATAACTTGTGAAAACTTTCGGGTTCATACGGTTTTAGGGAAGGTATAGGTTCAACCCATCGGGGCATCATAGGATCATATACTACGAACTTCAGGAGTAAATAACACAAGCTCGAAAGTAGAACATCGTTGGCCAATTCAGGGAATAGGATTTACCATTGGCTTTATGTATCAGGGAAAGAACTTCCAACGTGATTGAATATGAAGGACGTTGTCGGATAAAATCAAACAAAGGACTTGATGGTCCACAAAGGATCTGATGTGAGTATCGGTACTCAACCAGAAGAGGAAAGAATGCAAATGCAACAGGTTATGGAATCATCTGAATAATACGAAGCTTAAATGCAAAGGAATTATGATTCCAAATCGAAGGATCAGAAATAGATGCTCTGATCAAGGATGGATAAGTTGAATAGACTTAGGGGCACAATTGACAACAATTTGATTGGTCGAGAACTAGCTCATGTTCAAAATGACTTCTGAGCCGGAGGGATGATTTCTAGGACCTGATTGAGGATTGAGAGCATTCACAACATATTGAATCAACAGACTCCAAATGAAAATGACAAAGGATACTATGAATATTGCTAGCCATATGGAATGCATCCATAATGCAAGCAGACAAGTATTTGCCGAGCAATAGCGGGCAAAGGATACCGGAAGATCAGATCGTATTTCAATGTATCTTGTGAATCATATGAACAACAGGGGAAGAACGGATACTCGGTAAGAGCGAGGAATTATCCGTAGGGGCTATTCATGAGGCAAGAACTGCAAGGCAGTAACTCAAAGGATTTTCAGAACAATAGAGAGAATTTCGGGGTATCTTGTAATAACAAGATTAACGGGAAATGATTGTATGAAGGGCAAGTGTACGTGGTTATCCCTAGGGGGTTTATCGATGGGAGGGAATTGCAAAAGCGATGGCACAAAATCTTTAGAGAACATCGGAGAGTATCTTCGGAATCTTCTGGTGCAGCAGGCGATCATCTATGATAAGGGGCACTCCGGGTGAAAGTGATCACGAGATCCTAATGTTAGATTTAGTAAAATAATTTAACCCAATTAGAAGAGAGATCAGAGTCCCAGAGTATAGGTCGAGGAATAAAAGATCCTACTACAACCCAATGGCGACGTGTGCCCGTAAGACACACAACCATGTTAGTAAAAGTTTTGCAATGTCTAGACTCGACTTCGACCAAGGAGTGTGGAAGGGGATTCCTACAGGCAGTCGGCTCTGATACCAACTTGTGACGCCCCCGATTTGACCGTACACTAATCATACACGCAAACGTGTATGATCAAGATCAGGGACTCATGGGAAGATATCACAACACAACTCTAAAATAAAATAAGTCATACAAGCATCATATTACAAGCCAGGGGGCTCGAGGGCTCGAATACAAGAGCTCGATCATAGACGAGTCAGCGGAAGCAACAATATCTGAGTACAGACATAAGTTAAACAAGTTTGCCTTAAGAAGGCTAGCACAAACTGGGATACAGATCGAAAGAGGCGTAGGCCTCCTGCCTGGGATCCTCCTAAACTACTCCCGGTCGTCGTCAGCGGGCTGCACGTAGTAGTAGGCACCTCCCGAGTAGTAGTAGTAGTCGTCGACGGTGGCGTCTGGCTCCTGGGCTTCAACGTCTGGTTGCAGCAATCGAGTAGAAAGGGGGAAAAGAGGGAGCAAAGCAACCGTGAGTACTCATCCAAAGTACTCGCAAAGCAAGGAGCTACACTACATATGTATGCATTGGTATCTAATGGATTAAGGGTATCATATGTGGACTGAACTGTAGAATGCCGGAATAAGAGGGGGATAGCTAGTCCTGTTGAAGACTACGCTTCTGGTAACCTCCATCTTGCAGTAGGAGAAGAGAGTAGATGGTAAGTTCACCAAGTAACATAGCATATCATAATTCTAACCGATTATCCTCCCCTTGTCGCCCTGAAAGAGAGCGATCTCCAGTTGTATCTGGCACTTGGAAGGGTGTGTTTTATTAAGTATCCGATTCAAGTTGTCATAAGGTCAAGGTACAACTCCGGGTCGTCCCTTTACCGAGGGACACGGCTATTCGAATAGATCAACTTCCCTACAGGGGTGCACCACATTTCCCAACACGCTCGATCCCCTTTGTCCGGACATACCTTTTTGGGTCATGCCCGGCCTTGGAAGATCAACACGTCACAGCCCTACCTAGGCACAATAGAGAGGTCAGCACACCGGTCTAAATCCTATGGTGCGGGGGTCTGGGCCCATCGCCCATTGCACACCTGCACGTTGCGTACGCGGGCGGAGAGCATACCTAGCAACCTCCATTACAAAGGAAGTTGCGTTACACGGTCCAACCCGGCACGCGCTGATCAGTCGCTGATGTCATGAAGGCTTCGGCTGATACCACGACGTTGAGTGCCCATAACTGTCCCCGCGTAGATGGTTAGTGCATATAGGCCAGTAGGTGACTCAGATCAAATACCAAGATCTCGTTAAGCGTGTTATTTTGAAATAACCACGGATGCCGACCAGGGCCAGGCCCACCTCTCTCCTAGGTGGTCTCAACCTGCCCTGTCGCTCCGCCAAAAAGTAACAGTCGGGGGCCTTCGGGAACTCAGGCCCACCTCTACCGGGATGGAGCCACCTGCCCCTTCAGCCCCCAACATCGGAATCACTCGCGGGTACTCCTACGAGCCAACCCGACTTTAGTCACCACCTGTATAGCATGTATATATGTATAAGTATATACCCGTGATCATTTCCCGAGTGATCACGACCCGATAGTATAGCATGGCAGACGGACAAGAATGTAGGACCACTAATGATAAACTAGCATCCTATACTAAGCATTAGGATTGCAGGTAAAGGTAACAACAGTAGTAGCAAGGACAGGCTATGCATCAGGATAGGATTAACGGAAGCAGTAGCATGCTACACTACTCTAATGCAAGCAGTATAGAGAAGAGTAGGCGATATCTGGTGATCAAGGGGGAGGGGGGCTTGCCTGGTTGCTCTTGCAAGAGGGAGGGGTCGTCAACACCGTAATTGTACTGGGTAGCAGCGGCGTCGGTCCCGGTGTCTAGTGAGAGAAGAGGGGGAAGAAACAATAAATATAATGCAAAAAATGCATGATGATGCATGACATGACAAAGCGTGATGCTAGGTGTGCCCTAACACGGTAGTAAGTGGTACCGGTGAAGGGGGGAAACATCGGGAAAATATCCCCGGTGTTTTGTGTTTTCGGATAGGTAAACCGGAGGGGGAAAGTTGCTTGTTCGCTATGCTAGGGATACGTGGCGGACGAACAGGCTATGTATCCGGATTCGTCTTGTCATTCTGAGCAACTTTCATGTACAAAGTTTTTCGATCCGAGCTACAGTTTATTTTATATTAATTTTAAAATATTTAAATCATTTAAGGATTTATTTAATTAATTAAATCAACATTATCCAGAATAGTGTTTGCTAACGTCAGCATGACGTCAGCAGTTGACCTGGTCAACCTGGCAGGTGGGTCCCGTTTGTCATTGACACATTTAATTAACAGGTTAATTAAACAGGGTCAATTAGTTTAATTAGTGGTTAGGTTAATCTAATCAGGATTAAATAGTTTAATTAATTCTTTAATTATTTAATTAAGATTAATTAAGTTATTTATTTATTTATTATTATTTTAATAATTTAAAAAAACGTTCTGGGCGTGGGGCCCATATGTCATAGGCCCTGGGGGGCCATAGCGAGCGCGGCTAACGGGGCTGCGGGCGGGACAGCCCCGAGTGCTGTGAGCGGGCACAACCGT
>NC_041392.1:283428091-283428644 GCF_002162155.2 Triticum dicoccoides | reverse complement strand
CCGGCGCGGTGGTGAGGGAAGGCGGGGCAGCGGCGGAGGCAGGGCGCGAGCGTGCGGGCACCCGACTCGGCCAGCGAGCGCGGGGACCGCGGCCATGGCGAGGCCAGGAGGTCGCCGCGAGGGCTGACGAACGGCGAAACCGGGCGGTGAGCGCGCGTGCTGAAGTGGGGTAGGCACGGGGCGTGCAAGGGGCTGCGGCCGCGTGCGGAATCGGCGGGTGAGCAGGGCGCCGGTCCGGGCACGGCGAGCGCAAGCATTGGGCCGGCCGGAGGCGCAACGGCGAGTGCAGGGCAAAGGGGATGGAGGCCAGCGGCACGGGAAGTGCGTGCCGTGCGCAAGCGGTCGGCAGGGGAGGCTCGCGGGCGAGCGGCACCAGAGGAGCAGCTGCAGGGGCGCGGTGGCCACCGGGGAGGGAGAGAGAGGAGGGGCATGGGCTCACGGTGTGGTGCAGGGATTGGGGCAACGTTTGTCGAGGGGGGCGGCGGTGATGGCGTGACGGAGAGGAGGCAGTCCGGTGAGGGAGAACCGGCGAGGCGGCGATCCGGCGACGGCG
>NC_041392.1:283411861-283427836 GCF_002162155.2 Triticum dicoccoides | reverse complement strand
GGGGAATGTGGTGTCGGTGGGTTGGACCGAGGGGAGTGGGTGTTATGGAATGCCGGGGGGGGCGGCCTGGTGGGTCATGGCCCAGTTGGGCCGGTGGCCTGCTGGGCCATAGCCCCCGGGGGGGTTCCTTTCCTCTTTTTTGGTTTGTTTTCTTTTTTTGTATTTTATTTCTTTTATTTATTTTCTTTTCTGTTTTCTTTTAACTTCCAATTTATTTTAACTCTATTAAGATAAATAATTGATGCGTAGATTAGTGTTATAAATTAAGCCTCTGCCATAAAAGCTTGACTTCCAAATAAATTAGTTTAGGATTTTATAAAATACAAAAGTCATTTATTTAATTGTTTTAGCCACTGGGTTAATTACTTTTGAGCATTTAAACATGTTTTAAAGGTTTGGTTTCTCCACCAATATTTATTATGAATTACCTGCTACATTTAGAACATTTTAGTTTTGACTTATGTAAACCCTTCTAGTTTGACTTCATTTCAAATTTGAATTTGAACGAGTTTTGAATCATCGCGAGATTATCAACTGTAATTGTGGTCACGTGGCAACATTAGTAGAGGGTTGCTGTAGCTTAATTATCCGGGCGTCACACCAAGGCTACACCAAGCGCTGTCTGAACACCGGTTGCATCTGGATGAATATGGAGGCGAGGACGGACATGGTGATCATGTAGCGAGACACAAAGGTCATGACCACATCATCATCAAGCGTACGAAAGGGAATCGTACACGTCCAAAGAATTGAACGACAGGGCAATATAGGGGAGGAAAAGCAAGGCTTGCTGGCATTGCCCTTTTTTTTATAACAAATACCAGCAAGGGTTGCCGAAGGGACGAGATGGAGGGCACGATTCGGGATAGAGACAAGTCTACCACTAAAACGATATGGGTGGGTGATGAAAAAGATATTGACGCGATATCCGAGCATAACTCCTTCAAACTGGTGTATGGAACACTCGGTACCAGGGCATCACTCTGCTGGGACAGAGGTGGCTGTAACACCCTCGATGCGGCTATATCTCCCACGTGTCGAAGCACGACTTAGAGGCATAACCACATTGAAAGCAATGTTGCAAGTGAGGTAATCTTCACAACATTCCATGTAAATAAATAAAGGGGAAAGGATACATAGTTGGCTTACACTTGCCACATCACACAAATACATAAATAACATGACATGCATCCAAATACACTCAAGGTCCGACTACGGAACCAAAATGAAGATAAACCCCAAATGCAACATAGTCCCCGATCGCCCCAACTGGGCACCACTACTGATCATCTGGGAAAGACATGTAGTAACGACGAGAGTCTTCATCGAACTCCCACTTGAGCTTGGTCATATCATCTGGACCGGTATCATCGGTCCCTGCATCTGGTTTGGAAGTAATCTGTGAGTCACGGGGACTAAGCAATCTCACACCCTCGCGATCAAGACTATTTAAGCTTATAGGTAAGGTAAAGGTATGATATGGAGCTGCAGCAAGCGACTAGGATATATGGTGGCTAACATACGCAAAAGAGAGCGAGAAGAGAAGGCAAAGGCACGGTCGAACAACTATGATCAAGAAGTGATCCTAGAACAACCTACGTCAAACATAACTCCAACACCGTGTTCACTTCCCGGACTCCGCCGAGAAGAGACCATCACGGTTACACACGCGGTTGATGCATTTTAATTAAGTTAAGTTTCAGGTTTTCTACAACCGGACATTAACAAATTCCCATCTGCCCATAACCGCGGGCACAGCTTTCGAAAGTTCAAATCCCTGCAGGGGAGTCCCAACTTAGCCCATCACAAGCTCTCACGGTCAACGAAGGATATTCCTTCTCCCAAGACAATCCGATCAGACTCGGCATCCCAGTTACAAGACATCTCGATAATGGTAAAACAAGTCCAGCAACACCGCCGAATGTGCCGACAAATCCCGATAGGAGCTGCACATATCTCGTTCTCAGGGCACACTCACATGAGACTAGCTACGAGTAAAACGAACTCTCAAGTTTCCGTGAGGTGGCCTCGTAGGCAGCTTAGTTTAGACCAACACTCAGAGGAGCACTGGCCCAGGGGGGGGGGGGTTAAATAAAGATGACCCTTGGGCTCCGGAAACCCAAGGGAAAAAGAGGCCAGGTGGCAAATTGTAAAACCAAGGTTGGGCATTGCTGGAGGAGTTTTATTCAAGGCGAACTGTCAAGGGGTTCCCATTATAACCCAACCGTGTAAGGAACGCAAAATCTGGGAACATAACACCGATATGACGAAAACTAGGGTGGCAAGAGTGGAACAAAACACCAGGCATAAGGCCAAGCCTTCCACCCTTTACCAAGTATATAGGTGCATTAAGATAAACAAGATAATATGGTGATATCCCAACAATAATCATGTTCCAACAAGGAACGATCTCCAATCTTCACCTGCAACTAGCAACACTATAAGAGGGGCTGAGCAAAGCGGTAACATAGCCAAACAACGGTTTTATAGGACAAGGTGGGTTAGAGGTTTGACATGGCAATATTGGAGGCATGATAAGCAAGTGGCAGGTATCATAGCATAGGCATAGCAAAAGAGCGAGCATCTAGAGAGCAAAGATAGAAGTGATTTCGAGGGTATGGTCATCTTGCCTGCAAAGTTCTCAGAGTTGACTTGATCCTCGTAAGCATACTCAACGGGCTCCTCGTTCATGTACTCGTCTTCCGGCTCTACCCAAGCAAGAACAACAAGCAAAAAGGAACACAATCAACCACGTGCAATGCTCAAGCAACATGATGCAAAACATGGTATGATATATGCGGGATGAGATATGTGATGCATATGCAAGATTTGGAAAGGAATGATAGAACCTGGCCTCAACTTGGAAATCCAAGAGTGCCACTAGAAAGGGGAGGTGATTTTGGTTGAAATCGATATAAAGATCACCGGAATCGGATGCACGGTTTGGAAATGGCAAGCACAACAAAAATGACACCGATCTGCGATTAACAACAGGTAGCCTTCTAAATCCATCAAGATAAATAAGCTACTGCACTCAAACGTGACAAAAAAATACATCGTAGGGATCCACTCATGATGCTTGACAAAATATGAACACTGAGCTATGGCTAATTCACTCATTAACAAGTTCGAACAAGCATGGCAAAAGTGCAAAAGATTACTGGTTACAGACATAGTGAAATTAACAGCATGTCAGGAATTTATCATCAGGAAGCAATGTTTAGAGCACGAAAACTACATGCTACAGGAACATATCATGGCAAAGTAAGGCATGGTATGAAGATACTCTAAGCATATAACAAGAGTCCCTTAGTGACCATGAGCCAAAAGGGATCAGAAAATACAATTGCAAGAATGTGAACATATCAAAAACATAAACAGATTCAGACTTAGTGAAAAACTGGAGCATGGCAAAATAGATATCAAGTAGGCATGTTTACGAGCTCGATGCACTCACTACGAGGCATTGCATGACAAACTAAGCATACACCCAGCAAATAGACATGGCATAGAAGCTAGACATGGCAAGAACAACAACATAGTATGCATGGATCAACAACAACAAGCTCGGCAAAATCGCTAAACATGTTAACAATCTGCCAGGAACATTTAATAGCAAAAGAAGAGCTCGATTGACTCAAGGTAGGGTGCTCCATAATTGCAAACAAAGACATGGATGGATGGAGCACTACATTATCTACAAGACATCCTTACTGATCATGCTCAAAAGAGGCACGGATCACTAGAAAACAACATGAACATATGGCATTGAAATAATGACAGGGCAAGGACTTAGTGAAATTCTAAGTCCGTGAAATCAGCATCATTGAGTAAGCTACTTTGCATGCTTGTGCTAGTCACCACAAAGATCACAAAAATACATGGCATACACCCCTGTAAAGATGGCATGGCGTATTTCAAAACACATGTAGAGCTCAGGATCATAGCATGCACACATTAATCATGGCAAAAATGACAAAAGGGCATTTGCTGAAACAGATCTGAAACAATCCTCACATAGCCCTCTTCCAACAGCATTTCGGGCATCAAGATGAGCTCAAAAGAAAATGATGCAGTGAGATGAAATGATGTACTCGTCGAGACGAATATTTTGATATGCTACACGCACGAATCGGAGCTACGGATGCAGAGTTATGGCATGTGGAAGAATGCAAAAAAAATTAGGAGGGAGGCAAAAGTCAACCGGATCCAGATCAGATCTAGGGTTTGGGCACTATAGCAGCACGAGTCTCGAGGTTCGCCGGAAATGGACGTCGCGGTGGCCGGACTTGCCGAGGTCGCCGGAGGGAGATGACGCCGGATCCGGGCGGTGGAGTCGCCGGAGTGGCGCAGGAGGAGGACGACGGAGGTGGCCGCGGCTCGGGACGGTGCGGCGATGGAGAGGAGCAGCCGCGGTGGAGATCGCCGGCGGCGAGGCCGAGCGGCGAAGGCGCGGTTTGGCGGGGCAAGGCGGGGGAGGCGCGGCCCGGTGACGCGAGGAGGAGGGCCGCGGATGGGCCTGCGGGCCCGCGGCGGTGGGAGGCGGCCGGCGGCCATGTGGCGCGTCCCGGTAGGCTGCGGGCAGCGGCGGACATTGTGTCCGGCGGCGGCAGACAATGTCCGGCACGCTGAAGAGGTGGGGAGCTAGGTTAGGGGTAGAATGACCCGAAAATTTCGGGGGAGGTCTAGTTTTATAGGTAGAGGGAGCTAGGAAGCTCCAAATGAGGTGCGGTTTTCGGCCACGCGATCGTGATCGAATGGCCTAGGTGATGGAGGAGGTTTAGGTGGGTTTTGGGCCACTTTGGAGGGGTGTTGGGCTGCAACACACACGAGGCCTTTTCGGTCCCTCGGTTAACCATTGGAGTATCAAACGAAGTCCAAATGGCATGGAACTTGACAGGCGGTCTACCGGTAGTAAACCAAGGCCGCATGGAAAGTCTCGGTCTAATCCGAAAACGTTTAACACCTGCACACGAAAAGAGGTAGAAAGGTACAACGGAGGATATAGGAGCGCCGGAATGCAAAACAGACAACGGGGAAAAAGCTCGAATGCATGAGACGAACATGTATGCAAATGCAACGTACATGATGACATGATATGAAATGCATGACAAAGACAAAACACACGGAGACAAAAACCCGACAACGAGGAAATATCATAACTTAGTGCCGGAAACGGCAAGAGTTGGAATATAAATAAGGTAGGTTACATCCGGGGTGTTACAGTGGCGCCGGACACCGAGGAACAGGTATGCTAAGAAGGAGGGTGCAGGTAGAGGATCAAAGCCGATGCCACCTACACTCACCATATTAACCATTAGTGGCAAGATAATAAGTCTATATGCATGCTATGTGATAAACAAATGCAGCAATCAAGTGCAACAAACCAATTGGCCTCTATAGTACCGCATTCTAACATTCGCGCGGGCTAGGGCGTCCTACAACCAGACCTGCTATGATACCAAGCCTGTGGCACCCCGGTTCAGAGAAACCGGAACGCCCCATATTCCATCCCAGAGATCGAGGAGAAGTCTTCTGGAATATGGCACTACTTAGCATAGAACAAATCAGCTCTTTATTACAAGCTATATGGATACAAGGGGATTACATCAGCACAGTGACACTACGCCTGCCACGGTTGCTCCATGCAAGCAACAGAACAACATGATGCAGCGGAATAATTCTAGCAGCAGAACAATGACGACGGTGATGAACTCCACTCCGCAGGGACTCTAGCTAGAACGCTTATCCTAGCTCGCAAACAAGGAATCCACGGCAAACAAGCAATCAAATCCGGCATGACCTGCAAACTGGCATCACACGCCAGGTCAGTACATTGAATGTACTTGCAAGCTCACAACAACCAAAGCAATCAAGACATACAACAACATGGCAGTTACAGATTAACAAGGATTAACATGATACTATCAGAACAACATGGCATGAACAACATGATACAAGTAGAACAATACGAGCATGGCATGAACAACATGATACAGCTAGAACGATATGAGCATGGCAGGAACATATAAACATGATGACACTATCATGCAACATGATGACGTTATCATGCACCAACTTACTCTGTTCTGGTTACCTCGTAACCAACATGGACATCACACGATCATCTCAGGATCCAATCAAGCTTGGTATTAACAATACCATAGTAATCATTACATGACCACAAGGAGCTTGATCTTCACCCTTAACTCTCGAATAACACCACAAATATCCATCAACTCGGTATCCATGGATCATCTCACGATCACAACCACAAATATCCATCAACTCGGTATCCTCGATACCACGGTGATCATCTAACGATCACAACCAATCTCTTTCTCATCATCGAACCAGGGTTGTTATTAAGCAAGTTATTATTATTACTGTTCACCCACAGTGTGACCAACTATGAACTGGGCCCTTATCCGCGGGCGCGGCTATCCATAGATATAATGCACACTCTGCAGAAGTTAGCACACTCTACCCACACCAGAGAACTCATGGCCTCGTACTCCCATTCAGGTGGACCAACGGCGTTCCAACAACACCGTCCTACTGCCATGACACTCTCCCGGCCACTCCAACCAACTCCCCTTTGGGCTAAGTCATGGGTGGCCCCGTGCCTACCAAAGGCATCAACGGTCACCATCGTGGCAAAACATAAATGGTCCCAAACAGGGACAATTTACCATAACAACAATAACAACAACAACAACAACAACAACAACAACAACAACAACAACAACAACAACAACGGGCACACAAGGCTTATGTCCGCCTACCTGATCAGGGTAGCGCGTGCACATAACCTTCCCTCGTTGGAGGCACCGGCGAGAGGCATGGCAATAGACCCAGTTAGGACCTTCCCATAAAGGCAAGCGTGGTTGCACTAGCCAGCTCAATATGGTGGCACCATGACTCAGCCAATAGTTGTTCAAGTTCAATTTAATCTGGTTAAACTTGAATGCAATATGTTGAGCCATGATAAAATAACATGATGAAATTATAAAGCATGAGCATGATATAAGCATGGGGTGCGACAACCATATCAACAATGAATCATATCCTACTGAGTATGGCATAATGGCAAGCATGAATATCACAAGTACAACACTACTCATAGCATAACATGACCACTAGCATCAACAATAAATACCATGCAAGAACACATCAAATACATTATTGAGTAAACACTTAACCAACTAACAACAAAGGAACAATACATACTAACGGTACTTGGTAACCAACATTAGTCATGCACCGAAGAACATGACCAACCCAACATGTACTACTATCAAGCATGACCAATATGAAAGTAATACTAGCAGGTAGACCATGATGACAGAGTGCCAGAAAACATAGCATGACGGTAGTCACCGATCCATAAGCATAACCGAAATAAAGACAACAGTAGCAAAACAACCATACAGTTATTAAAGATTCAAGTTGAAAACCAAAGCTACTGCATGGCTATCATGCAAATGGTGGTTGTGTCTTGCCTAGGGATGAAGAAACCATCGGGAAGATGTGCAGGAAGATCGCGTAAGGAATCGCCGGAAAAGTTTCTCTCCCGAAGGGGCTGATTAGGGGCAAGGAAAAAATGGTCATTTTCAGAATATTAAAACATAATGAAAATAGTTCCAACAGAACGGGCTTGACGATATGAAGACGTGAGTGTTGGTTTCACCTCAATCGGAGTTACGGTTGCGGAGTTATGAAATGTGGAAGAAGAAGGACCAATTTGTGAATATTTTCATCACCAACGGGTCCCTGAGAGGAAACACAGAAAACGTATTTCACACGATACGCCTACAAAACTGAGAAAGCGCATTCTTGGCCGCAAAAGAGAGAAATACGCCTTCCCAAAGAGAAAACGCATTTCGGTCTGAAGCAATGCAAGAGTACATTTTCGAACAAGGGAAGACGTATTCAGAGGAATATGCTTCCACTTACCACGTGGCAAGGGCAGGGTGAACGCGCGGTGAGGCTGACTGGTGTGGGTGCACGCAGGTGGGGGGGCCTAGCGAGTCATCGTCTTCCTACTCTCTCTGGCCCGACCGAAGCAGAGGAGGAGCAGAGGGAGGCACACTGCCGGCATCGGGCCCGGCAACTCTGGCCACCTCCGACCAAACGGAGGCCACCGGCAGGCTCGGCTTGGCCTGCCGTATCCATCCCCGCACAGAGGAGATGCCAGAGAGGAGTAGAGCTACCACGGTGAAGGGGAGAACAAAGGCGGCTCCGGCGGCCATTTTCTTGGAGGGGGAGCACTCCGGCGACAGGGAGGCCAGGTAGAGAGGGTGGGGCGACTCGCGAGGATGAGGGAGAGGCTCTAGTGGCGACGGGAGGGAGAGAGGTGCGCTGGAAGGCTCGGTCGGGGTGTTGACAGAGAGGCGGGCGACCTGACTTGCGGGGCACGCGGCCAGGGTGGACTCCGGCGAGGGGCGAGGTGTTGGGGTGAATCGCGGGGATGAGGGGGCTCCGGGGGACAGCTCTGGAGGAGGAGAGGAGGGTTGTGGTGGTTGGAACCGAGACCAACTCCGGCGAGGTCACGGCGATACGAGGAAGAAACGGGGAGGGAGAGCTGCTCCGGTGGGCAAAAGAGGCGGGGGAGGTGTGAGTGAGGAGCAGGGGGCCTCAGGCATCCTATATATAGCCACGGAGGAACGCTCTAGAGCTCATGGACGAGCTCTCGACCAAGCTTTAATGGCGAGAAGAGGCTGGACATGGCACGGGCATGGCTCTATCGGCTCATTTAAGGCGGACGATGACGAGGCATCGACACAGGGCATCACGGGGAAGCTCATGGACAAAGTTTGAGGTCGAGACAAGGAGGAAGGAGACGGGAACAGAGGCAAGAACAAGCCGAAGCACGCAATTAGTGTGGTGCCAGCGTGATCACCACGGGCACTAGCGCAAGCGGCGTGCTTTGGCATGGCCGCCCATGTCCAGTAGATGGACCTTAGTGCCCTTAGTCTAACTGAGGAAAGAATTTGGTCCAGGGGCAACAAAGAGATTTGCGGAAGACCCCAAAGCAAACCAGCAGCCAAGTGTTTGTGCTGTGCATTGGGGACACCAGCTTGGTAACGTAGTAAATAGTTTGCCTGGTGATGATCACACACTAAGGTGATGTTGATTACCAAAAATCAGACTAAGAGGAGGAGTTTAGATGAGGGTTGTTGTAGAAACCACTATAATGACCAGAATTAGAGATTTGGATGATGCACTAACATGAAGAGGCTACTTGAGCTGAAATTGGGCATGACCCAATTATTTTAATATATGAAGATTCTCAAAAAGTTTCGTGTCATTTGAAAGTGCCAAAGTAGCACTTGCTTCATATAGCTTTGCTCTGGACAAAAACTTGGAGAAATTGCATAGGGCAAATGATGTAATGGATTGAGACAAACTTTGGTGGAGGGTGTCTATATAGATAGAAGAATGTACTGGTAAATTTTCAGCTTAAATGAAGCAATATAAAATATAGTTGCTTCTCAAATTGAAAATCTGACCATAAACTAAGATTTGGAGCTGAGCTCATATAGATGAGTTACAAGAGCTCATATTTGGTAGAGAGTCATGATTTGATCATATGAAGGACCATGCAAAATTTTAACTCAATTGGATTAACCTAGCTAGTACTTCCTTTACAATGAATTCCCCCAGACAAGAACTTTGAAACATTACTTAGGAATATTTACTAGGCAACTTAAGTTGAAATTTGGCATGAGGCAATTATATGGACATGAAAAGGTGTCCAATAAATTTGAGGTCAATTGGGCAAAGGTAAATGGCACTTGCTTCACAATCTTCCATTCAGGACAGAATAGGAAAGTAATTAATTGAACATGATGGGAAACATGGAAAATGAAATATTTTGCCATATTTGAGGAATATATGACCCAAACAATTTATGAGAATTATTTGGGAATTTTGGGAGTGATAGAAATATAGGTTGCTTCACAACCTAGGGCAAATTGGGTTATTCCTTTAATAGAAAAGGAATATTCCCAAGGAAAAAGATTATTGGGGTTTGGTCCAAGATGGAAATGGAGAGGTCTAGGAATGGTTTGGGGATGACAAGCCACTCTTCAAAGATGGAAGAGGTCATCTTCTTCAGTTTCCAGACAACATAGCCAAGGAAAAAGAAAACTCAAGCAAAAATCTCAGATAAACAAAAGAAAAAGAAAGGTTCAAAAATCAGGCTGTGACACTACCGTCGCCATTAAAATGAGGTGAGCGTCGAGGGAACCATGGAGAACGGCGGGGAAGCGACATTGCGCCATACGTCCTCCTCTTGCGGTGGGAGAACGAATACTCCTATGGCTCCGGCTGGCTCTACACCCTCACGAATGGCACACCGTACTCGATCGATTCCATATCCTCTGGGTGCTCGACCTTCGACCTGTAGGCCCACCACCTCCGCCTGACTTTTGCCTCAGGCAAATCTGTCTGCTCCATCGCCCAGAGGAGATACTCGATGAACTCGAAGGGTTGCGGCGTGACTACCGCCGAGGAGTACATCGCCACCCTTATCGCCGCCGTCTCGCTCTTTCGCATACATTACCACATGACCCTCACCGTCCTATAAATCTCCCACTCATTTCAAACCAATTAAGGGTCTCCTTCAACCTGGTTAACTTTGCCTGGTTGCCGCCAGCGATCTGCCCGATTCGCTGCTGCATCCTCTCCATAGATGTCCTTCGTCGTGGTCCGGTGCTAGCTTTGGAAGATGGGAGGAGAGACGGTGCTCTTGCAATAGAGAATAGGGAGAGGCGAGATGGTGGTTTTGGAATGGAGATGATGGAGAGGAGAAAGGGTGGTTTTGTAACGGAGAAGAGGGAGAGCCGAGACGGTGGTTTTGGAATGGAGATGATGGAGAGGAGAGGAGCTGGTTTTGCAATGGAGAAGAGGGAGAGGCAAGACGGTGATTTTGGAATGGAGATGATGGAGAGGACATGAGGTGATTTTGAATGGAGAATAGAGAGAGGAGTGTGCGGCAGCGATTTAGGATTGGACGAGAGGGCCGCGACGCTGTGACTGGATCAAAATCAAAATCAATTTACCCTTCAATTAAGAAAGCGACCCCACATTAACTAGTCTCCCTTTTATTGTGGGTCATAATTGACCATGATTTTCACAAATAAAATATATGTTATAAATTGAAAAAATAATATAATTTCAAAGTACATTCAGATACAAACCAAACGATACAATTTTTGTTGACATGCATTCACATTTTGCTTGTCAAATACAGTACATGGTTAAACTTTGACCCAAAATACGCAAAACAAAAAATTACTTCCAAGACCAGTGTCGCTCCTCTCCTCTTAAACCACCGTCGCTCCTCTCCTGTTCTAATCTAAATCCCGTGCCGCTCCTCTCCTCTTCCATTTCAAAACCAGCGTCCCTCCTCTCATGTTCCAATCCAAAACCAGTGTCGCTCCTCCCCCGTTCTAATCCAAAACCAATGCTGCTCCTCTCCTCTTCCATTCAAAAACCACCGCCGGCGAGTGAAGGTGTTGTGGAGAAGTAGATCGATGGAGTACAACTGATACGTGAGGATCGCATACGGCGACCCTGTGAAGCCAGCTAGGATGTTGGAGATACAGTCTTGGTTTGACAACATGGACCAACTAGCGGCGACAGCCACATCCATGGCCAAATATCTGCAACTGAGCGAAAAGGCGGCGATACTCCCGAAGGGAGTCGCGCGGGAGTACATAGAGCTGCTCCTCTGGGCCATGGAGCAAACAGATTCACCGAATCCGATCGTGAGGGAGCGATGGTGGGAGTATCCATCCAATATGGAGCATCCACCAGAGATTGAACAATCGAGCTTCTACAGGGTGCCGTTTCTGAAGGTGTCGTGGCGAGCCGATGGAGTCTTCGTCGACCGAACCCAACTGCAAGAGGAGAAAAGCAGTTGGCCCGATGACGCTTCCCCGCCATCCTCTCCCTCGCCGTTCACATCATCTCATGGGGCGGCTATCTGCCGCCGAGGGATAGGAGTCGACTACCCCCCCAGCCCAATAGTCGGGCAGGTTGTGAATTGTCACGAGCTTAGGGTTGTCAGTATTTGCAAGTTGTGAATTGTGTTTTGTGTTGTCTATTTTGAATTTCAGATTCGCAGTATTGAGCATATGAAGTATTTTATGAATTCTAGAGATCTATTTTTAGCACTTAAAAATGTAGTTTCATAGGAGTATAAAAGTGCAGACAATGTGATTCTCAGAGAAGAAACTACATGTTTTAGTTTTAGATAAGAAATTGCAAGTTCAGTTTCAGATAAGAAACTACAACTTTCAGAGGCAGAGCATTTATATTAACATGGCCTTTTCAAACTGGGATAACATCGTGTTGGAAGTTTTGTTCATGGTCAAAAATGGAACTACCAGCCAGTTAACATCATGTTGATCAACATTCATGCATAGCACATCTTCATATGATGCACAGTCAAAAAGATATGCTATTTTCAAAATGCACACACAATGTTGAGTGTGCGAAAAACAGAGAAAACGAGGGACAAAGTTTTGACAAGTGTTGGACGTGGTGTGCATACATGACAATGGGGACCCACATGTCAATAATGACAGAGGCAAAAAATTGGAGATATTTTCCCAGCAGTAGGTGGAATCGAACCCGGGCGGAACAGCTGTCTGGTAGTGTCACTTGGCCACTGGGCTAGTTCAGTAGTTTCGGTACAAATAAGGCACTACCTTAGGTGGTACGATCTCCTCCTGCACCTTTGTTAGCTCGCCGCAGCGCCATGGTCTGCCGTTGTGAACATGTTGAACAAACGAGAGGAATCTGGAGAGGAATGTACGTGGAGTGGCGGACAGTCGGGGCCCGCCATGTCTATGGTCGTACGCAAGCTAGTGCCTCAATGAAAAAAATACTTCCTCCTAATGCTATACTAACGTTGGGGCCCACGGGTTTGTCAACATAGTTGCATTTTTTTAGGTGCTTCATTGTAGTTACTAAAGGAGATAAATTCACAACAAAATCGAGGAGCTGTTAGGTATCATTTATTATCACTGGGGCAGCAAGTATCAGCTGGTTTGTGGGATGCCCCGTCTAGGATTTGTTTTTTAACATGCGCAGCCCACGACACGCCGGTTTGTATTTTCTTGAGGGTCGGTCATGTATAGACCGGTCTATGGACCTCTCATCCGAGGTTTTTTTTTCCTGAAACATCGGCAGCCCAACTTATGTATTTTTTTGAAGAAAACGCAGAGGTTTGTTCTATTTTTCTATATAAGAATAGGAACGCCTGGTCCAACTTATGTTTCCCTTCTAACTATATTATATGTATTTAAATTATTTTATATGTTATTATATATTATTGTTATTGTCATCATATATTTAACAAATACTTACATATGTAAGAAAACAATATCCTACATCTTATTAACTTATAAAAATAATTTCTTAACAATTAAATCCTGGATTTTTTGGCAACGAAAATCTTGGTGATTGTGTACAAAAGCTTGGTAAGATTTAAGGACCAATGTAATAATAAATCACTCATTATTTAAATATATTTATAACAAAATGCTCAGCCCCTGTTTACTTTTTTATAACATTGATGCGCCCAACCCAACATTATAATTAGAATCAGCCCAGCAAAATCGTGTATTTTGAGAAAGTGCAAATGGCCTGTAATTTTTTAGGAAAAAATAAATGGGCCGCATGGACGCTGCATTATTTGTTCACCCAGCCCAGCAAATGGACCGTAATTCTAAAAAAAGAGATCAAATTGACTGTAAATTCTAAAAAAATGGGTTGAATATGTGCCACATTTTTGGAGGCTGAAATGTGGGCCAATAGGTCAAAGCCAACGCAAGTCATTGTCAACTTAGTCAACAAATAATTCTGACATTGTTAGCCATTGGATTTACATCCAACGACCGGCATCCATCTTCAATCTCTCGTCTTCTTCCTCCAGCGCCACCGGGACCACCTGCTCCCGCCTCCTACTGCTAGCAGCTCTGCTTAGCAGGCTTCGCTCTGAAGCGCTACCCCACCGTCGGCCAGGCCATCCCTACACCCCTCCACACCTCTTGTTCTTCTCCGCCGACTGTCGAACCACACCGCACCAGAACCAGTTAAGCCTCGTACACCTCTCCGTTTGTGAATCCACTCCCGTGTCTTCCCATCTCCGGCTCGTTGCTGTCTGGGGCCTCGCCGTCGTCCACCACCTTGGATGCGCTCGGCGCGCCGTGGTAAACATGGTCAACGAACGACATCCATCGGAAGTGGACTGTATGTGGAGAGGCTAACAGCTGGGTCCACGACCGCACACAAGGAAATGCCTCCTTATTACGCGCAAAATAATGATTCCTCCACCTGACAGTTGGGACCCATCATAAGGGCCTTTGTATTTCGTGGAAAAAACGTTCCCCCCGCTGACTGCTCAGACCCACCAGCTATATTTTCGCACGCAAGGAAGTGCCTCCTTATTACGCACAAAAAACTGAATACTCCCCCTGCTAGCTGGGACCCATGATAGTGGGAGGCTAACTTGTGGGCCTACTAAGTTGACGGGGGCGGAGGGCTTTGTCAACTTATGAACGATTCTAGCTCCAGTGACCGTTCGATGTCCATCCAACGGACGTAGTGCTTCTTGAACCTCTGGTGTTCTTGCTCCAGCCGCCCAAGCCAGCGCCGGTCGTGCCGCGTGCTCCAGCCTCCCGTGGCCGGCTGTGATGCCGCGGAGGCCTCACCGCCCCCTACTACTCCCACCGCTAGCCAGACCATCCCTCTACTGACCCACACCCCATGTTATTCTGCAGCGACGGCAGCCTCACATCGCAGCCAAACCAGTGAATCCTCGTACTCCTCTCCGCGTGGGCATCCACTGCCACGTCTTCCCTGGCTCCGCGTCGTCCACTGCCCTAGTGCTCTCAGCGCGGCGTGGTCAACGTGATCAAAGAACGATTTCCATCGGAAGAGTACTATACGTGGAGATGCTGACAGCTGGGTCCACGGCCACAGCAAGGAAGTGCCTCCTTATTACGCGGAAAATATAGATTCCTCCACCTAACATCAGGGACCCACCGGACGGGCCACTGTATTTCGCAAAAAAAACATTCCCCCTGATTGCTGGGACCCACCAGCTACATCTTCGCATGCAAGGAAGTGCCTAACAGTCAGGACCCACCTGGTCGAAGCATACGTAGCGTTGCCATTCTGGTCACGAATGTGTACGTACATACTGGTCGATCGGTCTATCAGTAGGCTGCAAGGATGAACTGTGGCCGTGTAAGGAAGGGCACGTGTCGTAGTAGAGGCGCGCACGCGTCGTAGTACAGGCGCGCATGTAGCATGTCACGCAGTCCCGTTAGTATCGTGTACACGTATGTATAGCCAGGGTGCAAGAAAGTAAATACGGCCACATACATATGGCCAGGGATCCTGTTCATCGGGAGGGGCCTGGCATACCGCAAAACAGAGGAAACAGACTTCTTTTGGACCTCCTACAGTCGAAACGGGGTCCTGTTGATCCGGAGGGGTGTGTCGTACCGCAAAACGGAGGAAACGAACTTGTGTTGGAGCGCTACGGTCGAAACAGGGGTCCCGTTCATCAGGAGGGGTGTGGCGTACCGCAAAACGGGACTCCATGGGATAATGTTCATCTCCACCTATGACCTCCTCCAGACTCCACGGGCTACTGTTCATCCACCGTCGACCTCCTCCAGCCTCCACCTGCGACTGTTTATCCACGGGCTCCTGTTCATCCAGCCTCCACCGCTCCTCCACCGGCTACTGTTCAACCAACCCTCTCCACAGGGTCATGTTCAACCACCTCTCCACGGGCTACTATTCATCGAGCCCTCCACCGGCTACTGTTCAACTAGCCCTCCACGGGGTCGTCATGTTCATCCAGCCCTCCACGGGGTCCTGTTCATCCACCCCCAACCGACTCGATCGATCGGGGTCCTGTTCATCCAGCGGCAACACCACGGGGTCCTG
>NC_041392.1:283337266-283411442 GCF_002162155.2 Triticum dicoccoides | reverse complement strand
CATCAAGGGAAGGAGGCACCAGGGTTCGATCGGCTTTAGTTAGCAGTAGTAGTGAAGGAATCACTCGGGTTCAGTTAATAGCAAGGAATCGATCGCTCGGGTTCAGTGACGTAGCTAGTGCAATCGCTCGGGTTCAGTTAGAGCGCAACGCCTCGCACACATGCGCGTACGTGTACGAGAGAAATGCGCAAACCTCCATGCATCGCTCGGCCCCGACCACCCACCGTAACCGGCAACACCCCGATATTTTCCTCGCCCTCGCTTCTACCACGATTTTTTCCGTCATGGACGGCCCAAAGAATGTCATGCGGTTGCATCTCCAGCCCGCCCAGGACGAAAAGCCCATTTTCTGTCATGTTTTTTGGCATAGAAGTAGGAGCCCACCACATCTATGATGATACCGGGTTTTGTCACAATTATCATAATAGAAGTAAGCATGACAGAAAAAATTCGTTCGGCCCAAAATGTCTCGGATGTGTCTTTTTTTGTAGTGGATCTAATGAAACTTACTCAGATTTCATGGATTGGGAGAACATAACCATAGGATTTATAGTCCAAAAAGGGAGAGGCGGGACGCAGGAGTAACCAGAGAAACCCTAGGACGTATTTGAAACATAAATGGGTATAGATGACTAACCGGTTCTCCCTCGTCATCGGAGTCGCCGGAGTCATCGCCCAAGTCGGTGTGGACCTCCGGCTCCGGCTGTGGAAGCACGACGACGTCATGGTGCAGCGATACCTCGCCGGTGGCAATGGCAACCTCTGTCTCCATCTCCACACCATGCTCCAGTGCTTCAGCAGACACGGCCTCGCCACTCCCTCCGACGGGGTGCTTCAGCGGCATCCTCATACATGACGGCTTTGAGGACTGAGAGCGGCGTCGAGGATGCAAGTGGAGAGAGATGATTGTGTGTGTGGCGAGCATGAGGGGTGCGGCCGCTCGGGCACGCCATTAATATGGAGTAGTGGAGAGAGGCACGTGGTGGTCAAACCGCTAGCTCACCTCCCGGTGAGCCTGCACACCGGACTGCTGGCATGCCTACCGCCATTTCACACAGCTACTCACATGCTTCCCAATGACACTACGCGACGAGCACGCCTCCTGTCAATTCACACACCTCACTGCAAAAAAATACACTTCCGTGATGATACGTGTTTGTCACAGTAGGTCACGTTTTCTGTCATGCATGTACAAACATGACAATTTTATGACAGAATCAAGATAGTCATACCTGTGCTGTCGTAGAAGTGTTCCATGACATTACCAAAATTATCATCACGGAAGTGTCCACTTCCATAAAGATAAATCGCGCGTCACAGAACTTCTTTCGTCAAGCGTGACCGACACGTGGCATCCACCGTAACGGAACGCCGTTAAGCTATCGGGTCCGATTTTGGATCTGATAACCCGTTAACAGCCCTGACCAATGGGGATTTTCCATGTGTAAAATCATCATTGGCTAGAGGAAACACGTGTCGACTCACCGTTGGGACAGATGTCATCCACTCATTGGACCCAAAGCGCCTATGATACGTCGACACATGGCATGGCCCAATAGAGGCCCATTCCTGTGAAAAGGCCGGCCCATTTGACCTGGTCCAAAGGTGGCGGGCCGGCCCACGACAAGCCTGTCAATGGCATGTTCGCATATAGCCCATTTACAGCCCGCTAACCTAGGGCCCGTTTATGGCCTATCCGAATTAGGCCCAGTAGCGTCATCTGGGCCGCCCAATATAATTCCAGCCCGTTTTAACTTCCGGCCCATGTATGGCCCATGACGTCTTCTGGACCATATGAGGCCCTTAGAAACTCTCGGCCCATTAACGACCCATGGTAAAACTAGCCATAATGAACAGCGTATCACTTTATACCCATTAACGGCATGTGGTGAAACTGGCCCGTAATGAACAGTGTATCACTTTATACCCATTAACGGCCCATTATTCCATTGGGCCGTTTCCAGCCCATGTTATCTTTCGGCCTTCTCAGGGCCCATTTATTCTTGGGCTCATTTCCAGCATTCGTTTACTTATGGCCCGTTACTGTCATTTTCTGCTTGTGGGCCAAATTCAGCCCATGGTTGCAGTCGGCCCGTTTGTGGCCCGTTAATACGTTGGGTCGCTTTCATAGCATCATCAAATACGATCGATTAATGACGGCCCGTTATGGTAGGCCCATGAAAGGACGATTTCAACTCTAGCCCATTTACGACCATAATGTGGTATGTTATTGGCCCATGTTTGGCCAACCCATCATACAGCCCGGAGAAGGCCCATTGATGATACGGCCCGTAGAAGGCCCATTGTGTCTATGGCCCGTATAAGGCCCATTGTTTCTATGGCCCGTAGGAGGCCCATGTTAACTACAGTAAATATGTAGCCCATGGTTATTGTGGCCTAGTTTTAAAAATAGGTTATTGCGGCCACTAACAAACCACGGAAAAAGAACTGCACTGACTACAAGAAAACAAATAAACAAGACAATAAGGAAATAAATTAGCAAGAAACTTATGCTAGGCTATCATGGCTATTACACATATTACAAAGTTCGCCACCAGTGCAAATATAGGGAACAAAGCAGCATATAAACACCGCAGCAAAACAACTCCAGAACTGAAACCACTTTAGAAGAGCTCAAGAAACAATATCCTGGGTAGCCATAATGCTGGCAAGATGCTTAGCAAGCTTATTAACTTTCTCTTGTTTGGCGCTTAAATCCTCCACCACTTGCTGTTGCAATAGAAAGTATGCATCTGAATTCTGCAGGGACTTCCTCAGTCATTCATCTTCCTGTCGCATAACATCTGATCAATGCCTTTCAACTTGAAGTTGAGACTCAAGAAGCCAAACTAATTCAGGCAGTGAGTTCGAAGAGCTGGTGCCAGCAGTAGTAGCCAGTAAGTCGAACACTACATCAAGACTGGACTTTGGGGTTGTCTCAGTGTCTTCAATATAGTTTTTATCAGCTTTCTTGGAGACCAACAGGGATGTCTCACTATCTTGAACCTTATCTGCATTACTTCCTTTACCATTGCATAACGGGGTACTCTTCTCCAATATTTTATCCGCGTTCTAAAAGAGAAACAAACAAACACATCACAGGTTTACAATGTAGTATATGAAACTCATTTTGGTAAACCAGTTCAGTAGTAAGGTGGACAGGATAACAACATGAAACAAACATATATCTATGTAGTATGGTCACTGTATGGTCTATATCATTGTAGTTTATGTTGCCAAATCAAGATAGATACAGTTTGAATCATATCTATTTAAGACAAAGCAACATAGATAGAATATAAGTGTGGGAAACTACACAGCAATAGCAACACTTGTAATGTGCATGGCATGAGAACATAATTGTTTATTCAATTGAAACTGAAATCAACATAGACCAAGTTACAACAGCAAACACATTAAAGAAACAGGTTTAAAACATACCCGTTGCACCATTGGAGTTTCAATTACATCCTTCAAATTTGAAATTAGTTGGTATGAGTAAATACAGTGATGCAAGAGCAAAGTAGTATGAAACATAGCTACGGAACCTGGCCTGAGAACAATTCTTCTTCTGCTTTAAGCATTGACTTGGGGTTCGGAGTGGTGGTCCTCGTGCTTTGGGCACTGCAGTTGCCTTACTAACTGCTCGTGTTTGGGTGCTCTGTGGTGGAGACGGTGCTGTGTCAATGGGAACTGGGTTACTATCTACTGGGGTTGGGGTTAGAAGGGGTGTAGCTGGTTCTCTATCCAACTGGGTAGGGTACAATATGTGTGAGTCTGGGTTAGGTGTGGTGGGGCTGGTTCTTGGGCAAGTACAACCGTTGTTCTATCTCCATCGATAGGTATCATGATCTTTTCTAAAGACCGTGTTTTTACTCCCACAGATACTGCCATCACCCCCTCCAATTGAAATGGCTGATAAACAAGAAAAGTAATTGAATGTACAGACATTGTAAGATAGACAGGTGCAATCGATAGTAGGGAAGAAAACAGGGCATGAAATAATTCACATTTATGTGGTCGAACCAAACAGAATAGCAGGACATAATTCACATATATGATGGCTAATTAAACAGGATATCATGACACAATTTCACATGTATGATGGCTAACTAAACAGGATAGAATGACATACTTCAAAATATGATGACTATGTAAACAGGATGACATGATATAACTATACTATATGTCTATTAAAGTGGTTGGCATGCCCTAAATCACAAACATGCCGTCGATGGAAACATGATGGCATGATGACTATGTAAACAGGATGAGACGATATAACTATATTATGTCTTTAGAAAATGGGTTGGCATGCCATAATTCAGATACATGCTGTCTATGTAAACATCATGGCATGATATAATTCAAATATATGATTTATATACTAAGGAAGTGAGCAGAGGACAATCGCATATATGATGTGTTAACTAAGGAGATCATTCAATATCGTGTATATGATGTAAAAAAATAAGCATTGCAATACAACATATGCATGATATGAGTAATATAACCCTGCCAAGTTTGAGCATACACCTCAGGGGGATAATAGGACTGGTCATCTACCTCCGAATCCTCCTCTGAAGAGCTATCTGTAACCAGCAAGATATCTGCTTCAGCAGGTAGCATTGTCTGCTCTGAAGACCTTGTTTTCACTCCACATTTCTCCATCACCAATTCAAATGGCCGATGCACAAGAAGAGCAGTTGAATATGCAAACATTGTCGACAAAAGCAATGAGAAATAATAAAAAGGACGACATGATATAATTCACATATATGACGCTTGGCTAAACAACATGTCATTGCATAATTCACATATTTAATACCTTGCAACAAGATAGCATTGCATAATTCACATATATAATGTCTTGCAACGAGATGGCATTGCATAATTCACATATATGGTAATTATACACTAAACAGGTGGCATTCACACAAAGCATGTCTAAACTAAGCAAATGACATAGAAATGCAAGCTACCATACGCACGATATGAGCAACATAACCCTGCCAAGTTAGAGCATCCACCTCAGGGGGGGGGGGAATAGGACTGGTCATCTGTCTCTGAATCCTCCTCTGAGGAGCTATCTGTAACCAGCAAGACATGCGCTTCGTCAGATATCATTGTCTGCTCTGAAGACCTTGTTTCCACTCTAGATTTTTCCATGACCGTGCCGAATGGCTGATGCACAGGAAGAGTAATTGAATGTACTAAAATTGTTGACAAAGTTAACACGTAATAAAAAATGATGTCATGATATAATTCACATATAAGATGACTGGCTAATGATAACCCACAAGTATAGGGGATCGCAATAGTTTTCGAGGGTAGAGTATTCAACCCAAATTTATTGATTCGACACAAGGGGAGCCAAAGAATATTCTCAAGTATTAGCAACTGAGTTGTCAATTCAACCACACTTGGAAACTTAATATCTGTAGCAAATTGTTTAGTAGCAAAGTAATATGATAGTGGTGATAACGGTAACAAAAGGTAACAGTAGTAAAAGTAATATTTTTGGTATTTTGTAGTGATGATAGCAATAGAAACAGAAAAGTAAATAAGCGAAGAACAATATATGGAAAGCTTGTAGGCAATGGATCGATGATGGAGAATTATGCCGGATGCGGTTCATCATGTAACAGTCATAACCTAGGGTGACACGGAACTAGCTCCAGTTCATTGATATAATGTAGGCATGTATTCCGAATATAGTCATACATGCTTATGGCAAAGAACTTGCATGACATCTTTTGTCCTACCCTCCTGTGGCAGCGGGGTCCTTACGGAAACTAAGGGATATTAAGGTCTCCTTTTAATAGAGAACCGGAACAAAGCATTAACACATAGTGAATACATGAACTCCTCAAACTACGGTCGTCACCAGTAAGTATCCCATTTATTGTCACTTCGGGGTTAACGGAACACAACACATAATAGGTGACTATAGACTTGCAAGATAGGATCAAGAACACTCATATATTGATGAAAACATGATAGGTTCAGATCGGAAATCATGGCACTCGGGCCCTAGTGACAAGCATTAAGCATAGCAAAGTCATAGCAACATCAATCTCAGAACATAGTGGACACGAGGGATCAAACCCTAACAAAACTAACTCGATTACATGATAGATCCCATCCAACCCATCACCGTCCAGCAAGCCTATGATGCAATTACTCACGCACGGTGGTGAGCATCATGAAATTGGTGATGGAGTATGGTTGATGATGACGATGGCGACAGATTCCCCTCTCCGGAGCCCCGAACGGACTCCAGATCAGCCCTCCTGAGAGGTTTTAGGGCTTGGTGGCAGCTCCATATCGTAAAACGCGATGATTTCTTCTTCTTGATTTTTTCTCATCGAAACTCAATATATGGAGGTGGAGTTGGAGTCGGAGACGCAATAGGGGGCCCACGAGGTAGGGGCGCGCGCCCTAGGGGGGCAGGCGCGCCCCTACCCTCGTGGAGAGACGGTGGACCCCTTATCCTTCATATTTGGCTGGTATTTTTCTTATTTTCTGAAAAGTGTCTCCGTGAAGTTTCAGGTCATTCCGAGAACGTTTGTTCCTGCACATAAATAACACCATGGTAATTCTGTTGAAAACAACATTAGTCCGGGTTAGTTCCATTCAAATCATGCAAGTTAGAGTCCAAAACAAGGGCAAAAGTGTTTGGAAAAGTAGATACGTTGGAGACGTATCGGCTAACCAGGGTGGCATTGCAAAATTCACATATATTATGCCTGGCTAAAAAATATGGCATTGCATGATTCACATATACGATATAGAAACAAAACAGATGGCATTGACACAAAGCATGTCTAAACAAAGCAGATGACATCTTTGATGTATACAGTAAGAAATGCAAGGCACCATATGCATGATATTACCAACATCAGCATGCCAAGTTAGAGCAAAGACCTCATGGGGTAAATTGGAGTGGTCTTCTGCTTCTGAATCCCCCTCAGAACAGTTATCTTCCTCTTGATTACAATCCGAAATTGGTGGAGGGGGGTTGCCTTTGCGCCCTCCATGGAGCGACGTCTGCATGAAATTTTATTGCCACACAAGGCTCGTCTCTTTTGCTCTACATGTTCAGTTCCATTGTGTACAATAACTGACATGCATAGGAATAAAACATAGTGAGATTATGTAAGGAGTGCATGCACAAATCCAGAGTGATGGTAGCAAACTGTGGATAGACCCAAAACCAATGATAGAAGACAGATAATAGCTTTAGTTCAAAAATACAGATAATGGCTCCTTTAATATTTATTTGCAGCCAACATGAAACTCATGGTAGACACCCGAGATTAACCAGATAGTAGACAGATAGTACTGATTGCTGCCCCAATATGTACCCCACAACCATTTAAAAACTCAAGTTACAGCATAAGTTTGGACCTGACTCAGAGTCTAATAGGTGAACACGATGATAAAGTAGCATGTCATCATATTAAGCGATGCATAACGGAAGCAGACAGAGAAGAGTGCGACCTCTCTTGCGGACCCGTGTAGTCCTCAATGTGATCTTCTCAGTTGATGATGGTAATGCAGTTGTCATGGCTGCCGGCGGCGGGGAAGAACATCTGAGGCAGCGAAAGACGGTCTGGAGAGTGGATCCCTACTGTGGTGAACCCTTCCATTGTTGGAGCAACTGAGCTGGGGTGGAACACATCACCGCAGGAGCAGGACAAACCACACAAGGTTTTCTTTGACACATATCTATAACAGAAGTAATTGTGTAAGGGCTTGTTTGAATTTGAGGATTCTAACAATGCAGGGATAGGAAATAGACAGGAATAGGATAGGAATGCACGTGCAAAATAGAGAATTTAAAAACACAGGATTTCTGCCAATCTAGGTTTTTGGTTCACAAGAATTGGAAGAACACAGGATGCAAAGAAGCATGATGAGATTAAGTCAAACCACAAGAAAATGTACGTTTATAATGCTATTATGCTACTATCTCTTAGTCTTGTGCTTCATGAATAGGAATTTGAAAAGGAGGACAAGTGGAAATTAAAATACCTATGGTTTTTCTTTCAAGGAGACACTATAGGAACAAATCCTACAGTTTTCCTTTGCTCCTTTCCTTTGCACCAAATTCATGAAAAGTAGTATCATAGGAAACTTTCCAATTCCTATGTTTTTTATTCACTTTTCCTTTCAAGCACTGGCGGTTCTAGTAGGCAGGCTTGAGCAAGGAAAAGCCTACACTAAAAAAATGTTTCTGTGCTACTTCTATTACTTTGGACCCAGGCCATTGCCCTACTAGCTCAGCTCCGAGGGCCATTGACAAATGCACAGGTCAAACACGCAAAGATAAATAATGATGGCATTCAAGACAGTCCATCACGGATAGCTAAGTTGCCTGGTACCTCACTGCTTGTCATATAGTAGGATAAAATAATCATATTTCCCATAGCTCCGTGTGCTCAGTGGACAATATATACAACATGTAGAGTAAAAAGAGATGCAACAAGTGTACAACCTCTTTGGCGAAGCCATGTCGATCTCAGCGTGCTTGGGTTGGCCGGTGAGGATGCTCCGACGGACTTCGCTGTCGGAGGAGGGGAAGAAGGTCTTAGGCGTCTGGAGATGGAGCCCGAGGTACTGCTCCGCTGTGATGAAGGGTTTCGTCCTTGGAGCAGCTCCCGTGAGTTGTACGACGCCGAGGCTGAAGCGGGACAAGAGAGACAACGTTAACCTGAGTGGAATTCTAATAGCATCTCCAATAGATGACGTAAAATACATGACCACAAAGTGCTAGATGTAAAATACATCAGCCGCTCATCTCTGAACTTAACTGTCGAAACTGATTTTTGTTGTCGAAACTGAACACACTAGAGGTGAGGCTACACGTCAGTCCACTGACTTTTTCATCTATGGATAGTCATTTTGCAGCCATTGGATATGAAATCAAGGGCCTGCAGTTCATCTTCAACCTCCACCCCCCTGAGCCACCAGCCACCACCGGCCAAACAGCCGCCCCGCCGCCCGCGGCCGGTGGTGCGCTGCCCCGCCCACCCCGAAAACACTTCCCACCGCCGGTCTGCCGCCGCCCCGGCCATCCCTCTAGGCTCCCCCGTGCCGAGCTTTTTCTCCGACGATCCCCACGCCACCGCCCCACCGCCGATGGTGAACACCGCCCCACCCTGAACCCTAAGATAGATAGTAGGGTACCTCTCCGGCGAGCCCCCCTCCCCGCTGCGGCTGGTTCTTCCTTAACTCCGGCAAGCCCTCCACCCCCTGAAAATCGACTGTCCCAAAAGTCGATTCAGTCGACTGAAGTGTAGCTAAATCAGAGCAGCATCACAAGCAAGGGCAAGAGCGAGAGCAGCAGCGTGATCAAGAGCAAGAGCAGACAAGGTAGGGGACTGAGAGCAAGAGCAAATAAGGAGCGCGAGCGATAGCTAAAGCAGCAGCAGCTCCTACTGATGTGGAGGTCGCCGCCGAGGGAACGACACCGTGGAGGAAGTGGCCGGCGACGCCACCGTGGATGGGCCGTGCCGTGTCGGCTCGGGACTGAGCGCCGGCAACACCATGAGATCGAATCAAGAAGAAAATGCGGCGATTAGTGTAAAACCTCTTTGGTGGCGCCGATTAGGCCGCAGCTTCATCCGAGGAAACGGTGATGATAATGCTCTTCCGGTGGTCCAGATGAAGACGGAGGTGTGGGAATGGAGGTGGCGTGAAAGACTAGGGGAACATCGGGGCAGCTCCTTGGAGGTGGAGGACGGGGTGGCTGAACTGGCGGGACGACCAGATCGACGACGGATCCTCATCCGGTACGGTGGATGAGGGACGTCGAGGTGTTGCTGTGGACGACGTCATCGGGGAAGAGGCTCCGGCTGGGTGGCATACGGAGGAGGGTGTGGGGCTTCGCGGGTTTTCCCGGCCTTGGTGTATGAATGGGTAGACGGATGGGATGGGAGTTGGGAACCATGGCTTAGGGACGCGCTTGT
Organism: Triticum dicoccoides; assembly: GCF_002162155.2. Lineage (NCBI taxonomy): Eukaryota > Viridiplantae > Streptophyta > Magnoliopsida > Poales > Poaceae > Triticum > Triticum dicoccoides. The sequence continues at coordinate 283,401,468 of NC_041392.1, read as the reverse complement.
CCGAAATGTTGGGTAAGTTACGAAAGTACCCCCATCGATTTGAGGCGGTTCTTTCAGTTCAGGGGTATCACAGGCATTTCGCGTGTCGGGATTTCATAGGAGGTGGGAGTTTTTCGCACGTTGTAATTTTGGAATAGCAAGGCGCGGTTTGAGATGGAGGGTGTTGTCGGAGCACAACAAGACAAAGATATATCTTAAATATTTCGCGCTAACAAGTCACGAGTTGAAATTTTTGGACAAGCCTAACGTGTATTGTACCAACTCAATTAGCACTACAAATGTCATTCAAAACTTTGAATTCATGTTATGTTGAATTAAAATATTTCGCTACGTGTACAATGCATTTAACCTACTACTCAAATGAACGTTTTAGTGCATTCCAAACGTATATACTACCGCTTCAATATGAACTAAATTTGAATTTGTTTCTCTATTTGAATAAGATCTACAATAATGATTGTTGTGAAGTCAAAGCATTTGAATTCATTTATCTGTTTTAATAAAATCTACAATAATCATTATTGTCAAGTTAAACCATTGTTTGTGTATTATCTTCACAGCACACCACATGATTAGTCTCGAGTTACATATGAACTATGTGTACTATATGAAGTCGAACTCGATTTTTTGAATCCACTTTATGTTGATTTCAAATCATAGTACATTTGAAGCTCTATCTAGATCTTCATAATCTAAACCATGTCTCATATGTATAATGTGTTTATCACATTATGTATGGTGCCCCGCCCCCTACGCCTACAAGTATTTAGCTGTGGGTTGCAAACACCACACATTACCACAAATCCAAATAAAATGTGAGAACGTTTGATATATAGTATTGTTTATATTGTTCGATATTTAGTTGTAAGCTACAAACGCCACACATTATCACAAATTCAAATAAAATGTGAGATTTTTCAATGTATAGTATGGTTTAGATTGTTCGACATTTAGCTGTGAGTTGCAAACGCCATGCATTTTCACATTATGGTATAACATGTGCAAAACCACAACACGCGTATCACCGCTATATTCATGCATGCATATGTTTAAAACACTATGGTCTCCTATTCAAATATATGAATCCACATTCATATCAAATTATGATCTTCGTTAGTCTCGTACACCCACACAATCCTCTAACCTTTGTAGCTACCACTAACTTTCTCTCGTGCATGCACACGCCCTCCTCGCCCTCCCCCTCCCTCAGCATTCTATCCATCGCACACATTCATTTTTTTCTTTAGGTCATTCTCCCACAGTCTCCACCACTCCTTTCCGAAACACACCGATAGATAAACCTCTCCAATGATGTCTGCCTAGAACATACACACGCACCTTCAATCTCCTACTTTATGTGTCCTTGCCTCGTGTCTCTCATATGGTCCCACACACGTGTAAACTCTCGCCCCTCTTTTCATCGATCTCACAACCGCACACTCCTCCCCCTATCTAGCTAGTAGCTGGGCCTCTCGCACCACTTCCTAGCTCCATTCTCTCTGTCTATCCGTCTCGCTGGGCCTTATTTGCCTCTAACAAATGGACGTACACCGACTGATCTCCCGCTATAAATATAGCTAGCTAGGTCCTTATAACTCGTTTTCCCCCACGCATCGATCTACCTCATTAGTTATGTCTCTCCCTTCCTCCGACAAACAACAATTGATCTACCGATCTAGTTAGGTTTGCTTACCAAAAACATGGTCCCCCTTCATCATCCATGGATGCGTCCCGATAGATCTATCACGCACATGCACACACAGAAACACATCCCCATTCTTATTGATAATATTGCAGTTCCACCCTCAGTTTGTCTAGTAGGCCTCCCCCACCATCTTTGAGAAGCAACTCCATCACCCATCCATCACTCAACCCCTCTCCCTCCCTCTCTCTCTCTCTCTCCTCTCTCTCTCTGTCCCATCCTATTTCCCGTCCTTCAGTTATGTATGGATGTCGACCGATCTCCCTCAAGACATAGCTGGGTCTCTCCTTCTCAACACATATACGAGTCGTTCTACCTCAATAGTTAGGCCTCTGCCTACCCCTCCCCCACCCCCTCCTACACACACACACACACACACACACACACACACACACCGATATGTCAAGCGCTCTAGTCATATCTCCCTGCCACACACAAACTTGACATGTGCCCTCTGACGTTCCGGTAGGTCAGTCGCCCTATATCTTTGACTTGCACACACACACAATTTCGATGGCTCTCTTCATCGATCTCGCACCCACCCACTTGATCCTCTCTTCGACTCTATCGATATCTATGACCCCTCCCTCTCTTCTCGTGGATCGCCCGACCCTCTATATATGATATGGATAGGCCTCCATTTCATACACGTTGCATGCAAATTTTTGTTTGAGATGTCATCGACACATATTCCCACAAATACATTCACGAAATCAACCTCCCCCCAAAACAAAAAAACACTCACGAACGCAAAAGCCATTTGTCTAAGTTTGTATCTCTCACACACACCCACGTAGGTGGGGGACATGCACGAAGAGAAGAGGTGCCCGCACGGTGCACGTACTCCCGTCTCTTTCCCAACCACACCCGCGCGGGTACACGGTGGAGCTCATTTCTGTATGAAAAGGCAGCCCACGTGGTAATTTGACACGTGTACTGGTTGTCCACTAGATGGAGGTTGTATCGTCTACCACGGGTGAACAAACAAATTGCGACTTGACGCGTTATGTTAAAAAAGAGGCAAACCATGTGGGGGCTACCTTAGAGGCAAGGCTCTATACACTGGAGTACTTTTTCTGTGTCCCATCAACTCGTAGAATGAGGAGAAGCTTTCTTAGTACGCCGTCTCCCCCGCCCACAGGCGCAGTGGCTCGCAGGATGAGGTGAAGCTTGCTTACTAGTAGTAGTATGGTACGCCTTACGCCCGCTCCCTCGCCCACGCGTGCGGTGGCTCGTAGGACGAGGAGAAAATTTTACTACTCCCTCTGTTTACTCCTCGTCCCTACTACCTTGGTTAGAGAGATTATCAAATTGTTTGGAATATATATGTCCTTTAGTAGATTTCAATATGAACTACTAGTACATACTCAAAACACTGATGTATATAGACGTATTTTAGAGTGTAGATTCACTTATTTTGCTCCGTATGTAGTCCATATTGAGGCCCTATTTGGTTCATAAGTCCTAGGACTTTTTCTAGTCCCAACTAAAAAGACCCTACTCCTTAAAAAGTCCCTCCCTGTTTGTTTTCAGGGACTAAAAAGTCCCTAGTCCCTCCTTAGAGGTTATTGAATGGCCATGTTACCCCCAGTATACAGAAAAATAACAACCAAACAACACCATGGGGCGGTGGGGCAATGGGTGCAGGGAGGGGCATTTTTGGAAAAGTCCCAAAAAAGAATCTCCTTGAGAGTCTTCTTCATTAAGTCCCAAAAAGAAAGTTTTAGTCCCTAGTAGTCCCTCCTGTTTGGTTAAAAAGTCTCTAAGAGGGAATTTTTCTAGTCCCTACACAAAAAAGTCCCTAGAAACAAACACCCCCTTCATAAAGTTGAGACACTTATTTTGGAATGGAGGGAGTACATATTTGCTATGATCTGTCAATCATTGAAATGCAATAGCATGCATGTTAGTCTCCTTTGTATTTGATGAAATGTTGCAACGGGCAACCTTGGACGCAAGATACATGTAACAGAAGCTGGAAGCTTCATAGCATTGTACTATCTCGCTGATAAATTATAGTACGTACTATACTAGTACTTCCTCCGTTCCTAAATATAAGTCTTTGTAGAGATTTCACCATGAACCACATATGGATGTATATAGATGCATTTTAAGTGTAGATTCATTCATTTTGTTCCATATGTAGTCCACATAGTAGAATCTCTACAAGGACTTATATTTAGGAACGGAGGGAGTACTATGTAAAGAGTTAGGTGTCGCACGGTGTCCAGAAAATATGGTGACAGTGTGAGGTGGGCCATGTAATCACTGAGCCTGCGTGTTTTCACTGCTCTTGCACTCCTCCGCCGTAAGAATGGAGAAAATTGTAATCTAGTAGTACCTCCTTTCGCCGAAAGCGTGGTACATCCAACAGTCCTACCACCTCAGTAATAATGACCAATGAGCTGTCAAATCACATAGACCCAGCAGTAAGTTGGACGGATGAAGCAACCATCACTCTTGAATCCGCTTCTCCCTTCAACGCAGGCACCAGTGAGAGGTCGCGTTCGCTCTGCCCGGGCATGAATGCGGCACCGATTCTGTGGAGCGGCGCTGAACGTTTTGGGCGGGAAGCACGCACGGGCGATGGAGGGGCTTTGGGTGGGCCAGGCTGGTCAGGGGCGGGCGTGGCAGCTGTCCGCTTGTCCCTACCGGACGCCCGGAAACGAGAGGATGCACCGACTCTTGTGGCTAAAATCGTACACTACACACCATCTCTCTGTAGGAGTAGCTAGATTTGTCGCTCTCTCTAACACACACTTGCTGTTAAACACACACACAAACACGCACACATAGGTTCATGAATAGGAAAATCGTGCGAGTGCGAAGCCACAGGAAGTGAGATACAAATGGAGTACGTAGAAGAAACGAAGAGGTGACGAATATTTCCTCAAACCTGGACTGAGGAGTAGTACTCCCTCCGTCTAGGTGTTAAGTCATCTTACGGAAATCAGATATTCCCAAAATGTTTAGGCGTCGTCCATTAACTTCGCATCTCAATCCCCTCCTGGCCTCGTTGCTAGCGAGCGTTGTTACTTAGGGAGCATTTGGATCCTTATCAAGAACAGCTTATAGCATAGCCGGGCAAGGTTAGGCGTTTGGAACTATTAAAATATGTTAGCTTTTGTGGGCCAGCATGCTGGGGTGGGCTAGAAAAACCTTGCTAGCTCAGGAGAGCCAGATCGGCTCGCTTCCGACGGCAAACTTCGCGTAGTAGTAACATAGACTAGTAACATATGCATGTTACTAGTCCAAGTTACTCACCACTATGACCAGCCTAAGCAATGTAACCAAACACTCCATACTCTGCCTTGTTATCTCCCCCGGAAACCCAATGCATGGAGCGCAACTATGCGTTGATCAGTCAAGAAATCAAAGTCGGCTTGCATGTGAGTTAATACATGGCCCTGCATGGTAGCTAAAACGGCATCTCTTAGTTGTTTGGAGACGAGGCTTCCCTGCTCCCGACCCATGCTCCCATCGGTGCTATCGACTACTAATTTTCTATCCAATGGCCTTTCCTCCCCCATACCCTTTTCTCCATAACAAAAAATACAAATAGTCCTGTATTTCCGTGTCTTTCCCGCACGTATATAGGACGGAGCCCGTGCATGCATGCAGATCTCCCAACTTGGCATAGACAGAAGAGTTCACCATAGTGTCGGCAAGTTGTTGCACCACCGCCAGTGCAAGCGACGGTGCTCTATGGCCGCGCTCGACAGGACCATATTCTCAGCAAGCTATTGCATCACCGCCGGTGCACGCGACGTTGCGGTTGCTCTATGGCTGCGCTCGACAGGCGCGAGCACAAGGTCCCTCGGTCTCCACAACACCAGCATGCCATGTACAACGAAATAGCATACGTGCTGATGTCTGGCGGCACCAGTACACTACCAACAGGCAAGGGCGGCCAATTGACGCAAGACCATGCGCCATCTTGGCCAGATCGTCCGCATGCAGCACAATGACACTGTCGAGCGATGCCTAAACCATGGAGAGCAACTCCTGAGCATCCAACCATACGAGGTAGTCGTTCGCCGCCTTCATCATGTCGCCACAGGTGGCGGCCTCCATCTTGAGCTTGACACACAGACCCACGGGGATGAGCGGCGGTGCAACGCCCGGGAGCATATCAACCATGTCATGCTATGGCTCGGAGGAGTTGACGAACACCCACGATGCGTTGTGGCGGTGCAGAATTGGTTAAATATCATGTTGATGAGTAGCAGGAGATGCCCGTTCTCAGCGACGTTGGCGGCGAGGCAGACGTTGTGGGGGCAATTCCCTAACCATACGACATTGGGCTGCAGCTCCTGCTCATGTTGAAGGCCTTGGTCGAGAACAAGCATTCCCTGGTGGCCACCACCGTCGCCGCAGCGGCGGGATGAGCCCAACGAATGCCCTGTATTTTGATGGTTCACTTCGCCGCCGAGATGTATCCTCACTTCGCCGCCGGAATTCCATGGGTTTCATACGATTTGTTAGAGTCCAGACTTGTGTATGCAAGGGATAGGGAAATACGGGAATTATTTGTTTTTCTTTCCCATAAAAAAGGCATAGGGGGAGGAAAGCGGGAAGCAGCCGTTAGATTAAAAACGAGTGATGCGGGAGCACAGATGGGAGCAGGCCGCGGGAGCCGGGAAGCCTCATCCTTTATTGTTGCATTTAGAGACAGAAATCAGGGCTTTGATTGGAGGAATGACCGGTCAAGTTTCTCCTTCTCCTCCAATCTTCTTGCACCTTGGTCTCGCTGCACCTTCTAACATGACTTATAACACCTAGACGGAGGGAGTCGTACGAGATACGGTGGCACACTGACTTAGGTCGAATACAAGTGCCCAAAATTGTGTGCATGTTATAATAAGGATTCATATAAAATAGTACGTGAGCGAACAGAGGATCAATTGGACAGTGTTCCCAAGGAGTAGCGAGATGTGTGAGGTAAGATACACCGCTGGTGCTTTTAATTTTTCTTATTAATTTGTTTGTTTCACCCTCTGACTGGTGGGACCCAACATATTACGTGGAGAGAGGTAAGGTGACTAAAGCTGCATTATTTCTGCACCACTGTGGATAGTCTTACCACCAAAGCCACATGACACGATTATGATTTAAATCCCAATGACTCCCACACAAAAAAACACATGGCATGCTTGTCACACGAATGCAGGAATGTATAAAAGGTTATTTTCCTCTCGTTGAACATAACGGGAGGGTTGTGTAGCTGGTTAGCATGTTCGCTCATCAAACTTGAGGTCTCGGGTTCGATAACTACACTTGAGCATAATTCGTTCCAGGAGGATTCTTTGACTGCTCAAAATGGATGGATAAGGAGCTATATGATCAGCTACAGCCTCGGCGCTTGTTTTCTAGGGTTTGCACTCTTCACACTCTCTCCAGTATATATATACACGCTGGAGCCTCAGCGCTTGTAGTTGCTCTCTTCACACTCTCTCACCCTCTCCAGATCTAAACAAGACTTCATTGGCCTCTCTCTCTCCCCTTACTACTGGTCTACTTGTAGTTGCTCTCTTCACACTCTCTCACCCTCTCCAGATCTAAACAAGACTTCATTGGCCTCTCTCTCTCTCCCCTCACTGCTGGTCTGCTTGTAGTTGCTCTCTTCACACTCTCTCACCCTCTCCAGATCTAAACAAGACTTTGTTGGCCTCTCTCTCTCCCCTCACTGCTGGTCAAAGACCCGGCAGGATCCGTCCACCGAGAAGGGAAGGAGGCTTAACACTGTCGCCGTCGGCGGGGGAGGGAATCCACTAACAACGCAGTTGTTCACTTTCACCCAGCAGCGGCGCGGGAGGGCCTCCGACCCCTTCTTCTTCGCCGCCATACATAGTGTGGGCTGAATGGCCTCCGGTCGCCCACCGAACCACACCCCAAGAGCCTTAAGGTATAATTTACTTATTCCACATGCATTGCTCTAGCTGCATGTGGGCTTTTTCCACTTCTGCACTCGAATCTAGGTGTTGGATCAAACAGGAAAGTAGTGGGGAAATTTGTATACCATGCATCTAGGATGTGGTTCAAAGAGGAAAGGAATGGGGGAAAGTAGTGGGAAAAGTTGTATAGCATGAATCTAGGATGAGGTTCAAAAAGGAAAGGAAGGGGGAAAGTAGTGGGGAAAGTTGTATCACATGAATCTAAGACGTGGTTCAAAGAGGAAAGGAATGGGGGAAAGTAGTGGGGAAAGTTGTATAGCATAAATCTAGGACGTGGCTCAAAGAGGAAAGGAAGGGGGAAAGTACTAGTACAGACTGGCTATCCAGCACCTTCGTTGGTTGAAAAGGGAAAATAATGACAAACGCAGTACGCACATCTGTAACAAACTGATCTTTTGTTTTGGGGGACAAGGCTGTAGAGTTTGAGCAGGACTAGATTTGCTGCGCTCACATAGGGAAAGGTGTCTAAAGATAACAAAACTGGGACCAGCACAAATATGCTCCTTGGTTGTTTGTTCTTTGTTGCAACAGACTGTGCATCACCCCAATACATTGGTAGATGCACATGGTGCTGGTGCGTCCACTGTCCCGTGCAACTCTTTAGTTGTTGTTAATCTAAGGCCCTGTTTGGTTAAAAACTCCCTAGTCCCTACCTGCTTGGTTCCAGGGACTAAACATGGACTAGAAGTTATTAAATGACATGCTAAAAGACCATGTTACCCCTAGTAATGAACTAATAGAGACAAGATGCGATGCATGGCAGGGGCAACTGTTGGAAAAAGTCCCAAAAAGACTCTCCCTTGGGGTCTTCTTTCTTTAGTCCCAAATGCCCACTTTTAGTCCCTAAAAGTCCCTCCTGTTTGGTTTAGATGGGACTGACACGGAGTTTTTTAGTTCCTCCACTAAAATGTCCCTATAAACAAACACCCTCTAATAATGCCGCTGGAAAATTGATGCAATGCCACAGTTAAAAGAAAATTACATGTTTAATGAATTTTATTGTTAATATAATCTCTCTGTTAATATTAATCAATGCCACCATTTGAGAAATGCTACTGTCTTGCTTTCTTTCCCGTTTATATAAGGTAGATGCTTCTTTTTGTTGGCTTCTGTGTCATCCACCGTTATTGACCACTAGTTGTTTCCTTTGACCTCTGTGTAAACAGGGTTATCTACTTCACCTCGTTGCCATTGTGACCTTTTGTTGCACTGCACAAAACACTTTTGTTTTACGAGTGTTTTGTGCAGTTCAACCAACATGTCACACCGACAACGTTGCTTGATTGCTTGATCTTAGTGGAACTACACAAGAGCAGATCTTGCTTCCTATCCGTGTTGGCAAATTTGGTTCAGATCTTCTTATTGTGAGTTGTTTGAATTCCGCGTCATGAGAGATCAGTACTAGCCTTCTTTCACATGATTCTGCAGTGTGCTTTCATATGTTGTGCTACTTGTATGGTAATGTTGCTTGATTTTAGTGAACTGCACAAATGGAGACAAGACTTCCAATCTGTATGTGCACCGTAATATCCCATTGAGGTAAGATCAGGATATTTCACAACTGTTGGCCTGTATTTTTTCACTTTCATCAGAAAATTAATGTCTTTGTTTAGTGCTATACTTGTGCAACCTAATTGACATGCCAAATCTTACATTAAAGGAGAAGCTTGTCTGTTATTGAACCAAATGATGAAGGGGAAGAAGAAGTGGAAGAAAAACAAAAATCAACTCTCGGTGTTGTAATGAAGCACTGGAACTGTGATGACACAAGTAATGATATAGTTTTGCATCTTAATTTATTGCTATGGCTGGAAAGAGCAATTGTTTTGCCATTGATTTGATGCCACTCTTAATGTAATACGTAATTATCTCTACTTGTGCAAACAGGGATCTTCTTTGAAGATACCATATATTTTAGTGGAACTACACAAGAAGATGGTGGAAACATTAAACTAATCGAGGAGTATATAGTAAGCATGGCCACCACAGTAGATAGCAACAGATGGTTCCGGAGAAGTGCTTCATCTGTATGCTCTACACAATAAGCCTCCTCACGAAGGTTGGTACTCGCCCACTGATTTCATCCATATGATTGAGCTTTGTCATCTCTATTGGTGTTGTGCTACTATTTAGATACTGTCATCAAAAGGTGGTATTGTCCTTGAGAAGTGCTTCATCTATGTTGTTTTAAATATTTCCTTTCCTTTTTTTCGAGCAAACAGGGATGCTAGCATTTAGTTGTCCTCTTGTCTTTGCACAACAGGATCATCCTCCTTCGAAGAAAAATATGGAGTACGTGAAGTGACAAGTTCTGATTATGCCAGGATGAAGAAGCCCTGTCTATCTTCTCATCAGAAGGAGCAGATGAAGGATGGTTACATTACCCCCCACAAGACCAAACTAACTTCAGCTTAGAAGGACTGAGAAATCTCCATTTTCTTGCTATGATGCGCGAGTACAATGTTGTTCTAGGATTCTTTCGGTGAGTTCGATTTTTCTAAAAGTGTGCTCTACATGGACCATGTAGGTGCCTGTTTAAAATGTCAATTCATACTACAATTTGCTTTATACTAATCCCTTTTTTTGTATTTGTGCAAAGAGGGGTGCTCAACTTGATTTCAATGGGAACTACACAAAATGTTCATGAATACATCAAATCATTCATTTCCACCACAAGAAAGGAGGTGTCGAGCGAATTTGGTTGATTTTGGTGGAACTGCACAAGAAGAACAGCTAGTTTATTTAGCACGAGGTGCCATGTCAATGTCCGAACTAATGGCAAACCCTGCCCATTCCACAATCGTAGGCATTTGATATTTTGGAATGGGACAACCTTGCCAAATTTTGCTCATTGATTTTAGCAAGAAGACATGCGTTTGATATTTTCGAATGGGACGCCCTTTGCTGTCAGCAGCGTCGATCCATTTTTTATTCATTATTTAGTTGTGAAGTAAATATTGTATCTGACATGTGAATCGCTGAGATGCATAATCATCGATTGTTTTGAATGTTCTCTATAAATGTTGCACTGTACAGGAATGCGAAAAAGCTGCTCAAACTCTTTGTACTCCTTCTGTTCCTTTTTACTTCGCACATTATGAAAGTGCATACTTTTTTCTATAAGATTGGTCAAAGTAGAGATACTTTGACTGCAGACAAAACTTGTATGCAGACTAGAAAGGACTGGAGGGAGTACATGTGAAACTGCCGCAAACGAGGTGATCACCCTGGGAATGATGCTAGTACGTATTGTTTTGCATGTTCATCCAATGCCAGTGATACAAGAATTCAAACTAATCAAAACAAATTCATTCATACACGGTCGGATTTCATATAAACATGCCGGATTTCATTACATTTCATTACATTTCATACATTCTTCAACTAAAAAGGGGTGCGAGGAGGTATAACTAATTAACCGAAGTTACCCACCTACATTTGGGCTCAAGTTCTCTAGCAAATGATTGTATATCATGAGCTTGCTCAACCACGGAGCGCTCTTCAATCATACTATAATCATAGAATTGCTCGATGATGTACAGCTCAGTGCCAGCAACCGGAGGGTAGCAACGGTGGCCTTACTTGGACCCAAGCGGCGACGACCTACCGTGTTCTACTCTTCCTCATTTTCTGTGTGGCACGGCCTCGTCGGTAGTGGGGCGGGGCCTCGGCGGAGCCGGCGATATCCTCTATCTCTTTGCCGGCGGGCAGCGCCTCGCGGAGCGGGGGAAACCCTCCCCCTCGTTGCCAGTAGGGTGGGGCCTCAGCGGAGCCGGTGGTGTCCTCTTCCTCGTTGTTGGCGCCGCGGGGCCTCGGCGGAGAAGGGCCTCATCGACGCAAGCGGAGCGGGGACTCATCGAAGCCGGCATTGTCCTCTGCCTTGTCCTCGGTCTCGCCAAACAGTGCTTCGCTCGCTTCATCACCATCTTTGTAGGCGGTCGAGGGAGTCCTGGATTAGGGGGTCTCCGGACAGCCGGACTATATCCTTTGGCCGAACTGTTGGACTATGAAGATACGAGATTGAAGACTTTGTCCTGTGTCCGGATGGGACTCTACTTGGCGTGGAAGGCAAGCTAGGCAATGCGGATATGGATATCTCCTCCTTTGTAACCGACCTTGTGTAACCCTAGCCTCCTTCGGTGTCTATATAAACCGGAGGGTTTTAGTCCGTAGCACAACATACAATCATACCATAGGCTAGCTTCTAGGGTTTAGCCTCTCTGATCTCGTGGTAGATCAACTCTTGTACTACTCATATTATCAAGAATAATCAAGCAGGAGGTAGGGTTTTACCTCCATCAAGAGGGCCCGAACCTGGGTAAAACATCGTGTCCCCTGCCTCCTGTTACCATCCGCCTTAGACGCACAGTTCGGGACCCCCTACCCGAGATCCGCCAGTTTTGACACCGACATTGGTGTTTTCATTGAGAGTTCCTCTATGTCGTCACCGTTAGGCTTGATGGCTCCTTCAATCATCGATAGCGATGCAGTCCAGGGTGAGACTTTTCTCCCCGGACAGATCTTTGTATTTGGCGGCTTCGCACTGTGGGCCAACTCGCTTGGCCATCTGGAGCAGATCGAGAGTTACGCCCCTGGCCACCAGGTCAGGTTTGGAAGCTTAAACTACATGGCCGACATCCGCGGAGACTTGATTTTCGATGGATTCGTTCCCCTGTCGAGTGCGCCGCACGGTCATGATGAGCATGATTTAACTCTACCATCGGACAGTGTTCAGGAGATCGCACCAGCAACCGCTCCGACCCTCAATTCGGAGCCAATTGCGCTATCCATGGATGGGTGGATCGACCCCGCCACGGAGGCCGTATTCTTAGCGGCAATTGAGCCGATTATCGACCTTACCCTTCACGGGAGCCGTGACGCCGAACTACCGGATTCTTCCCCGGCCACGGACTCCGAACCGCCTGCGCCCGTGCCTATCAAATTCGACTGGGCGCCAATCATGGAGTTCACCTCCACAGATATCTTTCAGCACTCGCCCTTCGACGACATACTGAACTCATTAAGGTCTCTCTCCCTGTCAGGAGAGTCCTGGCCGAACTATGTTCGGCAGGATTGGGATGCGGATGACGAAGAAATTTGTCACCCACCCACCACCCACTTAGTAGCCACTGTCGACCATTTGACCGACATGCTCGACTTCGACTCTGAAGAAATCGATGATATGGACGTCGATGCGGGAGACGAAGAGGAACCACTGCCCACAGGGCACTGGACAGCCACCTCATCATATGATATATACATGGTGGACACACCCAAAGAAGGCAATGGCGACGAGACATTGGAGGATGACCCCTCCAAGAAGCAACCCAAGCGCCGACGTCAGCGGCGCCGATCTAAGTCTCGCCAAAGCAAAAGTGGTGACACCGGCACAGGAGATAATAGCACTCTAGACAGTGCCGAAGACGACAACAATCCCCTCTAGCAAGATTTAGAGCGGGGGGATGGAGAAGCCAGCCCTCCCGAGAGAGCGGCAGATGGAGAGGCGGAGGATGATAATTACATGCCTCCCTCCGAAGACGAGGCAAGCCTCGGCGATGACGAATTTGTCGTGCTGGAGGATCCCATCGAGCAAGAGCGCTTCAAGCGCCGGCTTATAGCCACGGAAAATAGCCTTAAGAAAAAGTAGCAGCACCTTCAAGCTGATCAAGATTTGCTAGTTGACAGATGGACTGAAGTCCTTGCAGCCGAGGAATATGAACTCGAACGCCCCTCCAAGAGTTACCCAAAGCGCAGGTTGCTACCCCGACTGGAGGAGGAAGCATTAAAACCTACATCTCCAGCATATGACGCGGATGATCGGCCACCTCGTGGCCGCGACAGAGAGGCATTTCAGCCAAAAACTCAGCCCGCACCCCGACGCCACTCAAATAAAAATGACAAGGCATGGGGAAACACGCTAGACCTACGAGACGTATTGGAGGACAAAGAAAAACATGCAAGATCGATCTACAGGTCACGGGGGCGTGCCACTACACGAGACGATAACCGTCACGCCAGATACAGTAAAAGTAAATCCGGCCGGGCCGAACACAGCGGACAAGACTCATTCGAGCTGCGTCGCGACAAAGCCCACTATAGAGGTGCCGCACACCCCATATGCTTCATAGATGAAGTAATTGATCACCAAATCCCAGAGGGTTTCAAACCTGTAAATATCGAATCATACGAGGGCACAACAGATCCTGCGGTATGGATCGAGGACTTCCTCCTACACATCCACAAGGCCCACGGTGACGATCTACATGCCATCAAAAACCTCCCACTCAAGCTCAAAGGACCAGCTCGGCATTGGCTCAACAGCTTGCCAGCAGAATCCATCGGCTGTTGGGAAGATCTAGAAGCCGCATTCCTCGACAACTTCCAGGGCACTTATGTGCGACCACCAGATGCCGATGACTTGAGCCACATAATTCAGCAGCCAAAGGAATCGGCCAGGCAATTCTGGACACGGTTCCTGAAAAACAAAAATCAAATCATCGACTGTCCGGATGCAGAGGCCCGAGCAGCTTTTAAGCACAACATCCGTGATGAGTGGCTCACCTGGCACCTTGGCCAGGAAAAACCGAAATCTATGGCAGCCCTCATGACACTCATGACCCGCTTTTGCGCGGGAGAAGACAGCTGGCTGGCTCACAGCAATAATATATCAAAGAACCATGGTACTTTGGATACCAAGGATGGCAATGGCAGGCCACGTCGCAACAAACACAAGCGCCGCATCAACAACGACAATACCGAGGATACGACAGTCAATGCCGGATTCAGAGGCTCTAAACCCGGTCAGCGGAAAAAGCCATTCAAAAGAAGCACTCCAGGCCTGTCCAGTTTGGACCGAATACTCGATCGCTCGTGCCAAATACATGGCACCCCGACAAGCCAGCCAACCACACCAACAGGGAATGTTGGGTGTTCGAACAGGCCGGCAAGTTAAATGCCGAAAACAAAGATAAGGGGTCACATCGCGATGACGAGGAGGAGCCCCGATAACCGAACACCGGAGGACAGAAGAGGTTCCCCCCACAAGTGCGGACGGTGGACATGATATACGCAACCCACACCCCCAAGAGGGAGCGGAAGCGTGCGTTAAGGGATGTATATGCGTTGGAGCCAGTCGCCCCAAAGTTCAACCCATGGTCCTCCTGTCCGATCACCTTCAATCGCAGGGACCATCCCACTAGTATCCGTCATGGAGGATTCGCCGCACTGGTCCTAGACCCAATCATCGACGTATTTCACCTCACTAGATTCCTTATGGACGGCGGCAGCGGCCTTAACCTGCTTTATCAGGACACAGTGCGCAAAATGGTATAGACCCTTCAAGGATCAAACCCACAAAAACGACCTTCAAAGGCGTCATACCAGGTGTAGAGGCCCATTGCACAGGCTCAGTCACACGGGAAGTGGTCTTCGAATCCCCGGATAACTTCTGGAGCGAGGAGTTAATCTTCGATATAGTCCCGTTCCGCAGTGGTTATCATGCACTGCTCGGGCGAACCGCATTTGCGAGATTCAACGCGGTACCGCACTATGCATATCTCAAGCTCAAGATGCCAGGACCTCGGGGGGTCATCACAGTCAATGGAAACACAGAGCGCTCTCTCCGCACGGAGGAGCACACTGCGACCCTCGCAGCAGAAGCGCAAAGCAGCCTCTTAAGGCAATCCACCAGTTCGGCGATTAAGGACATAGACACCTTCAAACGCGCCCGAAGTAATCGGCAACAAGACCGCCTGGCATGTTCCGAGCTCGCATAGCAATGCGGCCCCCACCCCAGTCCCAGCAAAACAGCGAAATCCATGCCACGCGTACATAATTACGCATTGAAAATACCATGGGCATAGGTGGGGAGGGGGGCACGACTACGGCACGCCCCAAGACGCGGCTCAACCGCACTAGGGGCTTCCCGCTTTGTTATTTTTCTTTCTTTCAGGACTTTAATCTCTGGAAGCCCTGTCCGGCAGTACGATTGCCGGACACACGATACAACAACCAAGGAGGCAGAAAGCTACGTCGCATCAAGGAATTACCAGGTGGTCTCTGATAATGAGTGAAATACCTACTTTAAATACCATTCCTGAGCTTGCCCTTGGAGGGGACATGTCAAATAGTCCTACTTTTTGCTTATTACACTACTTGTATCATTCTGCTTCGATGCACCTTTTTGAATAAACAATGCATAGCACTAGACTATTATCACATTCTTCTTATATATATATATATATATATATATATATAGGGTCGCGCTATTTGTCACCCTGGATGAGTAATAGTTATTCTTCACCCTCCTCTATTTTACCATCAATGCACCGTAATTTTACGTTCCGTAAGTTTTGTCTTATTTCCGACACAAAAAAGGACCGTAAAAAAATATATAATCGCCGTAAAAAATATTTTATGTTATGTAAAATTACAAACGTAAAAACATAGTCTAAAATACACATAAACTGCAAATTTTCTTGTCTTATGACCTATATTTTTATTTTCTTATGTCAAATTTTACCTAGTGAATCAATGGAATGTAATTATTTGAAATCCAAACGTAATTTAATTATGAAATGATCGTAATATTACCTCGGGTGAAGAATAACTTATGCTGCACCCTGGGTGATGAATAGTAACACTATATATATATATATATGTTCGTTCATGACATTCAGCACCCGTACACTCTGGTACGGCCAATACGCCAGGGGCTTAAGCGTACCACATAATACGGCATGAGATGTCCGAACACTTTCGATAGTCGGGCACCCCGAACTTATAGCATTATATGCATCAGCTCTGAATCATGTCTTGGGTCAATAGTTGGGTTTGCCCGGCTCCCATGTTTTGGTGCCTTACGTTCCGCTATATCGGCTAAGGTAGCACCGGGAGAACTACTGCGATTGTGCCCTGGTTCATCTAGGCTAAGAACCTCAGTAGAGAAAGCTAAAACTGACTATCATGATAAGGCGAGAGCTGGTCGCTGTTCGAGAGGTCTCAAGTCCCTAAATACTTATGCCGCTTAGAGCGAGGAGTCGGCTTTGTCCGACTTAAGGCATGTATAGCGCCTCGAATTCGGCCTTCGGAATACTAGGGACTTCGCCAAAATTTAAAATTGTAGACTTCTATGGCTAAGTGAGAGTGATAAAGCATTATAGTCCGATTGCCTTGTTCGTTGTGCTGAGCACCTCCCTCGAAGGACCCAACAATGGAAAAAAGAGTGCTCAGATTTATCCCGGACACCCCAGCACTCGTGGCATGGGGGCAGAAGCCGACGACTGGCCATCTTTCAGATTTGATAAACAGCCGCATAGAAGGTAATATTTTAAATTCAAACAAGCGTGGCATAGCGCATATGAACAAGTTTTCATAATACAGGATCACACGAGCGAGCTCATTCAAATATTACATCCTTCGCACACTCGTCCGCTACAAGACAGGCACCCTTCGGGACACCCTCATAATACATTTCGGGGTGGCGATGCTCCTTGCCCTGCAGCGGCCCCTCCTTCACCAGCTTATCGGCGTCCATCTTGGCTCAGTGCACCTTCGCGCGGGCAAAAGCCCGGCGTGCACCTTCGATGCAAACAGACCACTTTATGACTTCCAGCCGTGGGCAGGCATCCACAAGTCGCCTCACCAGGCCAAAGTAGCTGTTGGGAAGGGAGTCGCTAGGCCACAGCCGGACTATAAGGCCCCTCATGGCCTGTTCGGCTGCCTTGTGCAGCTCGACCAGTTGCTTCAGCTGGTCGCTCATAGGCATCGGGTGTTCGGTCCTAGTATTCTGAGACCAGAACAACTTCCCCGTAGAGCTTCCCTCCTCGGCCTGGTAAAATTTCACGGCATCCGACACGCTGCGGGGCAAATCTGCGAATGCTCCTGGAGAGCTCCGGACTCGGGTAAGTAACAAGTAATTTACTTTCACATGCTTGCTTTGCATATTGAATGCCTTACCCGCTGCTATCTTCCTCATCGCCGCAATCTCCTGGAGGGCCTTTTGGGCTTCGGCCTTGGCATGCTTTGTGCTCTCGAGGGCCGCGGCAAGCTCGGACTCTCGCGTCTTCGAGTCAAGGTCCAAAGCCTCGTGCTTCTTCACGAGAGCCTGGAGCTCTTGCTGCACCTCGCCCACCCGTGCCACTTGTTTTTCCCGCTCGGTCCGCTCCTTGGCCGCTTTGTTCTCAGCCTCGGACAGCGCTTACTTCAGGGTCACCACTTCGGTCGTGGCCCCTGGCATATTAATGATGATCCTGTCATTTCGCAACCACATTTTATTTTTTATATATAGACAAGGTATTACTTATCTTTGTTCTCCTCGAGCTGCCTCTTGGCAAGGTCGAGCTCTTTATCGGGCCCCTCAAGGTCCTGCTTTAGTGCGGCGACCTCCGCAGTCAGTGCGGCAGAGGTCAGCAGCGAAGCCTGCATACGCATACAGACATACTTATATTAGACTCCTGCAGACATTATTTGATCCTCTATTCGACTTTTCTTTGTGAACACCAAACAGAGCATCAGGGGCTATTGTCTATGCGGTAATATTTTCCTATATTTTAAATACTTACCTCAAAGCTTGTTAGAAGGCTGGCACAGGCTTCAGTCAGTCTGCTCTTGGCGAACTGAACCTTCTTGATCACCGCACTCATAATAGTGCGGTGCTCTTCGTCGATGGAAGCGCCGGGAAGCGCTCCTAGCAGGTTGTCCGGTGCCTCTGGATGGACAGAGGTCACCGGCACGGGCGGATTGCCCCTCTTGGAAGAGGGCCTCCTGCTCGTGTCCGGAACCACTGGAGGTTCCGGCGCGGTGTCCGGCTAAGGGCCGAACTTGGAGCCCCTGGGAGCCTTGCTCCCTTTGCTCCTGGAGTCCGGAATGTCGCCTTGAGGCGCCTCCGGGACTGTCTCCCTGTTGACACACGAACACGTCATGTGTACCCTCGACGCCGGGGGTGATGCACCGCAGCTCACGTCGAAGGAGACCCGACCTACAGCGCGATACGCAGGACAGTCGGTGGGCGCTTTTGCAGACCCGAAACCCCGCGCACCCGGGAGAGACCCCGTTAGGGATTGCAGCGGCTACGGGCTGCCCTAGGTCGATTCGCTCGCCCCTAGAGCCTCGTGGATCGCTGCCCTCCAACGCGAAGAACGAACGAAGAACGAGAAAGAAAGATACAAGGGTAAGGGATAAAAGTAGATGAACACAAAAGTGTAATTGATAGATTGGTTCGATTGGTGTTGTTTCAATCGGCCGTCACCCCCAACATATATAAGAGGCGGCTGGACTTCCCGTACAAGCAAAGAATTTATCTAGGCTTTCCTTACAAGAAAATTACATAAATTCACGTCCAAAACCCTAGTCAAATTCGGACTGGTTTTATCCAAACTTTCCAAAACTGTTCGGTTTAAACTAGCTGCACCTTGAGGGTCCTTTTTGCGGTGGTAAACTATCTCGGATGAAAACAAGCCCAAAAGCAATATTGACCGTTTCGACGAGGCGAACAACTTTCATGTTGAAGGTTTTTTGATCAGAGATCATCTTGAGGGTCAGATCGGTCTCGCAACACAGGCTATCTCCTCGCGCTACCCGTCAGACATGTGTCTGGTGGGGCGCGCCACATCTCGCCTCGTGACAGGGCTGCACTCCGATTGCTCTAACTTTTGCATACGAGCTCAGATTTGAACGATTTTTATATCAAAATCGATCTTTTCGACGATACGAAGACAACCTGTGTAGATCATTTTTTCATTTGAGGTCGTTTTGGGGGCTTAATCAGCTAAACTGTACTTTGAATATAAGATCTTGGTACTTCGAGCATAGTTTCGGCCTTCGAGATGAAATCGGACGGCGATGACCCAAATTTCAAAGATGTTCATATCAATAATACGGAACTCTTTCATGTAGATCACTTCTCCATTTGAGTCCATCTAGATAATCATTTGAGCCCATCTTCAGCTTCTGGTCGGATTGACTATCACAACCTCCACCCCGGCAGGCCTTCCACTTGGGTAAGCTTTCCGCAACGACAAGGTTTCACCCCGGCAAGGTTTTTACACCGGCAAGGGTTCTCCCTAGCTCGTCAAGGTTTCTACCCCGGCAAGAGTTCCTCCTCGGCAAGGTTTCTACCCCGGCAAGAGTTCCTCTTTGGCAAGGTTTCTCCCTCAGCAAGATTTCACACCGGCAAGCTTCTTCGCCGGCAAGCTTTCCACGCCGACAAGCTTCTCCGCCGGCAAGCTTTCCACATCTGTAAGCCTTCACATCGGCAAGGTTTTACCCCGGCAAGATTTCATTCAGCCGGCAAAGGCCGAATACTTTCTCACTCAGGGCCAGCCCACGAAGTGTTGCCTCTTACTTTTGCATACGAACCCTGATTCGTGGCAATGCCAAAATCTGGTGTCAACACATGCCCCCTATTTTTCGGCAAAGCTTGTGAGCCGAAAAATAACTTGTATTGTGTGTGTTCTAAGGACGATGTCAACACTCCATCGGCCATTTATTTTCCTCAGGACGATAATCAGGTATCGGCCATGTTTGTGCTAAGGGCGATAATCATATATCGGCCATGTCTTGTGTGAACTTTCTGATGCAAACTTGGGTGAAACCTTCTCAGCTTAATTAACAATCTGGTGATAAAGTTCTATAGATATGTATCTCAATGTCATCCTCCGAACCATACTGTTCACCCTTTTGCTAGTATTTTGTAGACAATCAACAATAAACTTTCTCCAATCCTTACTTTCGCCTGCATGAAAATTTCATTAGTGGACGAAGCTGTGGGCTCCAATTCGGCCTTACCTATGTTGGCAAGAATAAGCATCGGCTATTGATAGATGTGCAATACACCATGACCAACATGGTAGCCAAATGCTTGCTATGCCAACTCTCTCCAATTATCATGTCTAGATATATGAAGAATCTTAAATTTTACATCTAGACATACCTCAATATAAACTAAAAGTGATTCGTCAAAACACTGATAACCATTGGATATTTGTTGCACTACTAGTAACGAATCACCGGAAGCCTCAATATGTATAGCACCTATAGCAAGGCAAAGCTCCAATCCAAATGACAATGCATATTCGGCTTTGATCATTGTGCAAAAATATTTTAAGCGGCATGAGGCTTCACAAAATAGCACCATAAGGATATATATAAACAACACCAACACCTTGGCCATTGCTACAAATTTAACCATCAATATATAATCTCCATGGTTCTAGAGAGATCAAGCTGAAATCAATATTATGCATGATGTCAATATGATGCTCAATAATAAAATCAACCATGATTTGGCCTTACATAAATTCTGAATATTAATAAGCCAAAGCACACCCAATCAAAACATAAGTTCACTTTGCAATTTTGGTGAATTGGTCTATGCATAATATCTTCAATGGCATCAATTTGAGAAATTCCATTGCAAGCACTTATCTCAAACTAAGGACGATGTTAGAATACCACACCGGCCATTCTTAGATATATTCTTAGGGCGATAGATAAATATCGGCCATTACAATGAGGTCCATGTAGTATTCACCCACCAAGGTATGTATAGCCGAAATAAACAAATGAAATAACAATAAGATATTTCGGCCCCTTTGTATTAGCAACAAAAATGTAACTAACCAAATGTATAGTGATTTGGTAATACTCTGTCATGATATAGAAAATTATGTTGCATCCATGGATCAAAATAAGTCCATGGAGGGTAACTGATCATACCTGTGGATGAATTCCATGGCAAAGGCATCAATGGCATTGTTGAAGAAAATGGATGATGTGTTAACCGAAGATTTTGATGTTGTGATCCACACCTTCGGCTTAATTGTTTGTTGCTTCCATTCTTCTCTTTCTTCACTTTTATTGTACTTGTTGCAATAGAAGCATGCACATCATTTTTGTTATGAATGATCCTCTTGGGAACCCATGCCATGTTCTTCTGTCTTAGCTCTTGTGCACTAAGATTTTGTAATTCCTTCTTTTGCCAATACGTTAAGCCGAGTGGGCATCTCGGCTGTAATTTTGTTTTGACCAATGGCAGTTCCTTTTTGGCCTTATGCACTCTCAACTTCTTTTCTTCAGATTTAGCACTTTGACTCTCAATAATTGGTTGCTTTGTCTCATTGCGTTTAGTAGCCAATGTTAACACTTTATTTGGCTCCTTTTTATTTGCGATCAAATCTGAAGTTGCACTCTTACGACCATATCTTTTAACACGGTAAACTTGCTTGACCACCTCTTTCTTCATCCTTCAGCCCTGGACCGATTCCTTATGATTGAAACGGCCTTTAACATGTGATTGTTCAGATATTGATCTTCTCGGAGCTGCATAATATTGGTGAGATGGTCTAAAATAAGATGGAGAATGTGCCCTTGTATCATACCTGTCCCATGATGGATATGGATCTATATGAGCATAGGGAGGCATCCACGGCATTGGCATTGGCGGCCCAAAATAAGGATATGAATATGTTGCATTAAAATTCTCACTTTGCCAAATCGATCCTCATATTTGCGCCTTGGGGGTGATCTTGGTTTCTTTGCATGATTGGGCCGATAAGCATTCTTCTCTTCACTCTTCTTTTGATATTTATCCAATAGTTCAACGAAGGTGATTTTTGATCTCTTAGACTTGCGCTTATTTCGGCCTTTGTTTCCTTTTGGTTTGCTTTCATCGATCATTGGATTTGCTTGCTACCCCCCAGTCCTTGGCATCTCCATTGTAGCTTCAATGGAATTCTTGCCCTGATGATTATGTTCATTATGCTCTTTGACAACTTCTTTACTTGAAAGCTTGATCCCATCACCTGCAATTTTTACCTTCTCTTCAAATGGATCGGCTTGAAGCAGCCGATGCAAAAACTTTCTACCATCGGGACCAATCGGAATAGACTGGTCATCTCTTGGTGTCTCAACAAATTTCAATCGTCCTTTATCAATGGCCGATTTAACTATTTGACGAAACATGTTACAATCCTCAAAATTATGCTTGGACGAATCATGCAACTTACAATACATTCGTCCCTGGACAGATGGCTCAACATGGTGATCAAGAATTCTAATATAATTATTGCTCAACAACAAATCAAATATTTTATCACACATGTTTGAATTAAAGGTAAACCTTTTATTTTCTAGCCGATCTTGATGTGAGAACGGCTTTGGAATTAAGCAAACGAGTGGTTCAGATTTTGCACCACACCATTCGGCTATGCATTGTGTTTTGCACTCTATTTCCGATGTCTTTGGGTAAGATATTATACTAGCATTGGTTTTCTCAACAGAATTTAACCTTGGCTTTAAATTTCTAAAACGAAAATAGTTCGAACATACATGTCTCAATTGATACCAAGTGCAAGCCAAGTATGTAATAAGCAAAGCTACCCAAATAGATATGAACTTTAGATAAAGCAACGGGGAAAGCTTTGGCTGTAATAATAAGTCACTATCGGTCTTTATAAATGGCGTAATGGGTTGACCGATATGCTCAATAACAACTTTATTGCTAGCAAGTAAATTACCCTTCTTCATTGGTCTTTCAAAATTACTTATGAGGATTTTTCTAATAGATGCATCAATAATAAAGTCCTGACCAAATCTGAAAATAGGTAAATTACTTGCTAAACATACCTCTTCAAATATGTTGGGAGAGCACGATGGTGGTGTGACTTGAACAATATCTTGCTCCGCCTTTGGATGGCTCCCCAACGCCTCTTCATCATCTTTTTCTTGATTCCGTGCATCATTACATTGAAAACTTTTGTCGGCCGAACTTTGTTCGGCTACTTGTTCTTGTCCTTGAAGTTCATCAATTTCTCTGGCACGAAACTCATAGGGCAAGAAGTAGGTTCCATTAACTTTAGAAAAATCAAGTATGGTCGCTTTGCTATGCTTGCCATGCCCTTTCTCAATAATGCTTGCCTCTTTGCATTTGATGGATTCAGAATATATACTTCTTGATTCGGCTCTTTTAACCGGAGCACTTTCATGTTCTGAATCATCTTTCTTTACATTGCTTCTACCAAATTGGCAATGCTTCTTTCACTTGAGCCAATTCTGTTTCTTTTTGTTTCTGGCGGCGAGTGGCGAAATTGGCTTTAATCTTTTTCTCAATTTCAGCCCACTTCGGATACTTTGCAATTGTGTAGGGACTGTATAATATGATGTAGTATTAGGGGAAGGCATATGCATTGTTGTAAAACCATATTTTTGCTCGCCAATTTTATCAATTGGCAAGGATTCATCTTCTTGTAAAACTCTAGCTTTTATTGCAGCATAATCAGGAAACAACCCATTTTCATATTGTTCAAGGCAAAGAGCACTAATCCTCTTGTTTTGTGCGAAGCTCTTTTTTAATGCAGCCACAACCGCTTCTGGAAGGGATTGCTCCGCAACGCTTTCAGATTGTTTCGGCAATGATTCGTGAGTGTTGCCGAAATTGTTGAATTGCGTAGAGTATGCATTATATGCTAAAGTATTTGATGACGACACATGTGTTCCTGCAAAATTTTCACTTATTCGGCTGTGACCCTGAAGATGCGGGGCCGAATTATGAACATCTACAGTTGCATACGGTGCTGAAAAATTACTAACATGAGGTGTAGCATATGATGGTTGAGAGTAACTGGCCGAATAACTAGTAGTAGAATGGCCAATTCTCCCATCCATTGGCAAGATTGGATTCACATATTGCAAATCAGTTGCCGATGAATAAAAAGGTGAAACACTTTCTTGTATGCTATTGGAAATTTTAACATGAGGTGTTTCAAATTGATTAACCAAACCCATCATGTTGTTCATCGGCATATGGATTTGTGGGGTTGCCGATGCATGAGAGTTTGGATACATATGTTGTAGGTTGCTAAAATCATAAAAATTTGAAGCATGAAAATTGTTTTGCATCGGCCCTTGCGCATAATTAGATGCATGATTGATAAAACTAGGGCTAGCCGATACATTATGCTCATTAGGTGATCCAGCAACAACATATGAATTATTTGCATCTACAAAGGGGAATTCGGTATTCATATTACCTTTGTAGATTTCAGCAACTTGATGACGATCTCTTTGTAGCAAGAACGGGCAGAGACCGTTCGAAGGTTCGTCCCTGGCGGAGTCGCCAAAAAGTGTGTTGACACACGAACACGTCACGTGTACCCTCGACGCCGGGGGTGATGCACCGCAGCTCACGTCGAAGGAGACCCGACCGACAGTGCAATACGCAGGACAGTCGGTGGGCGCTTTTGCAGACCCGAAACCCCGCGCACTCGGGAGGGACCCCGTCAGGGATTGCGGCGGCTATGGGCTGCCCAAGGTCGATTCGCTCGCCCCTAGAGCCTCGTGGATCGCTGCCCTCCAACGTGAAGAACGAACGAAGAACGAGAAAGAAAGATACAAGGGTAAGGGATAAAAGTAGATGAACACAAAAGTGTAATTGGTAGATTGGTTCGATTGGTGTTGTTTCAATCGGCCGTCACCCCCAACATATATAAGAGGCGGCTGGACTTCCGTACAAGCAAATAATTTATCTAGGCTTTCCTTACAAGAAAATTACATAAATTCACGTCCAAAACCCTAGTCAAATTCGGACTGGTTTTATCCGAACTTTCCAAAACTGTTCGGTTTAAACTGGCTGCACCTTGCGGGTCCTTTTTGCGGTGGTAAACGATTTCGGATGAAAACAAGCCCAAAAGCAATCTTGACCGTTTCGATGAGACGAACAACTTTCATGTTGAAGGTTTTTTGATCAGAGATCATCTTGAGGGTCAGATCGGCCTCGCAACAAAGGCTATCTCCTCGCGCTACCCGTCAGACATGTGTCTGGTGGGGCGCGCCACATCTCGCCTCGTGACAGGGCTGCACTCCGATTGCTCTAATTTTTGCATACGAACTCGGATTTGAACGTTTTTTATATCAAAATCAATCGTTTCGACGAGACGAAGACAAGCCGTGTAGATCATTTTTTCATTTGAGGTCGTCTTGGGGGCTTAATCGGCTAAACTGTACTTTGAATATAAGATCTTGGTACTTCGAGCATAGTTTCGGCCTTCGAGATGTAATCGGACGGCGATGACCCAAATTTCAAAGATGTTCATATCAATAATACAGAACTCTTTCATGTAGATCACTTCTCCATTTGAGTCCATCTAGATAATCATTTGAGCCCATCTTCAGCTTCTGGTCGGATTGACTATCACAACCTCCACCCCGGCAGGCCTTCCACCCGGGTAAGCTTTCCGCACCGACAAGGTTTCACCCCGGCAAGGTTTTTGCACCGGCAAGGGTTCTCCCTAGCTCGGCGAGGTTTCTACCCTGGCAAGAGTTCCTCCTCGGCAAAGTTTCTACCCCGGCAAGAGTTCCTCTTTGGCAAGGTTTCTCCCTCGGCAAGATTTCACACCGGCAAGCTTTCCACGCCGGCAAGCTTCTCTGCCGGCAAGCTTTCCACATTGGTAAGCCCTCACATCGGCAAGGTTTTACCCCGGCAAGATTTCATTCAGCCGGCAAAGGCCGAATACTTTCTCACTCAGGGCCGGCCCGCGAAGTGTTGCCTCTAACTTTCGCATACGAACCCTGATTCGTGACCATGCCAAAATCTGGAGTCAACACTCCCCTCGGCTCGGTGCCCCTTGAGACAATACCTCGCCATTGTCCATAGGGCAAGGGGAGGAGGCGGTTGGAAGTGTATCACTATTCATGTCCGACGAGTCCAAGGAACCGTCCGACGATGATACGTCGATACGGGCTTGGGGCGGACTGCATAATCATATTCGACGTTAGGAGAAGGAGTGCGACAAAGATATGCTATGAGTTACTCTGGCATCCAAATACTCATGACTTCGCCAGGGGCTTGGCCCTGAGCAGCCACTCGTCTTCACTGTCAGCGGCGATGGTGGAACAGTTCGGAAGGAGAGTCCTTCCCTTCTTGGACCCTTCGGCCTCCCCGGTTGGGGCGGCCTTCCTTTTCTTGTCTCCCCCGGCTGGAGGGGGAGAATCTTCATCTTCCTTCTCCTCATTTTCACGGGAGGAATGCGTCTCGGTGTTATCGAATGATGAGTCCGATACCACCTGGCGCCGGGAACTCTTTCGGGTTCCCTTGGCCTTCTTCTTGGTCATCTCCGGCACCTCATAAGGAGCTGGAGTCCGCATCTCCATTAGGAGAGCATCCACAGGGTCTTCGGGCAGAGGGGCCGGACAGTTAATCTGCTTCGATGTCTCCACCCAGTCCTGTCAAAGGCATGGGAGCTCAGACCCCGCACATGGTTAAGCTATGGGAAATAAATATCCTACCAGATGTACAGAACTTACCGAATTCGCAGGGCGCTTCGCGCTTAGCCCGCGGTCCTCGGTAAGAGAAGGAGGGACCTCGGCGCCCTTGAACAACACCATCAAGACGTCCTTATGCGTTGTGTCGAAGAGCTCGTGTAGAGTCTGGTGCTGGGCTGGGTCGAACTCCCATAAATTGAAATCCCGTTGTTGACACGGGAGGATGCGCGGAAGAGCATGACCTGGACTATGTTGACAAGCTTAAGTGTCTTGCTTATCATGTTCCGGATACACTTCTGGAGTCCGTCTAGCTCCATTGATGAACCCCAGGACAGGCCCTTCTCCTTCCAGGAAGTGAGCCGCGTGGGGATTCCGGATCGAAACTCGGGGGCCGCCACCCAGTTGGTGTCGCGTGGTTCGGTGATGTAGAACCACCCCGATTGCCACCCCTTTATGGTCTCCACGAAGGAGCCCTCGAGCCATATAACGTTGGGCATTTTGCCCACCATGGCTCTGCCGCATTCTGCTTGTTGACCGCCAACCACCTTCGGCTTGATATTGAAGGTCTTCAGTCACAGGTCGAGATGTTGAGGATGAAATTCGGGGCCAGATCGTGAAAGTCCAGCCCATAATAGAACATGAGGACGCGGACGAATGGATGGAGGGGAAACCCTAGTCCGTGGACGAAGTGGGGGAGGAAAACCACCCTTTCATGAGGTTCCAGGGTAGGGACGACCTGCCCCGCTGCTGGCAGCCGGTGCGTGATATTCGCGGCTAAGTATCCGGCTCCATGTAGCTTTTTGATGTGTCCCTCCGTGACGGAGGAGGCCATCCACTTGCCTCCCGCTCCGGACATGTTTGGAGAGAGTTGAGGAGAAGGATGTGGACTTGGGTGTTGGAGCTCGAGTGCGCGAGCATGAATGAGCAAGGAGAAAGAAGGCGTGGGTAGAAAAAGGTGAGACCTTATCCCTTTATAAGGGCGGACGAAACTATGTGCCCCCACTAGCCTGGTATAACTAGCTTATTCCCCAAGCGTCGTAATTGGTGGCGCGCTTGGGTTACCCACGTCCGTATTGATGAGAATCCCGTGATAAGGGGAACACGATCTCAGCTTTGACAAGACGTGTCAAGAAATCGCCTCGCGTTATGTGCGGGGCTGGTTAAAGAAAAACGGTTCAAATAATTACCGGGCTGTGGCGTGATGTCATGCTACCAAAACATGTCAGCAGATTAGATTTGTGGAAATATTATTCCCTCTACTGTGGTATGTGGAACTTATTTTGCAGGGTCGGACACTATCCTTGTATTCAAACTCTTCTGTGGCGTATTCGGAGGAGGAACCCGCCTTGCAATGCCGAAGACAACACTGCGCGCCGGACTCATCGTCATTGAAGCCTAGTTCACGGGCTACTGAGGGAGTCCTGGATTAGGGGGTCTCCGAACAGCCAGACTATATCCTTTGGCCGGACTGTTGGACTATGAAGATACGAGATTGAAGACTTCGTCCCATGTCCGGATGGGACTCTACTTGGAAGGAGAAGGGGCAGCTGCTCTCTTCTTCACCACCGCAACCTTCACCGCCTTTCCCGCCACCGCGGCCCTCGTCTAACGCATGGATGCCTCCGGAGGTTGTTGCGTATGTGCGGTCCTGCTGGGCAGGACCGGCTCTGTAGAGATGGCCCACAGCAGGACACACCCTCTCCTCGTGGCTAGGGGCTCGATAGCCTCGGCCTCCTCCTCGGACGGCTCATTGACGTCATCTTCGATGAGAGGGGCCCCGTTGACGGCGCTGCTGGCCTCCCAGCAGATTCCGCCCACTGGGCGAGCTCCTTCTCCTCCGCGCCCGCCGCGGCCTCGTCCTCCATGCTGCCGGTGCTGCCAGCCTCCTTGGCGAGCTCCGCCTTCACTGCCCTGGCGGTGATGTAGTCGAGCTCCGCCTGGGTGGTGTCCTGGATGAGCCACGGCTCCTCGCAGACGTACTTCTCCACCAAGGTGTCGAAGAACTACTGCACCTGATCCTCCTCCGGCTCGGCCGAATTCGGGTCGAGGCCGTGCGCATTGAAGTCCAGCATCATGGCGATGAGGTCGGTCTGGCGAGAATTGTTGCTCAGCGGGACCACCCCCGCCGGCAACCCGTACAAGGGCCCCTTGGCGACCTTACTGACCTTCGTGGCCTTGCCGGCCCTCTCGGCCCTGCCGCCGCGACTCACATCGAGCTGAAACAGCCGCTGGCAGAAATGGGCATGCCGCATCACCATGAACTTGTGGTTCAGGCCGGGGCGAAGTCTCATGATATCAGCCACATTGCTAAAAAGCCAGGCCGGCCTCCTCTTGTTGTGCAGTGGAGCGATTCGGCGGTGGATGAAATCCACCCCGATCATCTCCAGGGTGATCCCAGCAGCGGCGAGGCAGTGGATCCTGGTGGTGGCGACCGTGAGCCTCACGTCCTGGGTGTCGACGTCGCCCCAGTCATCTCTGCGAACCAGCGACATCTGGCGAACTTGGCAAAATTCCTATGGGTCCTTCTCCTCAATCCAGCACCACCGGCTCCGCCACTCCACCCAGCTCTCCTTCTGAGCACCCTGTGGATATGTCCCCTTCTCAAGGGGCCTTGGGATCCAAGTGACACAATTGGAGATGGTGCCTCCCTTCTGGATCCGAGGATAAAAGTAGTGGCGGAAGAGCGCCGTGCTGGGAAGCACTTCGGCGAAGCCCTCACAGAGATGGGCAAAAAGAGCCATGCACGCCACAGCATTTGGAGTGAAATCCAGAAGGTGGAAGCCGTAGGTGTGCATGATGTCATTGAAGAAATCAGAGAAAGGGGGGTAGAGGCTGTAGGAAAAGTAGTCGACGAAGAATGGGTACCGATTCGGGGCGTCCTTGGAGCAATCGGCGGGGATGACGCGCGTGGCCGGATGCCCGTCGACTCTCCCCCCGTCTTGCACCCCCAAAGGGGCCTGAAGTTGTCCCGGAGGTGGACCGGACCTTCGAGGGAAAGTAGGCGAGCTGCGTCCGCCGTGTCGCCGACTCGCTCTCCGGTGGCTCTGTCCCCCCCAGCATCCTTGGCCACTCCTTCGCCCTTGCTGGTTTTGGGTGCCATGGTGGCTGCGAGAGTTGGAGGAGATGGGACAGCGAAAACACGGCGACGGCGAGCGAGAGCAAGATCTTGAGGAGGAAGAAGGAGGATACGGTGCTTCCGAGATTGGAGAAGACACATAGGGTAAATGAGCAACGCGCCCGCGGTTGTTCCTTTTATGGGGAAGGCGCGAGCCGCCTCTTTACCACGATGTGACGCATGCGTGCGGAAACCGCCCCACGCATGACCCCCCACCACTACAAAAAAAACACTTCCATGATGGTACGTGTTTGTCATAGTAGGTCACTTTTTTTGTCATGCATGTACATCCATGACAAATTTATGACAGAATCAAGATAGTCATACCTGTGCTGTCATAGAAGTGTTCCATGACATTACCAAAATTATCATCACCAAAGTGTCCACTTCCATGACGATAAATCACGCGTGACAAAAGTGCTTTCATCAAGGGTGACCGACACATGGCATCCACCGTAACGGAACGCCGTTAAGCTATCGGGTCGGGTTTTGGATCCGATAACCCGTTAACAACCCCGACCAATGGGGATTTTCCACGTGTAAAATCATCATTGGCTAGAGGAAACACGTGTCAGCTCGTTAGTGGGTCAGATATGCACCTATGATATGTCGACACGTGGCACAATCCAACAGTGGCCCATTTAGCTTACAAAGTCGGCCCGTTTGACTTGGTCAAAAGTTAACGGGCTGGCCCATGAAAAGCCTGTTAATGGTCTCTTCGCAAATAGCCCATTTTATGGCCCATTAACTCACAGCCCATTAGGCCCTAAAGTAAATCGGCCCAACAACGTCATGTGGGCCGTTGAATATAATACTAGCCCATTTTACTTTCGGCCCATGTATGGCCCACGACGTCTTTCGGCCCATATGAGGCCTTCGTATCTTTTGGCCCATTACAGGCCCACGGTGACTCTAGCCCATAATGAACAGTAATTTTCTTTATACCCATTAATGGCCCGTGATTTACATGGGCCGTTTCCAGCCCGTGTTAGCTTTCGGCCTATTGACGGCCCATACGTTCTTGGGCTCCTTTTCGGCCCTCGATTACTTCTAGCCCGTTACTGGCCTGTTCCCCTAATGGGCCAAATTCGGCCCATGTCAAGAGTCGACCCGTTACTGGCCTGTTCCACTAATGGGCCAAATTCGGCCCATGGCAATAGTCGGCCCGTTACTGGCCTGTTAGCCTAATGGGCCAAATTCGGCCCATGGCAAGAGTCGGCCCGTTTCTAGCCTATTAACCCGTTGCACCATTTCTGGCCCGTCCTATATTCTGGCCCATTAACGACCCGTTATGCCTGTGACAGAATTTAGCCTTTGCTGTCCTACGGCCTGTTAATGGCCTGTTACCGTGCTGGGCCGATACCAATTACGCCCTATTATGGCCCATGTAGACCCATTTATCCGACGGCCCGAGGCCCATCGATTACAGGCCCATTTATCGACGGCCCGTAGGAGACCCATGGATCCTACGGCCCGTATATGGCCCATGGTAGTTGCGGCCACTAGCAAACCAGGGAAAAAGAAGACTAGGAAATAAATAAGGCCGAAACTAACGCTAGGCTATTAAGGCGATTGCACTGATTACATCCACTCGGCATCAAAGATCGCCACCAGTGCAAATATAGGGAACACCCTACACTATACAAAAATGGCTTGCTGTTTTCTTCAGGCGGTGGCTGCACGTTAAGAATAAATTTTGTATCGCACCAAAACAAATTACAACTATATAACAAAAGGAAGGTTGGCATAAAACTTAACAGTCTAGCAGATAAATGCACCACCAGAAGTTCAGAAGCTCAATTCATTTGACCTGACTGTTACATTTTCATGCTGTATTATCCGATGGAGCACCATAACTCTCACCTTCATTTCCCCTAGGCTCTTGAACAACATAGCAAATGTCTGATAGTCTGGTTTCAAAACCATGCATATCTTGACGACATTAAGCAATGTTTCTCCTTGTTTCACAAAGGGTCTCTGTTAGGGAATGGACTTGTGTCTGGAGCACAGATACAATATTTCTTTGAGCTTGCATATCTTGATCATGAGGCAGTTTGGACGATATTGCCTTAACAACCAACCAAGTATTACGCAGGACGTGCTTTTGGCACTGTTAGTGGACAGGTACTGACCCACTTCAGCAAGAGCTGACATTGCGGTTATAGTTGCCTCGCCACCTTCAGAAGGTGGTGGTTCCACCATTTTTTCCATAGCTCACTGAAAAGTTGAGGTTTTACATTAGTAGTACCAGAACAGAAGATATTAAGGAGGCAACAAAACCAAACAAAATAGCTTTGGTCTATATACAGAACTTATTCTGGTGAACCCATATAAAATATTAGTTGTATTTTATTACAAAGTACATAATAAAACCAGGTTCCAAACATATGACCATGTACCATCGCTAATGTATTGTCTATTTCTTCACATTGTATTGAGGAATAAGGATAAAGAGACGAAGTTTATAATACGGTAAGCATAGTATGATGTCATTCATATCACAAAACAACTGAGAACAGACAAACAGGCAATTATAACATTGTGTGGGCAAGTCCAGCACGGAACTAGATTACGGGTCAAGATCAAAGGAACATCACTCCTCTCTTTTAAACCTTGTAAGGTGCAATGATACGCTAAGACAATTGTGTATAAAATTGAAAAGAGTAATAGACATTCGCTACAAACCATGCAGTTCAAGGCACAAGTCAGAGTAAGTAGTAGTTAAAAGGCATGAGGATTAAGGACTTACAACAGCGGCTTTTACTGGTGTAGTCATGCCCTTCTTCTTGCTGGTGTGTCAGTCCTCGAAGATTTCCACATCATTTGGTTCAGGTACTTTTTGGTCCTTGCGGGCTTTCCTCTGCATTTGGAACAAGTCAATATAGATCTAATAATATGGTACAACGAAAAGAGTGAAACAACAGCTAATTACAAGAGCCTCGCAATGTGCAATATAGCTACGAGATCATGTCGTCTGTTGGAATTTCACTTTCGTACGGTTGGCCTTGTTCTTTGAACGGTTCACCTACAAGAAGATATATTTGTGTGGCACATGCGTAAATAGGACTTCGACATGTGATCTGATGACATATATATAATGTACCTGATACTTCGGATCAGACCAGTGTTTAACGAGGCCTCTCCAGTCTTCATCAGATATATTTTCCACTGGAGATGTTTGGGCAAGTTCACTATTAGCCTTGCCTTCAAAGTGAGTTTTCCTCAAGTTATACCAATACTGTCGTAGAGCAGACTTGAAAACATGGGTGCAAGCTTGTCTAGTTGCATCATCTTGGCTATCCAACTTGAACCTCATCTGTTGAAAATTATGGGAGTCTCATTATCAGCAACCTAGAAAGTATTGGACAGAGCAAGACGATATTACTAGTTTCCATACATAACCATACTTACAGATAAATGGTCGAGGAAGATGTTGAACTGGGTTTCGTCTTTGTCATTCCTGTACTGAATCCATGTTGGGAGGATACGTACATGACACCTAACAGCAACCGCTGCCTCTGATACTAACTTGGCTGACTCTGTAGCATCACGTGGCCTTTTTAAACCTTCCTCAAAATGGATCTCCATTCTTCCTCCTCTAGATTTTGTTAACCTATCAAACATTATCCCTGATGTTTGTTTCCTCTTGCGCCTAGGTGCTAGTCCAACAACAAACATAGGAAGTGTTAGTGTACATCAAACTGTGAGACTACATATAAAGAAGCATGCAACTGTAACTTGACTCCAGCAAATACCTTCTTGCTGTTGAGGCTCACAAGGTTCATGTGATATTGCCAACTCTTCTTGTGTCAAGAGTGCTTGGGAAGTAGTGTTAGGTGGCAAGGGAGCTTGGGAACATGCTGCTAGCTCAGTTGACGCACAAGTACGTCGTGTAGCTGGTAGTATTGTGGTAGGTGTTGCAAGAACTAGGGCTGTCTCTGCTTGTTTGGTGGCAGCTATTTGTTTCTGTTTGTCTTTTTTGCAACTCGTGTAGCATGGGATGCCGTGTTTGTAGAATTTTCTGCTGGACTTTGACCTTCTATTGCACCATCAGTACCAGCAGAATCTGCAGGATTCATCTGCTTCTCATTCCCTACCATTATGTGTTTCTTCCTCTTTCTCTGTGCCATGTTTAGTCAAGCCGACAAGAAAAACGAATAACAATTTAGTTCTTCAGAACAAATTGATGCGTGATGCAGATGAACTGAACTTTGATGTTAGACAAGCACATGATAGGAGGATGTAATATGTATGAAAAATAGGACGGAAGAGATAACCAAAACTATGATGTGTAAACTAAGAAGAAGACATTTCACCAATTTGAACGTAGACACCATATGAAAGATGCTACATATATCGCTCTGCCAAGTTAACAGTGTCTCATCATAAATGACGTTTAAACAAATGTGAAGCAGTACAAGAAATAAATCATATGCAAGATGCAAACAACATGACACTACCATGTTAGAGGTCTCTCATCATTAGTGTCATTGCATATTCACAACATTGCATATTCACAGCTTATGATGTGTAAACTAAGGAGAAGGCATTTCAACAAATTAGAAGCAATGAAAGCTAGAAACCATATGAAAGATGCAACGAATATCACTCTACCAAGTTAAAACTGTCTCGTCATAAGTGCCATTTCAACAAATTAG
This sequence comes from Triticum dicoccoides, assembly GCF_002162155.2. Taxonomy (NCBI): domain Eukaryota; kingdom Viridiplantae; phylum Streptophyta; class Magnoliopsida; order Poales; family Poaceae; genus Triticum; species Triticum dicoccoides. Next base: position 283,366,782 of record NC_041392.1, on the reverse strand, counting down.
TAATACAAGCTAGAAAAGAATGTGAGATGTAACCTATATCACACTCCGAAGTCAAACGTGTCTTATGATAAGTATGTTGCAGGTTACACAACAATAGTAATTTGATGTAAGAACATGGTGTGACAGACAGATATTGTATGTTCTAGAAACATGAACACGTGTCTTATTCAAGTATAATGTGTAAAGTAAGCAGACGGAATTCAACAAAATTAGAAGCAATACAAGCTAGACATCACACATAACATGCAACCACATATAACAGTGCCAAGTTAGAGGGAGCACCGGTGATGCTGCACTAGGGGAGACGTGCTCATCATAAACACAACTTTGTTGAGTGTCCATGCATGTGTTGTCTTGGAAATCATCTTGGGGGTGTGGAGGAGTAGAAACTGTAGAGGCCCTCCGTTCGGAAGGAGCACCTTTATCCGCTGCCTTGCTAACTTCCTTCCGCTTTATTGATTTTGAATTGTCAAGTAAAACCGACAAGAAAAAGCAATAAAATTCTCTCTTTAGAACTCATTCATGCATGATACTGACAATCACTACTTTGATGTAAGGCAAACACATGATACCAGGATGGAATATGTATGAAAAATAGGACGGCATGTCATGTTCACAACTGTTCGTGTAAACTAAGCAGAAACCATTCCAGCAAATAAGAAGCAATGCAAGCTAGACACCACATGAAAGATGCAACCAATATGACTCTGCCAAGTTAAAAGCGTCCCATCATAAATGGAATTTCAACAAATTAGATGCAGCGCATGCTATAAATCATATGAAAGATGCAACTAATATCGCACTGCATGTACTAAAGGTGTCTCATCATGTTGATTGATGTGGGATACAAAAAAAGCAATAGTTTTATGTAAGGACATGCTTAATAGACAGATGTACTACGTACTAAATACAGGAAGGCATGTCACATTAACATGTATAATGTATAAGCTAAGCAGACTAGCACATGCAGTTTAACCAGATTGGAAGAATTACAATCTAGACACCATATGCAACATGCAACCACATATCACGCTGCCAAGTTAGAGCAAGCACCTGCGATGCTAGTGTAGGGGAAATGTTGTAATCAACTACAGAGCTACGTTCACTATCTTCATCTAGCATTTCTCTTTCTTGAGAATCATGTCGGGAGGCTGACGCTGCATTCTTTAAATGAGGAGTAGTCCCCTTGCATGCTTGCCTCGTCATAAGTGATTGATGAGGGATACACAAGAACATTAGTTTGATGTAAGAACATGGTTAATACACAGATGTACTAGTATGTACCAAAAACAGAAAGGCATGTCATATTCAAAGGTATAATGTGTAAGCTAAGCAGATGCAATTTAACCAAATTGGAAGCAATACAAGCTAGACATCTGGCTGGAGTGGTGAGCATGATCATCTAGGACCTGAGAGCCTGGTGGGAGGCGGGCTGCTTCGCCACCATCGCAGCTTTTTAGTTAGCTTCCAGGTGATGCCTATCTTTGCTGGGCTTGTCACTGGCTCGGCCAGTACCCTGACTAGCTATTTGTCTTCTGGTGCTCACGTGATGGTGGTTCATGTAAAAAAATATCTTTCCTTATCTTACCGACTTCGGCCTTTCGAATACAAGCTAGACACCATATGGAACATGCAACCACATATGACACCGCGAAGTTAAAGCAAGCACCTGGGATGGTGGTTCATTGCGAGCGATGTCATCAACTCCAGAGCTACATTACCCGTCTCCATCTGCTGACACTACACCCTTTAAAGCGTTGAAACGTGTCTTGCCTAGCCGAACACCAAACTGGAGCGACTTCTCTCTTTTCTTTTTGGCTTCTCTCATGGAAGCAGAGTCTAAAATACCCTTGCATAAAAACACAACAGTGAGAGTAAGGGTGAAGTGTGTGCAGAACTAGTGCACTGTAAAAGTAGCAGATAGGAGGTGGCTGAAAAATAAATGACAGGAGACATATGATAGCTCTACAACATTGCATGGCAAACAAAATTAGATTCTACTCTGTATGATTTTGTAATATATGAGCACAGGAAATGCAGGTACTCCTCCGGCACACCACCACATGTGGTCATATATAAGATAACAATCGACTGAAAATAAATAGGTCAATCGATTTTTTAATGAACCGTCCGATCTATAAGGAACGGGCAGATGGCCTTCGTCTACCTCCCGCCAGTCACTGTTGACGATCTTTCTCGAACCGCCAGCGACCACCGGCCCAGAACCCTGCCTTCGCCGCCCCGCCCTCCCATCGACCTCACACCACCGCAGTGCTTGGCAGCGCCCCCAGGCCATCCCTTTAATCCCGGCCGACCTCCAGACAGGGCGCCAGTAGCTATAGGCCGCACACGCCCCTAAGATAAACACCAAGGCGCTGCTTCCCCGGCGTAATAGGCGAATCAAGTGGCCAGAAATTGAAATTCAGGGGGGCGACGGACCTCTAGCTAAGGTGAAATAGTATATGAGGAGAAACCTTGTACGTCGCGAGTTACTAGGAACATCTAGTATCAAGAAGAAGCGGTCAACTAGTGTCTTCTATGGGATGAATACCGTGCAAGCACAGACGTAAGATTTGCACAAATAAGGGAAGAGGAGTACCTTTTTTGGTTGCCGGTGTGGTCACCTCCACAAGTCGCGCCGATTTTCTTATTTTTACTGGGGAAACTGATGTTCAGGAGGGTGCAGGCTTGGACAAACCCATGGCCAAATTGTTGACTGTGTTGCCGTGGCCGTATGTCGGCGGAGGGGAAGCAGATCCGAGGCGGCGAAGGACGGCGTAGCAGGAACAGCTCCGGTGCGGTGGAGGGTGGCGAAGTTGGAGCGGCAACGGTGAGGCGTAGGATGGTGTGGTTGAACTGGCTCGGGTACGGACGGCTCGGCCATGGCTTCAACTACTAGTCATGGAGGGCGTTGCGATTGAGGTTGCGGTGGACGACGACATCGGGGTATCGGCTCCGGCGTGATGGAGGAGGGCGGCGGTTGATGGGTGGGATGGGGTGGCGGACGGAGGACGCCGGGGTTTCGCGGCTGGTGGAGAGGTTGTTTTGGCGCCCACGGAGTACGAATGGGGAATCGGATGGGTGGGGGGAACCATGTTTCGGTCTGGGACGCGCTTGTTTTAGGCTTTTTTGAACACAAGATGGGACTCACTTGTTTGAAATTTGGGGAAAGTACAAACTTTGCCCCCTCTTAAATTTCGGACCTACTGTGGGTCGGGGGTAGGATGGTAATTCCAGGTGTCCCAAATAGTGGGCGGGAGCAATTTCGGCCATGCGCATGTGTGCTTAGGCGGCCATTGTGTATGAATGTTTTTCGGATGCGGTTGTGTGGCGTCTAGATGAAGCTACAAACCTACCCCTGTTTAGACCTTTGGACGTCGGGCCGGTAGGTTTCACGGGTTGGAGTTATTAGAAAAGTAATTTCCTTGTACTACCAAACATTGGTCTCACGCGGTTTCGGGCGAGTAGAGGCTCTTTTGGCGCTTCGTTTGAAATTTTGAAACACAAGCATTCACGTTTAGAGTACTCTTGAACTATGAGGATTGACCTAAATATACAACGTTATATTTGACCTTGTATGTTTGAGAACCTCATTAAATTATCCGCTTCTTTTTGAAATTTTGACACTTGAAAATCCTATAACTATGATTATTTTGGAATGGAGGAGCTAAATTTGAATCTATTTTGTACATGACTACATATGCTATTATGTACAAAATCAGAGCAAAGATTGGTGCCCCCATAATTTAGGTATGGTTTACAAATGCCATGATATCAAATTCAAATAATTGAATGGACTTCATGTTGAATTTGATTTTTAAACAACCTTAAGTTGAATTCAAATGTATGATATTTCATAGGTAGTAGCTATTTATAATGTCCATTGTGTAACTTTCGTATGTATAATGTGCTTTACACACACAACATGAACTATACTCACGTTTATATTCGATTGCTAAAGCGATGCATTGTCTGGAGTTCAAAATACTAACTATGTGGATCAATTGTGTCGAATAATAACATAGAAATTCTCAAATTCGATAGAATCTAGATGTCTGATGGATCAATGACCGCTCCTTACGGGAATTGCAAATATCATGATCCCATCCTAATATTTGGATACAATTTATATCTTTAATCAATGTGTAGAGCAGTCTTTTACGTGTAGTTTCACTCTCCATCGGTGGTCTCTCACACATGCTCACACACTCTCTCCCGAGGTGTCTTTCTCGCACACATGCTCTAGATATAACCCCCTCCCTCTCGTAACCATTTACAACTGTTTTCACTAAACTTTATCACAAGCACTCTTCCTCTCGCAAACATACACACGCACAATCCTCATCGACCCTTTGTATATACATGGACCTGCCTACGTGTCTCATGTACACACATTATCTTTACGCCTGTCTCTCACGCATTGTCTCACACCTCTCTTCCTAATCGACGAGTATGATTCTAGGAGAGCATTCTGTAGGATGCCCCTTAAAGTTAGGTTGGATGAATAGTAATATCAGAGATAAAGGGGTTACCTTAGTCCGAGAACCTAGGGTTACAAATCCTAGCCGGCTTTGTCAGTGGACACAGAGTCCTTCACAATTCTGCTATCTTTGTCTTGTACGACTAGTCATCCATGGGTCTTCCTAAATGTGTCACGGGCCGACCAATGTGGCGCAGGACGAAACAGAACGAAGGGCCTCACCTCGACCCACCGGACCTCATGCGGTGACACACCCTCTGCCCCCACGTCTCATTATCTTCTCACACCCACACATACCAACACAAACACCACACACACAGAAAATATCTCCTGGTGCCTCTATTCCCTCCCCCCTTGCATATACACACTCAAGGGAATGGAATCTCTTGTCATGACATCATATTCGTCTCTCTCTCTCTAGACCACTCTCATTTCTCGTGCTATCTCTCCCATGCCCCCCGTCGGCCCCTCTATCCATGCCTCTCTCGAATACGCAATACACACACATACCTCTCTAGGCCCTGCCAAATGCATCAACTACACATTCACACATGTTACATCACGTACCCCATTGATCTAAAAAGCCCTCTCTTCACGTTTATTTCGCATACAGCATTCCTTTTGAATAAAGTGTGGCCAAAAAATTATTTTAGAGTTTCTACATATATACAACATTACAAAGTTATATGGAGGAGTACGAACGCTAATTTGCATTGCATGGTGCCCACAATGATATTTATTCCGCATTGTAAATTTGTATATTTTTATACTATATACAAAGTTAGTCATAATAAAGAGAAACGAAGAGCATCTCTCTCTCCATCGCATACCCCCCTATACGCCCCTTTCACGTATGCACACAAAACTATCTACCGTGCGGGGAAAATCCCACCCTTTCCTGTTTAATCGGGTTTGTTACTTATAATTATTCAGTTTGCATACATTAAAATTGCCTTTGAAATGTATGGCCAGTATCATCTACCACACGGGAAATATCCCGCCCTTTCCTGTTTAATCGGGTTTGTATCGATGGATCGTGTGAAACAGCAAAACTATAGTACTATACAATACAAGTGACAGTTCACTGGGTCGTCGTGTCGTCTACTCCTCCGTCGTAAGAGTGGAGCGCTCGCTTTCATAAATCTTCTAGTCCCTTTCGCCGACATGTGGGACATCAAGCTACCGGGTCCACGTGCCATACCGGAATACAGTGCAGAGCAGCCGGGGTGAAGCACCCCAGTCATGGCACCGGCATAGTAATGAGCAATGAGGCGTCAAATCACAAAGTTGCACCTTTCCCACAGTTAAGTTGGAGGGACGAAGCAACCATCATTTCAAACGTTGCTGAATCCGCTTCTCCCTCATCTTTTTCAACTTAACCACGTGTTGCTTCTGCCGTTGTTCTGCCTGATGTGGGACGCGGATCGGCTTGGTAAAGCACTGACACGTGGGACCGCATGTTAGCAAACCGCCAGGACAACGTCCTTCGAAAATAAGAAACCTAATCCTAGACTTACAAAGGGCAACGTAGCTGCTACGTATACTTTCCATCTAATCTATATATGCCCCCCTGATTTTCAGGTGGGGTGGGCCTAATCCTCTCCTTTAATCCAATCAAATAGTCCCACATCACATCAGTTTGTAACTTTACGTAAACCATTACGTGGATGTTGCATTGCTCAAGTAAGAAACGTCCCCTGCCATCCGCGCAGCAAAATCACCTCCTTTTTACTAATGTCGATTCTATAATTTTTTAGATCAATATAATTGAGATTTGTATAGATAGCACACAGGAGCAAAACCAAGTGGTATGGTTAAGGGCATCCACAATGTGTAGCCAAATGTGAAAATAGCTTTTGGCATCGTGGGAACCATTGTGGACGGTGTTGCCAAAGCCAAAAAGATGGAACCGAAGCTCCAGATTGATTGATTGAAGGAATAGAAAAATGCAACATCTCTCCTCTTTCTCCCATGCTTGGACACATGTAGTACAGTGTAGAGCACAGAGTCTACTCCCCTGTCCCTTCTATCACAAATCACAAAGTAGTGAGGCGTCAAATCACAAAAGCACGGACGAAGCAACCATCATTTCACTCTTCGGTGACTCCGCTTCTCCATCGTCTTCTTCAAGAAGCCATCTCACCACATTAGTTACTCCTAGTAGTACTAGTAAAGGACTTCCTGGATGCAAATAAGGCGGTTGTCTCGGCTTGCAGGCGGCACTTGCGAACGACTTAGTGTGGTCTCCCTCAATGGTGTTCTCCGTCGAACGCACTTCGCCAAACCACCAAAAAAAATATCGTCGACGTCACCGCAATGGGGAAGGAAGTCAAATATAGTTACTACCTCCATTTTTTTGTACACAAGGCCAGTATATCAAAATTACAATTTGCAAAGGGCCACTAACACTAATCGAGGCAAAATTGATGGGGTTAGCAACCAAGGACATTAATATCCCCTACATGCATGCAGAAGTGAGAAGGTTGGTTTGCATGGCGCTGCATTAATCAAGCGATGAGGAGTGAGATGGTTAGCTCTTTGGTATTTGGAGGAAAAATACGCATTAATTGACACGTGAAACGAGGATTTGTATCGATTAAATCCCGCGAAGGAAAACCCAGCCTTTCTTTTTTAACACTAGTACTCCTAGTACGTACGTACTTATCCTGTTTGGGTCTAGGCCTTGCATTGCCAAACTTCGCCACACATTTTCGCCAAGCTTGCCTAAAGTTTTCAAAATGAGAAGGAGGTCCACTTGCGCATGGCTATTGCGGTCGCACCGCACCCTCACACGGTCGCTCTTGCACGCCGCGGTCGCACCGCACCCTCACACAGTCGCTCCTGCACGCCGCAAACACAACCAAGGGAACGCACCCTCACTGACACATGCTGTCACATGTGAACACACCAAACTCAGCCATCCTATCGCTGACACATAATTTTCATTTCATAGAGTATGTTTATCCAACCGCATGTTGGGGAGTATCCGTACGGCCCTTGCGGTGGTCTGTTGGGGAAGAAGAAGAGATGACGAAGAAGGAAAGAAGGGTTAGGAGATGTAGGATATTCATCCAACCACCTGAAATGGTAGACTGACCCAAGTCAGGCGACTTGCATAACAAATATATGTTTTTACACAGCAAAAGATCCATAAAAACAACAACATAAAGAAAAACTATCACTGCTCATGGAAAGAGACGACCTCGTCCTCTTTGGCTGCCGGCGCGAACAAGCCGTCGCTGCCGACGTGTGTCTCCGCATCGTGGTTGTCCTCGGCCTCTAGCTACTCGTTCAAGCGGAGCATGCGGGCGCTCTGCACGGACGAGAGCACAACCCGGTTCAAGTCGAGGATGTTGGGTTCCGCCTGCAGGAGGGCCTCGATGGCAGTGGCATCCGCGCGCTCCGCGTCAAGTCGAGCCTCCGCCGCCCGGTTCAAGTCCAGGACGTCCAGTTCCGCCTGCAAGAGGGCATCGATGAGAGCAGCATCCACGCGCTCTACGTCGAGTCGAGCCTCTGCCACCCGATTCAAGTCCAGGACGCCCGGTTCCGCCTGCAGGAGGGCCTCGATGGCAGCGGCATCCACGCGCTCCGCCTCAAGTTGAGCCTCCGCCGCCCGGTTCACATCCAGGACATCAGGTTCCGCCTGCAGGAGAGCCTCGATGGCAGGGGCATGCGCGTGCACCGCGTCGAGTTGAGCCTCTGCCTCCCGGTCCTCCTTTAGTATCGCCATGTTGAACCGCTGGTCCGCCTGCACCATGGGGGACTCGAACACCGGCATGAAGTCGACGTCCATCGTCTTATACCCATCGAGGGCCTTCTGCGCCGCGACCTCCGCCATGAACATTGGATCGGATTCCTCCTCCTCGTAGCTTGGCTCCAGTGAACTCAGGGATTGGCCCGCCGCAAAGCGAGCTTGGGAACGGAGGTCTATGGTGCCGACCGCCGCCGCGATTTCTGCGCGGCGCTCCGGTGTCAGCATCTTGTAGTAAGTGATCTTGCGGCGCACCATGGCTTTCCAGCAAACTAGGGGATGCTTGATGCGGGCTAGGGGATCGAAAGGTGGGGGAATGGGTTGGAGATTTGGTGTGGTTTTAGGGTAGTGGCTGGCGTAGGCCGAGCAGCGAAGGTTCTGGTGTGAATAGTGGTTCCGGTGACGACCGGTCAATCGGTTTTGACTGTACATCGCTCTTGTCGCATTCGCGTTGCAGCCCTGCACGCTGGACCCTCCACGTCGCTCACCGAATGGAACGCGCTTCGTCTTGCGTTTTCGCTCGTTTGTGGGACCGCAGTTGCGAGCAAACCGACATCCCTCCCCCTCCCCCACCCGCGTCATTTATTATACCACCACTCCCTCTATTTTATGTGGAGTAAATAAAAACAGAGGGAGTATACTACGGATGACGATCCCCTGACGTGGCCGAACCCATTGAGTAACTGACATGCGGGGCCTAGCAAGCATGGGGTCCGCCAGTAAGTGACCGAAAGGGAGGTTAAGGTAGGGATACCTACGTCAGAGGATCCACTTCCACTATACTACTTTGACCAACTGTTAGAGTAATAATATATGACATGCAACTTACACAAATGTTAGAGTAATAATATATGACATGCAACTTACACAAAGCATACAGGGTCTAATGCGTTTTTCAAGGCTAACTTTGACCAAATGTTAGAGTAATAATATATGACATGCAACTTACACAAAGCATACGGTCAAATTCATATGTGAAAGGAGTTTCCAATGATATAATTTCACATTATACATCTCATGTACTATTAATCTTGTCAATAGTCAAATTGGAAACCATCTCGAGTACAAATCTAGGAGTATGTACGAATCTAACAATATTGATTAGGTGTTGTTGAATGTTGATACCTTTTTGATCAAAGTAGATATACTTTGACTACACATAAAACTTATATGTAAACTAGAAAGGATAGGAGGGAGTATATTGTACGTTCAAAAACGAAATGAACATTGAATACCCTTTATATATGATTTGCGGATGCTATGATCACTGGTTTAAAATTTTGAATCCGCCTTAGGTATCATGTGCCCCCACTCGTTCCCTCTCGATTTCATCTCGGGGTCCGGAGATCTATTGAAAGTGGACTAGGGTGGGTACATGCGAATGATACTCAGCAGAATGTTCGAATGAGGCATGCAGGAGGATGGACTCGACTGGAGGGCGACATAATCGATGGAGAAGAGGGTTGGAGAGGAATGAGAAATAAGAAAATGCCACATGATTATACTTGAACAGCTCAAATAAACAATAAGTTGTCTCGCTTGGCCAACATAGTGAAAGGCCTAATGCGCAATGCGGAGCACTAACGCTTGAATATGGCCGGGAAAATAGGGAAACAGACATGTGGGGCACACCCATCGGGACGACGTAGCGCAGACTAGTCCAATGGAGGAGCTGGCCCACGACCTCCTCGCCACCGACAACCGTTCATGTGGGTCGTTGGGGCCAACAACGGGGTGCAGCTCCAGCACCGCCTCTGGACACGGCGACCGCGGTGAGCGACACGCTCATATCGTCACTAGACACGGTCGGTTTCAGTTTGCCGAGGGTGGCATTAGTGCTGTGGCACGACCGACGGTATGTTTGGTTTGTGCCCAAGGTTACCCCATCAAAGCATTGGGTAGCCAAAATTTTGGTTGAGGTATTGGTTGCCCATGATTTGGCCGACATTGGCAATAAAAATGAACTTGAGTTGGCTAGAGTTCATTGGCATGCCAAAGAAATGGCAACCATCCAAACAAAGACCAATCTTTGGGTCATGACCAAAATTTTGGTTGAGGTATTGGTTGCCCATGATTTGGCCGACATTGGCAAGAAAAATGAACTAGAGTTGGCTAGAGTTCATTGGCATGCCAAAAAAATGGCAACCATCCAAACAAAGACCAATCTTTTGGTCATGACCAAAATTTTGGCAATGTGCACTTTGGCCACAATCCAAACACAACCCAACACCCGGCTCGTCGAGGATGCACGGGGCGCCGCGCCGCGTCCGTGGAGTGGTGTAGCACGGCCAACTACATCCTCTGGACCTGACACCATGCCGGGTCGTCTTGCTTTTTCAATGACATGCGGGGATCGCATGTGAGCAAAGGCCATCTCCAACGTTGCCACGACCGCAGCTGACTACCCTGGCACACCAAAACCCTCATCCCTCGCGCCGTCGCGCGATGCGTTCACAGCCGGCGCCAGCTGCCCGCATCCATGCCGTTCATTCGTATGTCGTCATTAAGAGGCTCGGTGCCCGCGGAACCAACTCCGGCGACTTAATGACGCACCCGGACGTTTGGCCTCACCGGAATGCGCTACTTAAAGCGGCAACGCCCAGCTAACCTCCACACCATAGCGCATCGTCCTCCTACCTGGAACCACATCCGCCAAGACCACAAGCGCGAACGCTCTGCGGGAGAGCTTGTCTTCGGGGATGGAGCTCGAGGTCGCCGCCCTCACTCAAGTCGCCGCACAAGCGGTGGCCACGCTGGCGGCCGACGACGGGAGCACCGTCAGCCACGCGTCCTACTTGCCGCCGTCCAACGTCCAGCACCGCCGAGGTCGGGGACTCCTCTGAGAATGAGTAGGGCATGGGAGGCGGCAGGGCATGGTGTGCCAACTGGCCGGTCCGTCTCCCGTGTTCTACTTTTCCTCGCCGGAGACCGCACCTTCACTTCACGGGTCTTGAACCCCGCCCCCGTAAATGGAGATCACAGATGGAGGACGTCGGTCGCCGCCGTAGAATAGGTTTAGGGTCGGGTTTCTTTTATTTTTTTGTCCTATAAAAGTTCGAAATGTAATGAAAATCTGCCGTGTTTGCATTAATCTCGGCCGGCGTATATGAACTTTCACAATAATATACATATTGTAGGAGTACTAGCAAGATGCCTGTGCGTTGCATGGAAGATCAAGATCTTGTGGGAGAAAAGGATGAACGAGTGAAAGCCTTATCTGCAAATGTGGAGAGGAGTGCGGGTAAATTGTCATAGTTTCCTTCCTATCCGTTAGATATAGATCAGACGGCCTATATTGCAAGATCGGACACATCTCTCTACAACTACAGGAACCTATGAAAGGGTTAACATAAATTGCCTCTCTCTCTCCTCCCCTGATTTTCATGGTGGTGGGCCCCTCCCTCCCCCCAATCTACAATCAACAGCTCACACGTTTCACATTACGTTAATTACGTAACTGGGATTACGTAGGTGTAGCATTACTCGTCCTAAAGAACCCAACTAAGCCAACCTCCCAGCATATCGCGCGCGAAAAGACCCGGCCGCGCCGTTTTAGTCGGGATTACCGGATTACTAGTAGTAGTATCGATGGATCGCGCGAAGCAACATATTTTTTTATGGGGCGAAGCACCTAGTTTAAAAGGAAAAAATGCGGTACACTCACAGCACTCCTGTCGCGGTCGCATTGCACCCCACACACGTTCGGTCCTGCACACGGCTCACGCAAACAGAACGTGCTTTGGCTTGCCTCTTCAGTGACACATGGGACTGCACTTGGAGAAACCGACCATGCGCCAAACTCCCCCCGCCCACCGCGCGAAAACCCTCCCCCCAACCACACCCAAAAATTCCCCCCAAATCCGATTCAACTGCCCTTCGGCCAACTAGCCAATAATATTCCCCAAACCCCCATGTCCCCTGTCCCCCTCCACTCCATTCGCTCCGCCAAAGCCGCCCTCCCCGCCGCGTCGATACGTCGGCGCCGCGGTTCGGTGATCCTCTCACTCCCACAGTACGCTCTCGTAGACTGCCGTCCTCTAGCCGCGCCGCCACCTCTGGCTACGTTCTTGTGGAGGCGCACGGCGGTCAGCGCCGCCACCGCTCGCGATGTTCGTGTGGAGACGCACGGCGGTCAGCTTCTCCCACGGTACGCACATTCTAGACTGAGGCCCCATTCATGTCGGTGTAGCGCTGAATGTTAGCTGATAGACGTTGTTAATATCACTGTTTGCCGAAGTAGTTTACTGTCAATATGCTCTGCTTAAGAAGCTTCATTGCCCTGTTCTGCACTCAATCTGCTTAGCTGAGATGGCATGCCAAGGCCGATTAGTTGCTAAAATATCCTGCCATATATTTATTCTGACATAGATTGCCATGGTCTAGTAGCCAATCTGTTAGCTGAAATAGCTCTACACCATTTTATACTCGATCTTTGTTGCTGCAATGGCCTTCGATAGTTCGATGGCTGTGTGCTCAGCCTCATTGACTGCTGAAACAGCCTGCCATAATTTGGCACTCAAATCTGTTTGCTGAATTAGCTTTACATATATTTCGTTACTTAGATCTGCTCGTCCAAATATCTTGCCATAGCTTTAGACATCGACCTAGGTATTTTTTATCTGGACTTCATAAAACAGCATATATGTTTTTCCTGTAATATCTAGTAGAAGAACTAATTTGTATGTCTAATAGATGGACAAGACTTGGATAACTTCTGCTCGAAGATTCTCCGCGGCATATGTCGAGGGGGATGAAAACTTCATGAACTTTATCAGAGCTGAGTACGATGGTCCGAAATCAGATGTGCTCTGCCCGTGTAGCAGTTGTATGAATTCAGTTACAAGACCCCAGTCAACTGTGCAAAATCATCTACACTTGTATGGGATGTCGGTCACATATACTAGGTGGGTTCATCATGGTGAAGCTGTGAACGTCAATGTTTCTACGTGGAAGCAACAGATCACCATCTTGATCTGCCTGATGCTCAGGTGGAAGAGGAGGAGGAGGTGGTGGCGGCGGAGCCAGTGAGTTTGACCAACATTGAAACAATGCTACGAAATGCTCGTACATTCCTTGAACTTTCACCTGCAGAAGAAAAACGATGGGCCCGCATGTTGGAACAATGCAACGTTGTTGTCACCCAAGAAATAAGCTGTCAGTATTCTCAGCTATGGTCACCTTTCTTCAGGTGAAGACATCTGAGGGGATGACCAACAAATCATTCGATGCGATGTTGGCTGCTTTCCGTGAATATTTCCCAGATGCGTCTGAGCTGCCACACACCTACAATAAAATGAAGAATTTCCTTCGTGCAGTTGGAATTGGATATGATATGATCCATGTTTGTAAGAATAATTGTGTTCTGTTCCGGAAGGATTATGCCAACTTAAGTGAATGCTCGAAATGCAAATCATCAAGATGGAAAGATGGCGATGCTGTGAAGAGGATTCCTCATAATGTTCTAAGACATTTTCCTATTACACCAAGATTGCAGAGGTTGTTTCATGATGCTGAAACAAGAGAGGATGTACTGTGGCATTCTAGGAACTAGGAGTACAGAGATCAGAATGTATTGAGCCATCCATCTCATGGTAGTGAGTGGAAAAGCTTCAATGATAAACACAAAGAGTTTGCTGCTGACCCGAGAAACATTAGACTTGGCTTAGCTTCAGATGGATTTAACCCATTTGGCCACCAGAGCTCCACATATAGCATGTGGCAAGTGCTTGTTATCCCTTACAACATGCCTCCAAATGTCTGCACCAAAGAATCAAACTACATGATGGCCTTGCTCATCCCAGGTCCAAAAAGTCCTGGGAAGGATTTTGATTTGTTCATGGAGCCTCTTGTGGAGGAACTTCAACAGCTATGGAAGGGTGTTCTCACTCGAGACCTATATAGTAGCCCACCAGCTGATTTCTTTCTGCGTGCTGTTATAATTTGGTGCATCCATGATTATCCGGCTTTGGGCACTATGTCAGGGCGAACGACACATGGTTACAATGCATGTGTTCGTTGTGATAGGAATCCGCTATCATACGCAATACTTAGCAAGATCTGTTACATTGGACACCGTCGTTTCCTTGCCAAGGACAAGCCGCATCCTAGAAAATACCAAAGACATGTGTTCAATGCAAAGCATGAAAACCGTGATGCGCCAAAGAGGCTCACCGGCGATGAGTTGCAAGTGGAATTAGAGAAGGTCAGGCATATTACACCAGGAAACCATCCTCGTAATGGTAGCGGGAAAAGGAAGCGTGGCAGGGTAGAAGAGATATTATTGTTTACCCACAGGTCCACTTTGTGGGACTTGGAGTATTGGAAAGATTTGGATCTGCGGCATAATCTTGATGTGATGCACATCGATAAAAATATATGTGACAGCATTATCGGCACACTTCTTAATATTGAAGGCAAGACGAAAGATACCTTAAAATCTAGGATTGATTTGACACACCTGGGTATCAGAAAGGATTTGCAGGTGCAAGATGAAGGTAAACCACGGGATATGGCACCAGCTGTGTACGTCTTGGACAAGGTAAAAACAAAAGAATTCTGCGAGGTCCTGTCACGTGTGAGATTCCCACATGGATTTGCTTCCAACCTTGAAAGGAGAGTCAGTGCAGATGGAAACAAGGTACAAGGGTTGGAAACTCATGACTGTCACGTCCTACTTCAAAGGGTTTTACCTATTATCCTTAGAGGATTGGGCCGCCCTGACTTATACAGAGCAGTTGCAGAGTTGGGACAATTCTTCAGGGAACTCTGCAGTAGAAATATTAGGATAGATGCTTTGGAGCGTCTTAGAGACAAGATACCAACTATCCTATGCGACCTTGAGAAGATGTATCCTCCAGCCTTCTTTGATGTGATGGTGCATTTGGCTGTTCATCTACCTGATGAGGCACTACTTAGAGGTCCAGTACAGTATGGCTGGATGTACCCTATTAAAAGGCGGCTAGGCACTTTCAAGGGTTATGTTAGGAACAGAGCTAGACCCGAGGGTTCCATTGCAGAGGCCTCAATTCTACTGAAGCGTTGACATTCTGCTCAAAATACATTGAAACAGCTGATCAGCTTAGCAAAGAGGTGGGTGAAGACAATCCTGGGCTTAATGTTTTCGATTATTCTGTTCGAGTTACAGGGAAGAGTCGGCAAGAGGACAAACCTAAAGATTTGGACAAAATGGTTTGGTATGTGTTGAATAATTGTCCTGAGATACTACCTTATATCAAGTAAGTGCAGTACTGCAGCTTATACATCGTAATCTACTAAACTTGCAGCACATTCTTATATATTTAGATGTTTGACGCGATCACTATGTTGTGCAGCATCTACAAAGAGGAGTTACTACCGCAAAATCCAAGAAACATTGACAAACTGGTTATGGCAGGATTTGCGAAATGGTTCAAGAACCATGTAAGGTTTTGAAGTGCACTGTCAGTTTTTTTAATATATTGAGTACATAAGATGATCAACTTGTCTATTTTCTAACCATAGGTTAAGAAGATGCGAGAGGATGGGTAGGCAGTTGATGATGCCCTTTACTCACTAGCAATGGGTCCTGATACTCGGGTAAGACATTATGAATCTTGCATTGTTGGAGATGTGCGCTACAACACCCTTGCACGAGACGAAGGCAGGAAGACACAAAACAGTGCCATCATGAGCACGGATACATATGACAAAGAGACAACTGAAATGTATGCTAACATAACAGACATTATTCAGTTGCATTATATCTCCAGTTTCGAGGATCATTGGTGTGTGGTTCTGTTGTGCTGTCGTTGGTATATCCTGTTTTCCAAGATCGCAAAACCCAAGCTGATGATTATTTCAAATCCATCAATGTCAAGGCGGCGTACTAGACCAACAAGCCTTTTCTTTTGGCAAATCAAGCAACACAGATATTTTTCTTGGAAGACACATTTGCACATAGCGATGACTGGAGAGTATTGCAAAGGTTTGAGCAGAGGAATTCGTTTAATGAAGTTGCATAACAAGATGATGCTTACACTGCTCCTGATGTACAAGATAACACAGATGTTCCTAATATCTTTGAGAACCATCACGTCAATGATGCCGGCGAAAAGATTGCCTGTCGTGCTGCGGACATACAAGAGTTGATCAAGAAGAAGCCAACGTTCGAGGATGTTGAGGACGAAGAAGAAGATGACACCGTGGGGAATTACGATTCAGACTGATACACATGGCGAATATGTTGACGCTGCTGCTGCGAATGATGATTACATTGCTTTTGTCGTATTTGCCTGTCAGAAGATGTTTTTTATCTACTATGTGAAATTGTGTTTGAAAGTGCGTTATATCGACTAGAGGGGGGGTGAATAGGCGATTTTTAAGAAAGTCTTCAAAACATCGAAGTTATGAAGACAAATGATAGAAATAAACCTATTACCTTGCAGCGGAAGGTAGACTACACTAGGCAAGCCATAGTCAAGTATTCAATAGTGAAAGCATAATGACTAATAGCAGCAATGTAGTAAGGATCAGGTAGGAAGATATTGTGAAGCCACGCAGAACATGCAATCACTCAGTGAAGACAAAAGATAGTGCGAACATACAATGACTTCACAAGGAGTAACAATAAGTAAAGGGAAGGGAAGATGGAACCAGTGACTCGCTGAAGACAATGATTTGTTGGACCAGTTCCAGTTGCTGTGACAACTGTACGTCTGATTAGGGCGGCTAGGTATTTAAACCTTAGGACACACAGTCCAGGACACCCAGTCCTGAACACGCAGCTCAGGACACCCAGTCCTCACCGTATTCCCCTTGAGCTAAGGTCACACAGACCTCGCCCAATCACTCTGGTAAGTCTTCAAGGTAGACTCCCAAACCTTCACAAACTTCGTTCACCGGCAATCCACAATGTCTCTTGGATGCTTAGAACGCGACGCCTAACCGGCTGGAGGATGCACAGTCCTCAAGTGTAATAAGTCTTCAGATCACACAGACAAGAAGACTTAAGTGGTGCCTAATTCTCTCTCAACGGCTTCGAGGTGGGTTGCTCTAAAACGACAAAAGCCGTACTCTCAATCTGAGCAGCCAACCGTTTATGGTTGTAGGGGGTGGGCTATTTATAGCCACTTGGCAACCCGACCTGATTTGTCCGAAATGACCGTGGGTCACTAAGGAACTGACACGTGTTCCAACGGTCAGATTTCAAACTCACACGACAACTTTACTTGGGCTGCAAGCAAAGCTGACTTGTCCGACTCTGGACAAGATTCGCTCTCATAGTCTTCACTCGAAGACATAGGTTTTGGTTAGGCATCACTGCACTCATTCTGACTAGTTCTCTTGGACCCCACATAACAGTACGGTGGTTCCTATGACTCAACACACAAAGAAAGAGAACTACAAAAGATCTAAGTCTTCGAGCTCCATAGGCTTCATGTGGTGTCTTCTCTTGTCATAGTCTTCAATGTGAATATCTTCATATACCACCTTTGACTTCAATGTCTTCATACATTTTTAGGGGTCATCTCTGGTAGGAAAACCAAATCAATGAGGGACTTCTACCTGTGTTATCCTGCAATTCTCACAAACACATTAGTCCCTCAACTAGGTTTGTCGTCAATACTCCAAAACCAACTAGGGGTGGCACTAGATGCACTTACAATCTCCCCCTTTTTGGTGATTGATGACAAACTAGTTGAAGTTTTCAACGGGGAATATAATCTGTGAACTTGTAAAGGATAAGGAATTGTCTTCATAAGTTGCAAGGGCTCCCCCTGAAGATGTGCATATAAGTAATTTGCTTTTGGAATGCAAATGCACATGGCAGGTTGTACTTGTGGAGATCCACTTCAACTTATGATGACAATCCACTATGCATGTGAAGGTATATGAAGATAATGACATGCATAATGGAAAATGGACGTCTGCAGAATGATCTAAGTGCGGAATTTATCGTCGCACATGCGGAATTTATCATCGCAAAACAAGGTGGCAGATAAGTAGCAGACGACCATCGAGTTTAAGTGTTACAACTCAAAAAAAAACCAAATGTAGCAAAACGAGAGTTGTAATCACGAAGCAAAATATAAACCACCCGCCCATATGGACCCGCTTGAAGACTATCAACCTCATATGCTTCTCCCCCTTTTGTCAGTAAGGACCAAAAAGGTTTGAAGACATAGAGCATCTACTCGTTCCCATGAGGAGTAGGTGAAGTAGCAGGGTCGTTGGTGGTGTTTGGCGGTGCTGAAGAGCTTGGAACAGAGTCGAAGTGTGCTGAAGGAGGTGGCGGTGAAGTAGCATCGTCTTCATCCTTGATAACTCTGGCAGTCACAGTTGCAGCAGAGGAAGAGAACTCAGAGTCTTCAAGGGATGGAGTTCGTAGCAGCACAACCCTTCGAGGAGGTGTGGAGTCAAACTTGAAACGCTCAGTGAAGCCATCCTCTTGAATATCATCTTCAGAACACACCAGCGTTAGCCCTTTCCATGTGCGGCGAGAGGTTTCATGGGCAACAAAGGCATTCTTGGTGGCAAGATTGCGAACGCGATTAACATCCACCAAGAGGCTTTTCATCTGACGCTTCAACCAGTCATGATGCCTATCCTGTTTCTGATGAAGAGCCACAAGAAGCTCTCGGTTGTTGAGAACACAAGTGAGCTTCTTGGGTCATGGAGCAGTTGTACTATCAGTGGCTTCAGTGGAAGCAGGATGTGGTGCACGCGTAGTGCCAGCCAAAGGATACACACGAGTGACTGCTTCAACTCCTTAAATGTTCTGAGAGAAACTCTGATGCTTTGCATTCTGAAGACTTAGAGGTTCTTTGGCAGGCTCAGGATAGATGGCTTCAATAGACATATCCACATCAGGCAGAAAAATCCGATGATTGCGAGCAGATGGCTGATATGAGATAGCGAAGTGAAGTTTGATCAGCCGCATTACCCATGGGGCATAGAACTTGAAGCCAAACAGATGAGAGCCTGATGCAGCAAGTTGGCGAATGAAGAAGTCCTGTGCATTGAAGCATTTTCCATGAAGAATATAGAAGACCAAGGTCTTCATTGCACCCTCAAGCTTGGCATGTGGAGAGTGCCCTTTGATGGGCCAGAGAGTTCGCCTGATGATGTGATAAATGGTTCTTGGCAGATACTCAAGGTCTTCAACGAAGAACTCCGTGGGATAAGCAGCATCTTGGGGCAATGGCTTCATCATGCTGAGCATCTGACTCATATCAGGTTCAGGCTTCTGAAAGATGCTCTCAATAGCTTCACTATGAAGCTGACAGCCATGCTCGTAGAGATCGCCAGGAGTGAGCAAACCAGTGAGCTCAATGATGTCAAAGGCATTGGCTTCGTGATGAACGTTTCCTGTCATCCACTCCAGGACCCAAGTCTTCGGATCTCTGCTATATCCGCGGATGTGAAGTGTGGCATAGAATTGGAGCAGCAACTCTTCATTCCAATGCTCTTGGTCAGTAACGAATGGCAGCAGTCCAACTTCCTTGAAGCAATCCAGAGCTTCTTCCAGACAGGGCAGACCAGCTATAGCTTCAATGTCAAGGCGCTTGTGTGGGAAGATGCGACCTTGGTTGTAAGGAATGCATGAGTAATAGCTTCGCTGCGGATAGCTCCAGAACCGATCAGATGATATCTTTTCCCTTGAGTAGGGGTTCTGGAGCTATTGAAGAATGTGTTGTCTGCTCTGAAGCCATTGATATTGAAGGAGCTAGGTGCTGATGCAGGACCTAGGAACCTTGGCAACCTTGGGATTGGCTTCTGTACTTCAGGGCTGTGCTCAACATGATAGTCGAACTAGGGACCGGCAACAGCCTCAGGAACAGAAGTGTCGGGATTAGTGGCTTCGCTGTCTTCTGATGCTTTTGTTGGGGAGGGATCCACATTAGCTTCATTGGTGGTGGTGGCATCCGCAAGATTTTCAATCACGTTCTCCTTGAGAACTGCTTCTTGGTGGGACAGGGGAGTAGCAACTTGTGGGACTTCTTCTTCCGCGGCTGATGCAGCCGGATTGTCTTCAGCAGAGACTTGAGGCCTTGGACCTTTGCGAAGCCTGCGCAACGCAGGCGACGTCTGTGGAGTTGGAGTTGGCTGGGCCTCAAGGTCTTCTTCCTCTTGTGGGCGATCCGCCCATGAAGTATTATGTGCAATTGGCGTCAGTGGACGACCAAAGCTGATGAGTTCGCTGTTTTCGAGCTGAGGAAGGACTGCACCATCTTCTACATGGTCATGTTGACCAATGTCTTCAGCAGCGATGGGATCAGCTGCTGGAAAGTCTTCAGCTTCATGAGCCTCTGTGGAAGCAGGCTCATGGATCGTCAGTTGACGTTCAGCGTCAGGATAAACCATAGAAATAGGTTCAACTATCAAAGGCTCTGTGGGAGCAGCCCGATCTTTCTTGGTCTTCCTCTTCTTCTTGGAGGGGGCAGTAGGAGAGGCTTCAGGAAGTTTCCTCTTCCTAGCTTCAGCCTCAGCAGTCCTCGTCTTCTTGAGCTCTGAAGCGGTTGACCGGCTTTTTGGCTTCGAGCCAGTCAGTCTAGTTGGGAAGACAATGGGAACTGCTTCCTGCCTTGGTGCGTCGGATTCAGCCGTAGCGGGCTTCTTCTTCTTCTTTGCGGCCATCCTGGGGTCGATGCTAGGACGCCCAAGGGCCTTGCGCTTCTCAGCCTCATTGTAGGCTTGCACACATCTGTTAGCTAGAGCCTTCATGCGCTCACGCGAACCCTGAGCTTCTGCACGTTTCTTTACAAAGGCTTCCTTGAGCTCGTGCATCATTGTCTTGAAGTTTTTCACTTCTTGCATGCTGAGCTTGGCCATATGCTTCTTGACCTGAGCCTTTTTATAGTCAATATTTTGCTTCAGTTCAACAATGCGCTGGGCGACAGCTAGCTCTGAAGCAATGGTGCCCTGGAAGGCGACACTGAGGCCAATGGGTAGTTGCAGATCTTCAAAGCCGATGTTTGGCATGTCAAACCACTCGTCAATGAAGTTGTGGATGATGGTTACATCAAAGAGAGGCAAATCATTGAAGATTTCTGCTTCTTCTTTGCTCTTAATGAGTTGCTCAAGAGTGTCATCTGCAAGATCTTCATCACTTGACAGATCGATGGCATCATTGCGCAGAATGGCAGCAGCTGTTAGCTCTTGGCCGGTGTGAGGCAGAGGCATCTTGACCTTCTGGGTCTTGGATATGCGTGATAAGTCTTTGGACTGCACACTGTCTTCAGGAGGTGCAGTTGCTAGTGGCTTCGCCCGTGAGATTTTTTGGTGAAGGGGCAGGCTTTGAAGCTTTAGGCTTCTTCAGCTTCTTTGTCTTTGGCGCTGTAGGCGCTTCATCTGATTCAGCGTCAGCTGCAGGCTTATTCACTACAGTCCCTTGAACCAAGATATGGGTGATGAGGCCTTCGAGGTTGTAGAAAGGACCGATGACATTGGGTTCTGCATCTCGTGTGCGATCAGCCCTTGGAGCTGAGGGACCAGGGTTGAAGTCTAGTCCCAATGTCTTCTTGTTTTGCTTCGCTGATGTAAGTGCATCTAGTACCACCCCTAGTTGGTTTTGGAGTATTGACGACAAACCTAGTTGAGGGACTAATGTGTTTGTGAGAATTGCAGGAGAACACAGGTAGAAGTCCCTCATTGATTCGGTTTTACTACCAGAGATGACCCCTAAAAATGTATGAAGACATTGAAGTCAAAGGTGGTATATGAAGATATTCACATTTAAGACTATGACAAGAGAAGACACTATATGAAGCCTATGGAGCTCGCAGACTTAGATCTTTCATAGTTCTTTTTCTTTTGTGTTGAGTCATAGGAACCACCGTACTGTTAAGTGGGGTCCAAGAGAACCAGTCAGAATGACTGAAGTGATGCCTAAACCAAAAACCTATGTCTTCCAGTGAAGACTATGAGAGCGAATCTTGTCCAGAGTCGGACAAGTCAGCTTTGCTTGTAGCCCAAGTAAAGTTGCTATGTGAGTTTGAAATCTGACCGTTGGAACACGTGTTAGTTCCTTAGTGACCCAGGGTCATTTCGGACAAATCAGGTCGGGTTGCCAAGTGGCTATAAATAGCCCACCCCCTACAACCATAAACGGTTGGTTGCTCAGATTGAAAGTACGACTTTTGTCGTTTGAGAGCAACCCACCTCGAAGCCTTTGAGAGAGAATTCCTTGCGAGGATAAAGCCCTAACCACCAGAGCCAGAGAGAATTGGGCATCACTTAAGTCTTCTTGTCTGTGTGATCTGAAGACTTATTACACTTGAGGACTGTGCATCCTCCAGCCGGTTAGGCGTCGCGTTCTGAGCATCCAACAGACATTGTGGATTGCCGGTGAACGAAGTCTGTGAAGGTTTGGGAGTCTACCTTGAAGACTTACCAGAGTGGTTGGGCGAGGTCTATGTGACCTTAGCTCAAGGAGAATACGGTGAGGACTGGGTGTCCTGAGCTGCGTGTTCAGGACTGGGTGTCCGGGACTGTGTATCCTAAGGTTTAAATACCTAGCCGCTCCAACCAGACGTACAGTTGTCACAGCAACTGGAACTGGTCCAACAAATCATTGTCTTCAACGAGTCACTGGTTTCATCTTCACTTCCCTTTACTTACTGTTACTCCTTGTGAGGTCATTGTATGTTTGCACTATCATTTGTCTTCACTGAGTGACTACGTGTTCTGTTTGGCTTCACAATATCTTCCTACCTGATCCTTACTACCTAGCTGCTATTAGTCTTTGTGCTTTCACTTCATTGAATACTTCACTATGGTTTGCCTAGTGTAGTCTACCTTCCGCTGCATGGTAATAGGTTTAATTTTATCGTTTGTCTTCAAAACTTCTATGTTCGGAAGACTTTCATAAAAATCGCCTATTCACCCCCTCTAGTCGATATAACGCACTTTCAATTGGTATCAGAGCAAGGTGCTCCCTTGTTTTGTGTGATTCAGTTTAACCACCTGGAGTTTTAGCTATGTCGACTGCAGGGATAATTAAAGTCTCCACTACATGCCTCGTCTTCGATGGAACTGAATATCCCTACTGGAAGAATAAGATGTGCATGCATCTTGAAGCCATTGACGTCGACCTATGGTATGTCGTCGAGAACGGCGTTCTCAAGGCTGGAGAAGGTGTCACTGCTGTTGATGTCAAGAAATTCGTTCAACTGGACTCTACTGCCAAGAATATCATCTGTGGTCATCCGACCAAAGGACAGTATGGCCGTGTGAGTGCTTTGAAGACATCTAAGCTGGTCTGGGACTGGCTCTCCAAGGTCAATGAAGGCATCTCAACCCAGAGAGATCAGAGAATTAGTGTCCTTCGCAACCTCTTCAACCGCTTCAAGCGAAATGACAATGAGAATGTCCAGCACACATTTGACCGACTCACTGACATCACAAATGAGCTTCAAGCCCTCGGCGCCATTGAGATTACCAAACACGAAGTCGTCAAGACGCTGCTGAGATCACTTGATAGTTCGTTTGACATCCTGGCCCTGATGATTCAAGAACGTCCTGATTTCAAGACACTCGATCCGTCTGACATACTGGAGAGGCTCAACACACATGAGTTTCAGCTTTTGGAGAAAAGATATATCTACGGTCCAAACTATGGGCGAACTCGTGCCTTGAAGGCAAAAGCTGTCTCCTCATCTGAAGAAGAATCTGACAGCAGTTCTGATGATCCTGAAGACATTGGAAGGGAACTTGCTATGCTGGTCAAGAAGTTCCAAAAATTCACCAAGAAGAAAGGCTTCAAAAAGTCTTCCCGATCAAGTTCAAGGAATGATGAAGCTCCTGCTCATGACTACAAGAAGAAAACATGTCACAAGTGCAAGAAACTTGGCCACTTCATCTCTGAGTGTCCACAGTGGGACAATGAGAACAAAAAGAAGAAGAAGAGAAAGGAATATGACTCTGACGACAAGAAGAAGAAGAAGAAATACTCAAAGTCTTCTTCCAAGTCTTCCTCAAAGTCTTCATCACACAAGAAGAGCTCATCTGGCAAGGCACGTGCATTTGTTGGCAAGGAAATGGATTCAGAGGAGGAGTCTGCTTCTGAGGAGGCGGAGGTGGAGTCTGAGGAGGAATCCGACTCAGGCGTCGCAAGTCTGGCTATAGCATACGTTGCTAAGTCCATCTTCAACACTGAAGACAATGACTTCATCACCGACACCGATGCAAATGACAAGGACTACTCCGCTTCTACCTACTGCTTCATGGCACGTGGTGCCAAGGTAAACACATGCACTACTCACTATCAAACATCTAGCGACGATGACTCTGATTGTGGTTCAAAACCTAGCTACAAAATACTTGCTAAAATTGCAATAGAACAACAGAAAGCTATGGAACATATTCAAAAACTGTTAGACAGAAGTGATGATCTGTTAGGTGCTGAAATGACTCGATCTGAATCCTTAATTGAAGACATAAAAAATCTTCACGTTAAGTATCAGGAACTTGAAAGTCGTCATGAAACCCTCTCAACAACTCATGAAAAGCTTTCCTATGATTATCTTCAAAGGAAGCAAGATCTTGAGAAATTGAGAGCGGTTCATGAAGATCTTCAAATGGAAAACGAGTCACTTCGCGCCAAATAGATCAGTCCCGCTCAGGAAGGATTTGAACCACCATGTCTTAAATGCATTGAGCGTGATAATGCTACTTCTATTGCTGAATGTTCTACTGCTACTGCTGTTGCAATATCTTCAACTGTTGATGTGGTAACTAACCCCTCTGCTGAGGATACCACCGCTATTGCTGATGAGAATGCTAGGTTGAAAACATTGCTTGAAACAGGGATGTACAAAAGTCTTAAAGGGCATCAGACGCTATGTGATGTCCTGAAAAAGCAGATTCTGAACCGAAACCCTAGGAAAGAGGGTGTAGGGTTCATAAGGAAAATGAATGCAGATGGCTCTTACTGGAAACCTGAGCAGTACCCCAAAACCATGTGGGTTGCTGCAAAGGAACCTTCAGCAAATCCATCCAATCTATCTAGCTTCACTTGTGCTAACCCCATTATCATTGATGAATCCTTTGATGCAAACTTTGTAATGTTTAAGAATCAGAATGGTGAAGTGTTTGCCAGGTACATTAGTACTAACTGCAGGAATGGACCGCCTATGAAGAAGATCTGGGTTCCGAAAAGGTGTCTGGAGAGTCTTCCTGTGAATGTCATCATGACACCACACGTGAAGAAGACAAACCTCAAACCAAAGGCTTCATACGGTCCAAAGGCTTCATACAGACAGAGGACTCACCTGAGTCGCACTAACGCAAATGTTTTGCAGGGAAACCATACTCAGGCATATGAATATGAGAGCGGTTCATCAAACCGCCATGTTCATAAGACCAAGAACTATTCGGCTTATTCTTATGAGTACTATTGTCCGCCTGCAAGACTGTTTGCTAAGGCTTCAAAGCCAAAATTCTCAGATGCTGCACTTAGACTTATTGCTTCTAAGCCGCCCTTGATGTGGGTGGCTAAGAAAGCTTAACTCTCTTTTGCAGGGAAAGGTCTCCAGCAGAAAACCAAAATCGTCTGACGCTATTGCTGGGGACCTTAAACATCTTGTAGGGCGCAAGATCAAATGCCCAAATGGTCTTACTATGTACTTCGTACCTGAATCGCTTGCTACTCTCCCTATTAGTCCTAACCTGGATCTAAGCTTTCATAACCCACTGGTTCATCAAATGTTTTTGCTTCACAATGCTCTTGGTGAAGCCTATCCCCCTAACTGCACTGTAGGGTACGACACCAGCGTCTTCAGAATGGATTGTTGATAGTGGGTGTACAAATCACATGACTAGCAAAAGAAGTCTTCTTATGGACTCAACCTTACGTCCATCCGACAAGAGCCACATCACATTTGCTGACACTAGTAAAAGTAAGGTATTGGGTCTAGGTAGAGTTGCAATCTCAAGGGATCAACACATGGATAAAGTCATGCTTGTTGAATCCCTTGGCTTCAACTTAATGTCTGTCTCAATGCTTTGCGATTTGAACATGATCGTAATGTTTGGAAAATATCGTTGCCTTGTACTAATGGAATCTGACAAGTCTCTAGTATTTGAAGGGTATCGAAAAGATGATTTGTACGTGGTAGATTTCTCAGCAGGGCCACAGCTTGCAGTATGTCTTGTAGCAAAGGCTTCAGAATGCTGGCTCTGGCATCGGAGGCTTGGACATGCTGGCATGAGGAACCTCCACACCCTTGCGAAGAAGAAGCATGTCATAGGCATCGAGGGCGTCAAGTTCAAGAAAGACCACTTATGCGGTGCCTGTGAAGCAGGGAAGATGACGAGGGCCAAACATCCCTCGAAGACAATCATGACCACTACTCGACCCTTCGAACTGCTTCACATGGATCTTTTCGGTCCCACTCATTACTTAACTCTAACTACTACTGCTTGCCTCTATGGCTTCGTTATTGTTGATGATTATTCTAGATATACTTGGGTGCACATAATCCTTTACAAGACTGAAGTGCAGGATGTCTTCAGACGCTTCGCCAATCGAGCTATGAACAATTTTGGTGCCAAGGTAAAGCACATCAGAAGTGACAATGGCACTGAATTCAAGAACACTGGCCTTGATACATATCTTGATACCTTGGGCATCACACATGAATTCTCAGCCCCGTACACGCCACAGCAGAATGGCATCGTCGAACGCAAGAACAGAACACTAATTGAGATGGCTAGAACGATGCTAGATGAATACAAGACCCCAAGAAAATTCTTGCCCGAAGCCATTGATACTGCATGCCATACAATCAATCGTGTTTATCTTCACAAGCTACTGAGCAAGACATCTTATGAGCTCCTTACTGGCAAGAAGCCAAATGTCAGTTACTTCAGAGTATTTGGCGCAAGGTGCTGGATCAAGGACCCACATCACACCTCAAAATTTGCACCAAAAGCACATGAGGGTTTTATGCTTGGATATGGAAAGGATTCGCACTCCTACAGAGTCTTCAATCTCTTTCATTACAAAGTGGTTGAAACAGTGGATGTGTGGTTCGATGAGACCAACGGTTCACAAAGAGAGCAGCTGCCAAATGTGCTAGATGAAGTTCCATCCAGTGAATCAATCAAGCTAATGGGAACTGGAGAAATTATACCTTCTGAAGCTCATCCTAAAGAAGAACTTATCATTTCAGCACCTGATCAACATGAAGACAATGCTCAGCCTGAAGACATTCCTTCCAACAACGACAATGAACAGCAAGAGCAAAGTCTTCGCCCTGTACATCCTCGCATTGCCAATGAAGTGCAGATTGAAAGAATAATTGATAGCATCAATGCACCTGGTCCACTCACTCGTTCAAGGGCAACTCAGCTAGCAAATTTCTGTGGGCACTTCGCATTCGTCTCAATAACAGAACCCAAGAAAGTTGAAGAAGCCTTCATGGAACCTGAATGGATTCAAGCTATGCAAGAAGAGCTTCAACAGTTTGAGCTGAATAATGTATGGGAACTGGTTAAGCGTCCTGATCCACGAAATCACAATATAATAGGCACCAAATGGATATACTGCAACAAGCAAGATGAGCATGGTCAAGTTGTCAGAAACAAAGCTCGTCTCGTTGCTCAAGGATATACTCAAGTGGAAGGCATTGACTTCGATGAAACATTTGCTCCTGTGGCTAGACTTGAAGCCATACGCATACTGCTGGCCTATGCAAATCATCATAACATACTTGTATATCAAATGGATGTGAAGAGTGCCTTTCTCAATGGCAAGATTGAAGAAGAAGTGTATGTTGCACAACTGCCTGGCTTTGAAAATCCAAAACATCCTGACATGGTATACAAGCTCAAGAAGGCATTGTATGGCCTAAAACAAGCCCCTCGGTCCTGGTATGACACACTCAAATACTTCCTGAAGAGCAAAGGCTTCATACCTGGTTCCCTAGATCCCACTCTTTTCACGAAGACATATGATGGTGAACTGTTTGTGTGCCAAATATATGTGGATGACATTATCTTCGGCTGCACCAATCAGAAGTACAGTGAAGAGTTTGGATATATGATGCAAGAGCAATATCAGATGTCCATCATGGGGGAGCTGAAGTTCTTCCTCGGTCTTCAAATACGACAACAACGCAATGGCATCTTCATATCTCAAGAGAAGTATCTCAAAGATTGCTTGAAGAAGTTCGGTATGCAAGACTGCAAAGGCTTCACAACACCAATGCCAGCCAAACATCATCTGGGTCCTGATGACAATGGTAAAGAGTTCGATCAAAAGGTATACCGCTCCATGATTGGTTCTTTACTTTATCTATGTGCATCTAGGCCAGATATTTTGCTTAGTGTTTGCATGTGTGCCCGATTTCAAGCGGCACCAAAGGAGTCACATCACTTAGCTGTGAAGCGAATTCTTCGATATTTGGCTCACACCCCAACTCTAGGATTATGGTATCCAAATGGCTCAGAGTTTGATCTGGTTGGATTCTCGGATGCTGATTATGCTGGTGACAAAGTTGATCGCAAGTCTACATCAAGCACATGTCACTTTCTGGGACGATCACTTGTATGTTGGTCTTCAAAGAAGCAGAACTGTGGATCTCTCTCCACTGCTGAATCTGAATACATTGCTGCTGGATCTTGCTGCGCTCAGCTTCTGTGGATGAAGCAAACACTCAAGGACTATGGCATTCATCTGAAGCAAGTGCCACTTTACTGCGACAACGAAAGCGCCATCAAGATTGCCAACAACCCAGTTCAGCACTCGAAGACAAAGCACATTGAAATTCGTCATCACTTTCTCAGAGATCATGTTGTGAAGGAAGACATTGATATCATACACGTCAACACTGAAGAGCAATTGGCAGATATCTTCACCAAGCCCTTGGATGAGAAGAGGTTTTGCAAGTTACGGTGTGAGCTAAATATCCTGGAATCCTCAAATGTCCTGTGATCAGGCACACATCCTAACCCTTATGCATATTGATGACTTAAATGTACAACACACAAAGTAAAGTATATCTTCAATCAATGAAGACATACATTCTAAGTGTGAATACATTAATGTGGAATTTGACTTCGGAGCGCCACGATAATTGTGCGCCATGTCTGGGTCTAATACTTCCTATACGGTGGGTAACGCCACCACCAAACGTTCTATTTTGAAGTGTTTCACTCATGGCGTTACCTTGCAATGTCTTCACATTTGGTTTGGCGTCAATCTCAACATATATTCATGATTATCTTCACTATGTTGATTATATATATATATATATATATATATATATATATATATATATATATATATATATATATATATATATA